>NC_092241.1:15929838-15981611 GCF_036320965.1 Panulirus ornatus
TGAATCACTTCTGCTTCTATGGCTCAATCCTCTCCCAAATCCACTCCTAGATATCTAAAACACCTCGCTTTCTTCATTTTTTTCCAATCAAACTTACCTCCAAGTTCACTTGTCCCTTAACCCTACTGAACATAATAACCTTAGTTATTCACATTTACTCTCAGCTTTCTTCTTTTGCACACTTTACTAAACTCAGTCACCAACATCTGCAGTTTCTCACCCGAATCAGCCACCAGAGCTGTATTATCAGCGAACTACAACTGACTCACTTACCGAGCCCTCTCATCGAAAACAGACTGCATACTTGCCCCTTTCTCCAAAACTCTTGCATTGGCCTCCCTAACAACCCCATCCATACACAAATTAAACAACTATGGACAACATCATGCACCCCTGTCACAAACCCACATTCATTGGGAACCAACCAGTTTCCTCTCTTCCTACTCGTACACATGCCTTACATCCTCGAGAAAAACTTTTCACAGCTTCTAGCAACTTACCTCCCACACCATATATTCTTAATAACTTCCATGGAGCATCTCTATCAACTCTCTCATATGCCTTCTCCAGATCGATAAAAGCTATATACAAATCCATCTGTTTATCTAAGTATTTCTCACACATATTCTTCAAAGCAAACACCTGATCCACACATCCTCTACCACTTCTGGAACCACACTGCTCTTTCCCAGTCTGATGCTCTGTACATGCCTTGATCATCTCAATCAGTACCCACCCATGTAATTTCTCAGGAATGCTGAACAAGCTTATACCTCTATATTATGAGCAATCACCTTTATCCCCTTTGCCTTTATACAATGGCACTATGCATGCATTACACCAATCCTCAGACACTTCACCATAAACCATATATACTTTGAATATCCTCACTAGCCAGTCAACAACACAGTCGTCCTCTTTCTTGATAAATTCCACAGCTATCCCATCCAAACCCACCGCCTTGCTGGTTTTCATCTTCCGGAAAGCTTTCATTACCTCTTTTCTGTTTACGAAATCATTCTCGCTGACCCTCTCACTTTTCACACCACATCGACCATAACATCCTATATTTGGCACACTATCATCAAACACATTCAACAAACCTTCAAAATACTCACTCCATCTCCCTCTCACTTCATAACTACTTGTTACTATCTCCCCATTTGCCCTCTTCACCGATGATCACATTTGTTCTCTTTTCTTACGAACATTATTTACCTCCTTCCAAAACATCTTTTTCTTCTCCATAAAATATGATGATACTCTCTCACCCAAACTCTCATTTGCCCTCTTTTTCACCTTCTGCACCTTTCTCTCGACCTCTTGCCTCTTTTTTATACATATCACAGTCACTTGCACTATTTCCCTGCAAAGATCAAAATGCCTCTCTTCTCTTTCACTACCAATCCTGCTTCTTCATCCCACCAATCACTACCCTTTCTGATATGCCTACCCCCCACATCTATCTTGCGACAGGTATTTTTTGTGCAAGGCATCACTGCTACCTTATATACACCTCATTCCTCCAACACTGCCCTTACGTCATTTCCTCTCACGTTTTTCGATTATGCACTCAATCTCTTCTGGTACGTCTTCACACAAGTCTCATTTCCAAACTCACTTATTGTCACCACTCTCTTCACCCCAACAGTCTCTCTTCTTTTCTGAAAACCTCTAAATATCTTCACCTTCGCCTCCACATGATAATGATCAGACATCCCTCCTGTTGGCCCTCTCAGCACATTAATATCCAAGAATCTCTCACGCGCCTATCAATTAACACATAATCGAATAACGCTGTTTGGCCATCTCTCCTACTTACAAACGTATCCTTACATATATATATATATATGTATATATATATATATATATATATATATATATATATATATATATATATATATATATATATATATATATATATATATATATATATATAATTTTCTATTTATTTTGCTTTGTCGCTGTCTCCCGCGTTAGCGAGGCAGCGCAAGGAAACAGACGAATGAATGGCCCAACCCGCCCACATACACATGTATATACATACACGTCCACACACGCAAATATACATACCTATACATCTCAATGTTTTCCCTGGGGATAGGGGACAAAGAATACTTCCCACGTATTCCCTGCGTGTTGTAAAAGGCGACTAAAAGGGGAGGGAGCGGGGGGCTGGAAATCCTCCCCTCTCGTTTTTTTTTTTTTTTTTTTTTTTAATTTTCCAAAAGAAGGAACAGAGAATTGGGCCAGGTGAGGGTATTCCCTCAAAGGCCCAGTCCTCTGTTCTTAACGCTACCTCGCTAATGCGGGAAATGGCGAACAGTTTGAAAGAAAAAAGAAAAGACATCTCAATGTACACATATATATACACACACAGACATGTACATATATACACATGTACATAATTCATACTGTCTGCCTTTATTTGTTCCCATCGCCACCTCGCCACACATGGAATAACAACCCCCTCCCCCCTCATGTGTGCTAGGTAGCGCTAGGATAGACACCAAAGGCCCCATTCGTTCGTACTCAGTCTCTAGCTGTCATGTAATAATGCACCGAAACCACAGCTCCCTTTCCACATCCAAGCCCCAAACACTTTCCATGGTTTACCCCAGACGCTTCACTTGCCCAGGTTAAATCCATTGACAGCATGTCGACCCCGGTATACCACATCGTTCCAATTCACTCTATTCCTTGCACGCCTTTCACCCTCCTGCATGTTCAGGCCCCGATCACTCAAAATCTTTTTCACTCCATCTTTCCACCTCCAATTTGGTCTCCCACTTCTCCTCGTTCCCTCCACCTCTGACACATATATCCTCTTGGTCAATCTTTCCCCACTCATTCTCTCCATGTGACCAAACCATTTCAAAACACCCTCTTCTGCTCTCTCAACCACACTCTTTTTATTTCCACACATCTCTCTCAACCTTATATTACTTACTCGATCAAACCACCTCACAGCACATATTGTCCTCAAACATCTCATTTCCAGCACATCCACCCTCCTGCGCACAGCTCTATTCATAGCCCACGCCTCGCAACCATACAACATTGTTGGAACCACTATTCCTTCAAACATACCCATTTTTGCCTTTCGAGATAATGTTCTCGACTTCCAAACATTCTTCAAGGCTCCCAGAATTTCCGCCCCCTCACCCACCCTATGATTCACTTCCGCTTCCATGGTTCCATCCGCTGCCAGATCCACTCCCAGATATCTAAAACACTTTCCTTCCTCCAGTTTTTCTCCATTCAAACTCACCTCCCAATTGACTTGACCCTCAACACTAATGTACCTAATAACCTTGCTCTTATTCACATTTACTCTTAACTTTCTTCTTTCACACACTTTACCAAACTCAGTCACCACCAGCTTCTGCAGTTTCTTACATGAATCAGCCACGAGCGCTGTATCATCAGCGAACAACAACTGACTCACTTCCCAAGCTCTCTTATCCACAACAGACTTCATACTTGCCCCTTTTTCCAAAACTCTTGCATTCACCTCCCTAACAACCCCATCTATAAACAAATTAAACAACAATGGAGACATCACACACCCCTGCCGCAAACCTACATTCACTGAGAACCAATCACTTTCCTATCCTCCTACACGTACACATGCCTTACATCCTCGATAAAAACTTTTCACTGCTTCTAACAGCCTGCCTCCCACACCATACATTCTTAAAACCTTCCACAGAGCATCTCTATCAACTCTATCATATGCCATCTCTAGATCTAAAAATGCTAAATACAAATCCATTTGTTTTTTTTAAGTATTTTTTCACAAACATTCTTCAAAGCAAACACCTGATCCACACATCCTCTACCACTTCTGAAACCACACTGCTCTTCCCCAATATGGTGCTCTGTACACGCCTTCACCCTCTCAATCAATACCCTCCCATTTAATTTTCCAGGAATACTCAACAAAATTATACCTCTGTAATTTGAGCACTCACTCTTATCCCTTTTGCCTTTATACAATGGCACTATGCAAGCATTCTGCCAATCCTCAAGCACCTCACCATGAATCATACATACATTAAATAACCATACCAACCATTCAACAATACAGTCACCCCCTTTTTTGATAAATTCCACTGCAATACCATCCAAACCTGCTGCTTTGCGGGCTTTCATCTTCCGGAAAGTTTTTACTACCTCTTCTCTATTTACCAAATCATTTTCCCTAACCCTCTCACTTTGCACACCACCTCGACCATAACACCCTATATCTGCCACTCTATCATCAAACACATTCAACAAACCTTCAAAATACTCACTCCATCTCCTTCTCACATCACCACTACTTGTTATCACCTCCCCATTTGCGCCCTTCACTGAAGTTCCCATTTGCTCTCTTGTCTTGCGCACTTTATTTACCTCCTTCCAAAACATCTTTTTATTCTCCCTGAAATTTAATGATACTCTCTCACCCCAACTCTCATTTGCCCTCTTTTTCACCTCTTGCACCTTTCTCCTGACCTCCTGCCTCTTTCTTTTATACCTCTCCCACTCATTTGCATTTTTTCCCTGCAAAAATCGTTCAAATGCCTCTCTCTTCTCTTTCACTAATAATCTTACTTCTTCATCCCACTACTCACTACCTTTTCCAATCAACCCACCTTCCAGGCTTCTCATGCCACAAGCATCTCTTGCGCAAGCCATCACTGCTTCCCTAAATATATCCCATTCCTTCCCCACTCCCCTTACCTCCTTTGTTCTCACCTTTTTCCATTCTGTACTTAGTCTCTCCTGGTACTTCCTCCTACAAGTCTCCCTCCCAACCTCACTTACTCTCACCACTCTCTTCACCCCATCATTCTCTCTTCTTTTCTGAAAACCCCCAGAAATCCTCACCTTTGCTTCCACAAGATAATGATCAGACATCCCTCCAGTTGCACCTCTCAGCACATTAACATCCAAAAGTCTCTCTTTCGTGCGTCTATCAATTAACACGTAATCCAATAACGCTCTCTAGCCATCTCTCCTACTTACATACGTATACTTATGTATATCTAACTTTTTAAACCAGGTATTCCCAATCACCAGTCCTTTTTCAGCACATAAATCTACAAGCTCCTCACCATTTTCATTTACAACACTGAACGCTCCATGAATACCAATCATTCCCTCAACTGCCACATTACTCACCTTTGCATTCAAATCACCCATCACTATAACCCGTTCTTGTGCATCAAAACCACTAACACACTCATTCAGCTGCTCCCAAAACATTTGCCTGTCATGATCTTTCTTCTCATGCCCGGGTGCATATGCACCAATAGTCACCCATCTCTCTCTATCAACTTTCAGTTTTACCCATATCAATCTAGAATTTACTTTCTTACACTCTATCACATACTCCCAAAACTCCTGATTCACGAGTAGTGCTACTCCTTCCCTTGCGCTTGTCCTCTCACTAACCCCTGACTTTACTCCCAAGACATTCCCAAACCACTCCTCCCCTTTACCCTTTAGGTTCGTTTAACTCAGAGCCAAAACATCCAGGTTCCTTTCCTCAAACATACTACCTATCCCTCCTTTTTTCTCATCTTGGATACATCCACACACATTTAGACACGACGATCTGAGCTTTCGAGGAGGATGAGCACTCCCCGCATAAATTCTCTTTCCCATTTGAGAAAGTTAAAATACAAGTAGGGGAGGATTTCTGGCCCCCCGCTCCCGTTCTCTTTAGTCGTCTTCTACGACAGGTGATGAATGCGAGGGAAGTATTCTTTCTCCCCTATCCCCAGGGATAATATATATAAATATATATATTTTTTTTTTTTTTGCTTTGTCGCTGTCTCCCGCGTTTGCGAGGTAGCGCAAGGAAACAGACGAAAGAAATGGCACAACCCACCCCCATACACATATATATATACATACACGTCCACACACGCAGATATACATACCTACACAGCTTTCCATGTTTACCCCAGACGCTTCACATGCCCTGATTCAATCCACTGACAGCACGTCAACCCCGGTATACCACATCGATCCAATTCACTCTATTCCTTGCCCTCCTTTCATCCTCCTGCATGTTCAGGCCCCGATCACACAAAATCTTTTTCACTCCATCTTTTCACCTCCAATTTGGTCTCCCACTTCTCCTCGTTCCCTCCACCTCCGACATATATATCCTCTTGGTCAATCTTCCCTCACTCATTCTCTCCATGTGCCCAAACCATTTCAAAAGACCCTCTTCTGTTCTCTCAACCACGCCCTTTTTATTTCCACATATCTCTCTTACCCTTACGTTACTTACTCGATCAAACCACCTCACACCACACATTGTCCTCAAACATCTCATTTCCAGCACATCCACCCTCCTGCACACAACTCTATCCATAGCCCACGCCTCGCAAACATACAACATTGTTGGAACCACTATTCCTACAAACATACCCATTTTTGCTTTCCGAGATAATGTTCTCGACTTCCACACATTCTTCAAGGCCCCCAGGATTTTCGCCCCCTCCCCCACCCTATGATCCACTTCCGTTTCCATGGTTCCATCCGCTGCCAGATCCACTCCCAGATATCTAAAACACTTTACTTCCTCCAGTTCTTCTCCATTCAAACTTACCTCCCAATTGACTTGACCCTCAACCCTACTGTACCTAATAACCTTGCTCTTATTCACATTTACTCTTAACTTTCTTCTTTCACACACTTTACCAAACTCAGTCACCATACACACACATACACACACACACATATATATATATATATATATATATATATATATATATATATATATATATATATATAAATATATACACACACACACAGTCATATACATCAATTCATGTGTACCATAAAGATATTCTTAAATTACTGAAAATAAGGAAAATACTTTCATTAAATTAAAACATATGATGTAAATGCTTTACTTCACCAAATGTTAAGCATCAAAAAACTAAGACAATCAGGACAGATTGATTTTTTTTGAAATTACTGAACTTTATCTTGCTTCATCTTCAGCACATCTTCAGAGCAATATGCTAATGTACAAGAAACATTATACATAGTTAAAATCTCTCATTACTCTTGCAATATTTAACATTCATCACAAAAATATGGATGATATTAATTGAGATAGTTTTGCAACAATGATTTGAATATAAGCTGCCATCTCAGCGATTCACAAGCAGTAGCCATATATATATATATATATATATATATATATATATATATATATATATATATATATATATATATATATATATATATATATATATATATTTATTTTTTTTTTTTTGCTTTGTCGCTGTCTCCCGCGTTTGCTAGGTAGCGCAAGGAAACAGACGAAAGAAATGGCCCAACCCACCCCCATACACATGCCTTGATTCAATCCACTGACAGCACGTCAACCCCGGTATACCACATCGCTCCAATTCACTCTATTCTTTGCCCTCCTTTCACCCTCCTGCATGTTCAGGCCCCGATCACACAAAATCTTTTTCACTCCATCTTTCCACCTACAATTTGGTCTCCCTCTTCTCCTCGTTCCCTCCACCTCCGACACATATATCCTCTTGGTCAATCTTTCCTCACTCATTCTCTCCATGTGACCAAACCATTTCAAAACATCCTCTTCTGCTCTCTCAACCACGCTCTTTTTATTTCCACACATCTCTCTTACCCTTACGTTACTTACTCGATCAAACCACCTCACACCACACATTGTCCTAAAACATGTCATTTCCAGCACATCCATCCTCCTGCGCACAACTCTATCCATAGCCCACGCCTCGCAACCATACAACATTGTTGGAACCACTATTACTTCAAACATACCCATTTTTGCTTTCCGAGATAATGTTCTCGACTTCCACACATTCTTCAAGGCTCCCAGATTTTTCGCCCCCTCTCCCACCCTATGATCCACTTCCGCTTCCATGGTTACATCCGCTGCCAGATCCACTCCCAGATATCTAAAACACTTCACTTCCTCCAGTTTTTCTCCATTCAAACTCACCTCCCAATTGAATTGACCCTCAACCCTACTGTACCTAATAACCTTGCTCTTATTCACATTTACTCTTAACTTTCTTCTTTCACACACTTTACCAAACTCAGTCACCAGCTTCTGCAGCTTCTCACATGAATCAGCCACCAGCGCTGTATCATCAGCGAACAACAACTGACTCACTTCCCAAGCTCTCTCATCCCCAACAGACTTCATACTTGCCCCTCTTTCCAAAACTCTTGCATTCACCTCCCTAACAACCCCATCCATAAACAAATTAAACAACAATGGAGAAATCACACACCCCTGCCGCAAACCTACATTTACTGAGAACCAATCACTTTCCTCTCTTCCTACACGTACATATGCCTTACATCCTCGATAAAAACTTTTCACTGCTTCTAACAACTTGCCTCCCACACCATATATTCTTAATACCTTCCACAGAGCATCTCTATCAAGTCTATCATATGCCTTATCCAGATCCATGAATGCTACATACAAATCCATTTGCTTTTCTAAGTATTTCTCACATACATTCTTCAAAGCAAACACCTGATCCACACATCCTCTACCACTTCTGAAGCCACACTGCTCTTCCCCAATCTGATGCTCTGTACATGCCTTCACCCTCTCAATCAATACCCTCCCATATAATTTGCCAGGAATACTCAACAAACTTATACCTCTGTAATTTGAGCACTCACTCTTATCCCCTTTGCCTTTGTACAATGGCACTATGCACGCATTCCGCCAATCCTCAGGCACCTCACCATGAGTCATACATACATTAAATAACCTTACCAACCAGTCAATAATACAGTCACCCCCTTTTTTGATAAATTCCACTGCAATACCATCCAAACCTGCTGCCTTGCCGGCTTTCATCTTCCGCAAAGCTTTTACTACCTCTTCTCTGTTTACCAACTCATTTTCCCTAACCCTCGCACTTTGCACACCACCTCGACCAAAACTCCCTATATCTGCCACTCTATCATCAAACACATTCAGCAAACCTTCAAAATACTCACTCCATCTCCTTCTCACTTCACCACTACTTGTTATCACCTCCCCATTTGCGCCCTTTACTGAAGTTCCCATTTGCTCCCTTGTCTTACGCACTTTATTTAACTCTTTCCAGAACATCTTTTTATTCTCCCTAAAATTTGATGATACTCTCTCACCCCAACTCTCATTTGCCCTTTTTTTCACCTCTTGCACCTTTCTCTTGACCTCCTGTCTCTTTGTTTTATACGTCTCCCACTCAATTTCATATATATACATATAAATATACATATATATATATATATATATATATATATATATATATATATATATATATATTTTTTTTTTTTTTTTCTCTGTCGTTGTCTCCCACGTTTGTGAGGTAGCGCAAGGAAACAGAGGAAAGAAATGGCCCAACCCACCCCCATACACATGTATATACATACGTCCACACACGCAAATATACAAACCTACACAGCTTTCCATGGCTTACCCCAGACGCTTCACATGCCCTGATTCAATCCACTGACAGCACGTCAACCCCGGTATACCACATCGCTCCAATTCACTCTATTCCTTGCCCTCCTTTTACCCTCCTGCATGTTCAGGTCCCGATCACACAAAATCCTTTTCACTCCATCTTTCCACCTCCAATTTGGTCTCCCTCTTCTCCTCGTTCCCTCCACCTCCGACACATATATCCTCTTGGTCAACCTTTCCTCACTCATTCTCTCCATGTGCCCAAACCATTTCAAAACACCCTCTTCTGCTCTCTCAACCACACTCTTTTTATTTTCACACATCTCTCTTGCCCTTACGTTGCTTACTCGATCAAACCACCTCACACCACACATTGTCCTCAAACATCTCATTTCCAGCACATCCATCCTCCTGCGCACCACTCTATCCATAGCCCACGCCTCGCAACCATACAACATTGTTGGAACCACTATTCCTTCAAACATACCCATTTTTGCTTTCCGAGATAATGTTCTCGACTTCTACACATTCTTCAAGGCTCCCAGAATTTTCGCCCCATCCCCCACCCTATGATCCACTTCCGCTCCCATGGTTTCATCCGCTGCCAGATCCACTCCCAGATATCTAAAACACTTCACTTCCTCCAGTTTTTCTCCATTCAAACTCACCTCCCAATTGACTTGACCCTCAACCCTGTATATATAGCGAGGTAGCGCAAGGAAACAGACGAAAGCATGGCCCAACCCGCCCATATACACATGTATATACATACATGTCCACACACGCACAATATACATACCTATACATCTCAATATACACATATATATACACACACAGACATATACATATATACACATGTACATAATTCATACTGTCTGCCCTTATTTGTTCCCATCGCCACCTCGCCACACATGGAATAACAACCTCCTCCCCCCTCATGTGTGCGAGGTAGCGCTAGGAAAAACACCAAAGGCCCCATTCGTTCACACTCAGTCTCTAGCTGTCATGTAATCATGCACCGAAGCCACAGCTCCCTTTCCACATCCAGGCCCCACACACTTTGCATGGTTTACCCCAGACGCTTCACATGCCCTGGTTCAATCCATTGACAGCACGTCGACCCCGTTATACCACATCGTTCCAATTCACTCCATTCCTTGCACGGCTTTCACCCTCCTGCATGTTCAGGCCCCGATCACTCAAAATCTTTTTCACTCCATCCTTTCACCTCCAATTTGGTCTCCCACTCCTCCTCGTTCCCTCCACCCCTGACACATATATCCTCTTGGTCAATCTTTCCCCACTCATTCTCTCCATGTGACCAAACCATTTCAAAACACCCTCCTCTGCTCTCTCAACCACACTCTTTTTATTTCCACACATCTCTCTCACCCTTACATTACTTACTCGATCAAACCACCTCACACCACATATTGTCCTCAAACATCTCATTTCCAGCACATCCACCCTCCTGCGCATTACTCTATCCATAGCCCACGCCCCGCAACCACACAACATTGTTGGAAACACTATTCCTTCAAACATACCCATTTTTGCTTTCCGAGATAATGTTCTCGACTTACAAACATTTTTCAAGGCTCCCAAAATTTTCGCCCCCTCCCCCTCCCTATGATTCACTTCCGCTTCCATGGTTCCATCCGCTGACAGATCCACTCCCAGATATCTAAAACACTTCACTTCCTCCAGCTTTTCTCCATTCAAACTTACCTCCCAATTGACTTGACCCTCAACCCTACTGTACCTAATAACCTTGCTCTTATTCACATTTACTTTTAACTTTCCTCTTTCACACACTTTACCAAACTCAGTCACCAGCTTCTGCAGTTTCTTACCTGAATCAGCCACCAGCGATGTATCATCAGCGAACAACAACTGACTCACTTCCCAAGCTCTGTCATCCACAACAGACTGCATACTTGCCTCTCTTTCCAAAACTCTTGCATTCACCTCCTTAACAACCCCACCCATAAACAAATCAAACAACCATGGAGACATCACACACCCCTGCCGCAAACCTACATTCACTGAGAACCAATCACTTTCCTCTCTTCCCACACGTACACATGCCTTACATCCTCGATAAAAACTTTTCACTGCTTCTAACAACTTGCCTCCTACAACATATATTCTTAATACCTTCCACAGAGCATCTCTATCAACTCTATCATATGCCTTCTCCAGATCCATAAATGCTATATACAAATCCATTTGTTTTTCTAAGTATTTCTCGCATACATTCTTCAAAGCAAACACCTGATCCACACATCCTCTACCGCTTCTGAAACCACAGTGCTCTTCCCCAATCTGATATATACATATGAATATATATATATATATATATATATATATATATATATATATATATATATATATATATATATATATATATATATATATGTATATATATATATATATATATATATATACCTATATAAATACATATATATACACAAAACATCAGAGTCGGGAGGAAGTGTGTGGTCTCAGAAGTGGTAGATAGATATGAGGATCATGTGTTTGCTTTGACGAATGTATGTGAGAAATACTTACAAAAACATAGGGCTTTGTATTTAGCATGTATGGTTCTGGAGAAGGCATACGGTAGAGTTAATAGAGATGCTCTGTGGAAGGCATCATGTGTATATGGTGTGGGGGGCAATTTGCTGGAAGCATTTCTGGATGTGTGTGGATGTAATCAAAATAAGAAAAAAGGAGAGATAGGTAGTTTGTTTGAGGAAAGGAGTCTGCATGTTTTGGCTCTGAGTGAACCGAACCTCAAGGGTAAAGGGGAAGAGTGGTTTCGGAATGTTTTGGAAGTAAAGTCACGGGTTGGTAAGAGGAGAAACGCAATGAAGGGAGTACCTCTACTCCTGAAACAGGAGTGCTGGGAGTATGTGATAGAGTATAAGAAAGTAAACCCTGGATTGATATGAGTAAGACTGAAAATGGATGGTGAGGGATGAGTGATTATTAGTGCATGTGCACCTGGGCATGAGAAGAAAGATGATGAGAGGCAAATGTTCTAGGAGCAGCTGGGCGAGTGTTAGTACTTTTGATGCGCGAGACTGGGTTATAGTGATGGTTGATTTGAATGCAAATATGGCAATTGAAGGAATAATTGGAATACATGGGATGTTCAACGTGTTAAATGGAAATGATGAAGAGCTTGTAGATTTGTGTGCTGAATAAGCACTGGTGATTGGAAATACTTGGTTTAAATAGAGAGATATATACAAGTATACGTTTGTAAGTAGGAGAGATGGCCAGAGAGCGTTATTGGATTACGTGTTGATTGATAGGCGCGCGAAAGAGAGGCTTTTGGATGATAATGTGCTGAGAGGTGCAACTGGAGGGATGTTTGATCATTATCTTGTGGAAGCGAAGGTGAAGATTTGTAGAGGTTTTCAAAAAAGAAGAGAGAATATTGTAGTGAAGAGAGTGGTTAAGGTAAGTGAGCTTGGGAAGGAAACTTGTGTGAGGAAGTACCAGGAGAGACTGAGAGCAGAATAGTGAAAGATGGGAGCAAAGGACGTAAAGGGTGTTGAGGAAGAATGGGGTGTATATAGGGAAGGAGTAATGGCTTGCGCAAAAGATACTTGTGGGAAGAGAATCGTGGTAGGTGGACAGATTACAAAGGGTAGTGAGTGGTGGGATGAAGTAAGAGTATTAGTGAAAGACAAGAGAGAGGCTTTTGGACGAGTTTTGCAGGGAAATAGTGAAAATGACTTGGAGATGTATGGAAGAAAGAGGCAAGAGGTCAAGAGAAAGGTGTAAGAGGTGAAAAAGAAGGGAAAAGAGAGTTGGGTTGAGAGAGTATCATCAAATTTTTGGGACAATAAAAAGATGTTTTGGTAGGAGGTAAATAAAGTGCGTAAGACAAGGGAACAGCTGGGAACGTCAGTAAGACAAGAAAATATATGGGAACATCGGTGAAGGGGACTATCGGGTAGGTAATAACGAGTAGTGGTGATGTGAGAAGGAGATGGAGTGAGTGTTTTGAAGGTTTGTTGAATGTGTTTGATGATAGAATGGCAGATATAGAGTGTTTTGGTCGAGGTGGTGTGCGACCTGAGAGGGTTAGGGAGAATGATTTGGTAAATAGAGAAGACGCAGTGAAAGCTTTGTGGAAAAAAGGTGGGAAGGCGGCGGGTTTGGATGGTATTGCAGTAGAATTCATTAAAAAAGGAGTGACTATATTGTTGACTGGTTGGTGAGGATATTCAGTGTATTTATGGCTCATGAAGAGTGGCGGAATACATGCATAGCGCCATTGTACAAAGGCAAAGGAGATAATGGTGAGTGCTCAAATTATGGAGGTGTATGTTTGTTCAGTATTCCTGGGAAATTATATAGGAGGGTATGGATTGAGAGGGTGAAGGCATGAACAAAACATCAGAGTCGGGAAGAACTGTGTGGTTCCAGAAGTGGTCGAGAGATATGAGGATCATGTGTTTGCTTTGAAGAATGTATGTGAAAAATACTTAGAAAAATAAAGGGATTTGTACGTAGCATTTACGGATCCGGAGAAGGCATACGATAGAGTTAATAGAGATGCCTTGTGGAAGGTATTATGTGTATATGATGTGGGAGGCAATTTGCTGGAAGCAGTAAAATGTTTTTATCGATGATGAAAAGCATATATACGAGTAGAAAGAGAGGAGAGTGATTGGTTCTCAGTAAAAGTCGGATAGCGGCAGGGGTGTGTGATATCTCAATGGTTGTATAATTTGTTTATGGATGGAGATAGTTGGGAAGTGAACGCAAGAGTTTCGGAGAGAGGGGCAATTAAGCATTCTGTTTTGGATGAGTGGGCTTGGGAAGTGAGTAAGCTGTTGTTCGCTGATGATACAACGCTGGTGGCTGATTCGGGTGAGAAACTGCAGATGCTGGTAACTAGGTTTTGTAAAGTGTGTGAAAGAAGAAAGCTAAGAATGAATGTGAATAAGAGCAAGGTTATTGAGTATAGTAGGGTTGAGGGACAAGTCAGTTGGGAGGTAAGTTTGAATGTTGAAAAACTGGAGGAAGTGAAGTGTTTTAGATATCTCTGAGTGGATTTGGCAGCGGATGGAGCCATGGAAGCGGAAATGAGTCACAGGGTGGGGAGGGGCGACCGTTCTGGGAGCGTTGAAAAATTTGTAGAAGGCGAGAACAATATTTCCTAAAGCAAAAATGGGTATGTTCCAAGAAATAGTGGTTCCAACAATGTTATATGGTTGCGAGGCGTGGGTTATAGATAAGTTTGTACGGAGGAGTGTGGATGTGTTAGAAATGAGATGTTTGAGGACACATGTGGTGTGAAGTGGTTTGAACGAGTGAGTAATGAAAGGGCAAGAGAGATGTATGGTAATAAAAAGAGTGTGGTTGAGAGAGGAGAAGAGGGTGTATTGAAATGGTTTGCTCACGTGGAGAGAATGAGTGAGGAAAGATCGGGAAAGAGAATATAGTTGTCAGAGGTGGAGGAAACGAGAAGTAGGAGACCAAATTGGAGGTGGAAGGATGGAGTGTAAAAGATTTTGAGCGATCTGGGCCTGAACATGCAGGAGGGTGTAAGGAGTGCAAAGAATAGAGTGAATTGCAACGATGTGGTATACCGAGGTCGACGTGCTGTCAATAGATTGAATCAGAGCATGTGAAGCGTCCGAGGTAAACCATTGCTAGTTTTGTGGGCCCTGGATGTGGAGAGGGAGCTGTGGTTTCGGTGCATTATATATGACAGCTAGAGACTGAGTGTGAACGAATATGGCCTTTGTTGCTACCTCTCGCGCGTACTGGGGGAGTGGGTCGTCATTCCATGTGTGGCGGAGTAGCGACGAGAAAAAATAAAGGCACTGAGTATGAATTATATAAAAGTGTATATATGTGTATATGTATGTTTATGTATATACAATTACTCGTGGAAATGTATAGGTATATATCTGTGAATGTATGGACGTGTATGTATGTGCATGTGGGTGGGTTGGGTTATTATTTCATGTGTTTCCTTGCGCTACCTCGTTAACGCGGGAGACAGCAACAAAGTGTAATAAATATATTCTTAATACTTTCCATAGAGCATCTCTATCAACTCTATCGTATCCTTCTCCAGATCCATAAATGCTACATACAAATCCATTTGCTTTTCTAAGTATTTCTAAAATACGTTATTCAAAGCAAACACACGATCCGCACATTCTCTACCACTTCTGAAACCACACTGCTCTTCCTCAATCTGATGCTCTGTACATGCTTTAACCCTCTCAGTCAATACCCTACCATATAGTTTTCCAGGAATACTCAGCAAACTTATACCTTTGTAACTTGAGCACTCACTTTTATCCCCTTTGCCTTTGTACAATGGCACTATGCATGTATTCCGCCAATCCTCAGGCACCTCACCATGAGTCATACATACATTGAATATCCTTACCAACCAGTCAACAACACAGTCACCCCCTTTGATAAAATCCAAACCAGCCACCCTCCGGTTTTCATCTTCCAGAAAGCTTTTATTACCGCTTCTCTGTTTACCAAATCATTCTCTCTAACCCTCTCACTTCGCACACCACCCCGACCAAAAAACATTATATTTGCCACAATATCATCTAACGCTAAAGGGGACGGGAGCGGGGGGCCAGAAACCCTCCCCTCCTTGTATTTCAACTTTCTAAAAGGAGAAACAGAAGGAGTCACGCGGGGAGTGCTCATCCTCCTCGAAGGCTCAGATTGGGGTTTCTAAATGTGTGTAGATGTAACCAAGATGAGGAAAAAGGAGATAGGTAGTATGTTTGAGGAAAGGGAGCTGGATGTTTTGGCTCTGAGTGAAACGAAGCTCAAGGGTAAAGGGGAAGAGTGGTTTGGGAATATCTTGGGAGTAAAGTCAGGGGTTAGTGAGAGGACAAGAGCAAGGGAAGGAGTAGCATTACTCGTGAAACTGGAGTTGTGGGAATATGAGATAGAGTGTAAGAAAATAAATTCTAGATTGACATGGGTAAAACTGAAAGTTGATGGAGAGAGATGGGTGATTATTAGTGCATATGCACCTGGGCATGAGAAGAAAGATCATGAGAGGCAAGTGTTTTGGGAGAAGCTGAATGAGTGTGTTAGTGGTTTTGATGCACGAGACCGGGTTGTAGTGATGGGTGATTTGAATGCAAAGGTGAGTAATGTGGCAGTTGAGGGAATAATTGGTATACATGGGGTGTTCAGTGAGGTAAATGGAAATGGTGAAGAGCTTGTAGATATATGTGCTGAAAAAGGACAGGTGATTGGCAATAACTGGTTTAAAAAGCGAGATATACATACGTATACGTATGTAAGTAGGAGAGATGGCCAGAAAGCTTTATTGGATTACGTGTTAATTTATAGGCGCGCGAAACAGAGACTTTTGGATGTTAATGTGTTGAGAGGTGCAACTGGAGGGATGTCTGATCATTATTTTGTTTAGGCGATAGTGAAGATTTGTAGGGGTTTTCAGAAAAGAAGAGAGAATGTTGGGGTGAAGAGAGTGGTGAGAGTAAGTGAGCTTGGGAAGGAGACTTGTGTGAGGAAGTACCAGGAAGGACTGGGTACAGAATGGAAAAAGGTAAGAACAAAAGAGGTAAGGGGAGTGGGGGAAGAATGGGATGTATTTAGGGAAGCAGTGATGGCTTGCGCAAAAGATGCTTGTGGGATGAGAAGCGTGGGAGGTGGGTTGATTAGAAAGGGTAGTGAGTGGTGGGATGAATAAGTAAGATTATTAGTGAAAGAGAAGAGAGAGGCATTTGGACGATTTTTGCAGGGAAAAAATGGAAATCAGTGGGAGATGTAAAAAAAGAAAGAGGCAGGAGGTCAAGAGAAAGGTGCAAGAGATGAAAAAGACGGAAAATGAGAGATTTGTTCAGAGAGTATCATTAAATTTTAGGGAGAATAAAAAGATGTTTTGGAAGGAGGTAAATAAAGTGCGTTAGACAAGAAAGCAAATGGGAACTTCAATGAAGGGGGCTAATGGGGAGATGATAACAAGTAGTGGTGATGTGAGAAGGAGATGGAGTGAGTATTTTGAAGGTTTGTTGAAAGTGTTTGATGATAGAGTGGCAGATATAGGGTGTTTTGGTCGAGGTGGTGTGCAAAGTGAGAGGGTTAGGGAAAATGATTTGGTAAACAGAGAAGAGGTAGTAAAAGCCGGCAACGCAACATTTTTGGATGGTATTGGAGTGGAATTTATTAAAACAGGGGATGACTTTATAGTTCACTGGTTGGTAAGGTTATTTAATGTATGTATGATTCATTGTGAGGTGCCTGAAGATTGGCGGAATGCTTGCATAGTGCCATTGTACAAAGGCAAAGTGGATCAGAGTGAGTGCTCAAATTAAAGAGGTATAAGTTTGTTGAGTATTCCTGGTAAATTATATGGGACAGTATTGATTGAGAGGGTGAAGGCATGTACAGAGCATCAGATTGGCGAAGAGCAGTGTGGTTTCAGAAGTGGTAGAGGATGTGTTGATCAGGTGTTTGCTTTGAAGAATGTCTGTGAGAAATACTTAGAAAAGCAAATGGATTTGTATGTAGCATTTATGGATCTGGAGAAGGCATATGATAGAGTTAATAAAGATGCTCTGTGGAAGGTATTAAGAATATATGCTGTTGGAGGCAGTTTGTTAGAGGCAGTGAAAAGTTTTTATCAAGGATGTAAGGCATGTGTACGTGTAGGAAGAGAGGAAAGTGATTGGTTCTCAGTGAATGTAGTTTTGCATCAGGGGTGTGTGATGTCTCCATGGTTGTTTAATTTGTTTATGGACGGGGTTGTTAGGGAGGTGAATGCAAGAGTTTTGGAAAGAGGGATGAGAGAGATTGGGAAGTGAGTCAGTTGTTGTTCGCTGATGATACAGGGATGGTGGCTGATTCATGTGAGAAACTGCAGAAGCTGGTGACTGAGTTTGTTAAAGTGTGTGAGAGAAGAAAGTTAAGAGTAAATGTGAAGATGAGCAAGGTTATTAGGTACAGTAGGGTTGAGGGTCAAGTCAATTGGGAGGTAAGTTTGAATGGAGAAAAACCGGAGGAAGTAAAGTGTTTTAGACATATGGGAGTGGATCTGGCAGTGGATGGAACCGTGGAAGCGGAAGTGATTCATAGGGTCTGGTAGGGGGTTAAAATTCTGTGAGCGTTGAAGAAAGTTTGGAAGTTGAGAACATTATCTCGGAAAGCAAAAATGGGTATGTTTGAAGGAATAGTGGTTCCAACAATGTTGTATGGTTACGAGGCGTGGGCTATGGCTAGAGTTGTGCGTAGGAGGGTGGATGTGCTGGAAATGAGATGTTTGAGGACAATATGTGGTGTGAGGTGGTTTGATCGAGTAAGTAGTGTAAGGGTAAGAGAGATGTGTGGAAATAAAGAGTGTGGTTGAGAGAGCTGAAGAGGGTGTTTTGAAATGGTTTGGTCACATGGAGAGAATGAGTGAAAAAAGATTGACCAAGAAGATATATGTGTAAGAGGTGGAGGGAACGAGAAGAAGTGGGAGACCAAATTGGAGGTGGAAAGATGGAGTGAAAAAGATTTTGAGTGGTCGGGGCCTGAACATGCAGGAGGGTGAAAGGCGTGCAAAGAATAGAGTGAATAGGAACGATATGGCATACCAGGTTCGACGTGCCGTCAATGGAATGAACCAGGGCATGTGAAGCGTCTGGGGTAAACAATGGAAAATTCTGTTGGGCTTGATTTGGAAAGGGGGCTGTGGTTTCGGTGCATTATTACATGACAACTAGAGACTGCGTGTGAACGAATGGAGCCTTTGTTGTCTTTTCCTAGCGCTACCTCGTACACATGAGGGGGGAGGGGGTTGTTATTCCATGTGTGGCGAGGTGGCGATGGGAATAAATAAAGGCTGACAGCATGAATTATGTACATGTGTATATATGTATATGTCTGTGTGTGTATATATATGTGTACATTGAGACGTATATACATACCTATACATCTCAACGTATACATATATATATATATATATATATATATATATATATATATATATATATATATATATATATATATATATATATATATATATATATATATATATATATATATATATATATATATATATATATATATATATATATATATAAATATATATATACATATATATATATATATATATATATATATGCTCTGTACATGCCTTCACCCTCTCAATCAATACCCTCCCATATAATTTGCCAGGAATACTCAACAAACTTATACCTCTGTAATTTGAGCACTCACTCTTATCCCCTTTGCCTTTGTACAATGGCACTATGCACGCATTCCGCCAATCCTCAGGCACCTCACCATGAGTCATACATACATTAAATAACCTTACCAACCAGTCAACAATACAGTCACCCCCTTTTTTAATAAATTCCACTGCAATACCATCCAAACCTGCTGCCTTGCCGGCTTTCATCTTCCGCAAAGCTTTCACTAACTCAGATTGGGGAAGAGCAGTGTGGTTTCAGAAGTGGTAGAGGATGTGTGGATCAGGTGTTTGCTTTGAAGAATGTATGTGAGAAATACTTAGAAAAGCAAATGGATTTGTATGTAGCATTTATGGATCTGGAGAAGGCATATGATAGAGTTGATAGAGATGCTCTGTGGAAGGTATTAAGAATATATGGTGTGGGAGGAAAGTTGTTAGAAGCAGTGAAAAGTTTTTATCGAGGATGTAAGGCATGTGTACGTGTAGGAAGAGAGGAAAGTGATTGGTTCTCAGTGAATGTAGGTTTGCGGCAGGGGTGTGTGATGTCTCCATGGTTGTTTAATTTGTTTATGGATGTGGTTGTTAGGGAGGTAAATTCAAGAGTTTTGGAAAGAGGGGCAAGTATGATGTCTGTTGGGGATGAGAGAGCTTGGGGAGTGAGTCAGTTGTTGTTCGCTGATGATACAGCGCTGGTGGCTGATTCATGTGAGAAACTGCAGAAGCTGGTGACTGAGTTTGGAAAAGTGTGTGGAAGAAGAAAGTTAAGAGTAAATGTGAATAAGAGTAAGGTTATTAGGTACAGTAGGGTTGAGGGTCAAGTCAATTGGGAGGTGAGTTTGAATGGAGAAAAACTGGAGGAAGTGAAGTGTTTTAGATATCTGTAAGTGGATCTGGCAGCGGATGGAACCATGGAAGCGGAAGTGGATCATAGGGTGGGGGAGGGGGCGAAAATCCTGGGGGCCTTGAAGAATGTGTGGAAGTCGAGAACATTATCTCGGAAAGCAAAAATGGGTATGTTTGAAGGAATAGTGGTTCCAACAATGTCGTATGGTTGCGAGGCGTGGGCTATGGATAGAGTTGTGCGCAGGAGGATGGATATGCTCGAAAAGAGATGTTTGAGGACAATGTGTGGTGTGAGGTGGTTTGATCGAGTGAGTAACGTAAGGGTAAGAGAGATGTGTGGAAATAAAAAGAGCGTGGTTGAGAGAGCAGAAGAGGGTGTTTTGAAGTGGTTTGGGCACATGGAGAGGATGAGTGAGGAAAGATTGACCAAGAGGATATATGTGTCGGAGGTGGAGGGAACAAGGAGAAGAGGGAGACCAAATTGGAGGTGGAAAGATAGAGTGAAAAAGATTTTGTGTGATCGGGGCCTGAACATGCAGGAGGGTGAAAGGAGGGCAAGGAATAGAGTGAATTGGAGCGATGTGGTATACCGGGGTTGACGTGCTGTCAGTGGATTGAAGCAAGGCATGTGAAGCGTCTGGGGTAAACCATGGAAAGCTGTGTAGGTATGTATATTTGCGTGTGTGGACGTATGTATATACATGTGTATTGGGGGGGGTTGGGCCATTTCTTTCGTCTGTTTCCTTGCGCTACCTCGCAAACGCGGGAGACAGCGACAAAATATAATAAAATAATAATATTAATATATATATATATATATATATATATATATATATATATATATATATATATATATATATATATATATATATATATATATATATATATATATATATATATATATATATATATATATATACACACACACAGACATATACATATATAAATATGTACATAATTGATACTGTCTGCCCTTATTCATTTTCGTTGCCACCCCGCCATGCATGAAATGAAAACCTCCTTCCCCGTATGTGCGCGAGGTAGCGCTAGGAAAAGACAGGAAATGCCACGTTCGTTCACACTTAGTCTCTAGCTGTAATGTATAATACACTGAAACCACAGCTCCCTTTCCCCATCCACGCTCCACAAAACTTTCCATGGTTTACCCGAGACGCTTCACCTGCCCTGGTTCAATCCAATGACACGACGTCGATCCCGATATACCACATCATTCCAATTCACTCGGTTCCTTACACTCCTATCAACCTCATGCATGTTCAGGCCCCGATCACTCAAAATCTTTTTCACTTCGTCTTTCCACCTCCAATATGGTCTCCCCCTTCTCGTTTCCTCCACCTCTGACACATATTTCCTCTTAGTTAATCTTTCCTCACTCATTCTCTTTATGTGACCAAACCATTTGAAAACACCCTCTTCTACCCTCTCAACCACATTCTTTTTATTACCACACATCTCTCTTACCTTTTCATTACTTACTCGATCAAACCTTCTCACACCACATATTGTCCTCAAACATCTCATTTCCAGCACATTCACCATCCTCCATACAACTCAATCTATAGCCCACGCTTCGAAACATATAACATTGTTTGAACCACTATTCCTTCAAACATACCCATTTTTCCTTTCCAAGATAATGTACTCGACTTCCACACATTTTTCAACGCTACCATAACTTTCACCCACTCCCCCACCCTATGATTCACTTCCACTTCCATGGTTCCATCCGCTGCCAAATCCACTCCCAGATATCTAAAACACTTCACTTCCAGTTTTTCTTCATTCAACCTTACCTCCTAGTTAACTTTTCCCTCAACCCTACTGTACCTAATAACCTTGCTCTTATTCACATTTACTCTCAGCTTCCTTCTTTCACACACTTTACCAGACTCAGTCACCAGCTTCAGCAGTTTTCCACCCGAATCATCCACCAGCGCTGTATCATCAGCTAATAATAGCTTACTCACTTCCCAAGCTCTCTCATCCACAACAAACTGCACACTTGCCCCTTTTTCCAAAACTCTAGCATTCACCTCCCTAACAGCCCCATCCATAAACAAATTAAACGACCATGGAGACATCACACACCCCTGCCGCGAACTAACATTCACTGAGAACCAGTCACTTTAATCTTTTCCTACACGTACAAATGCCTTACATCCTCGATAAAAACTTTTCACTGCTTCTAACAACTTACCTCTCACACCATATATTCTTAATACCTTCCACAGAGCATCTCTCTCAAAAGTATCATATGCCTTCTCCAGATCCATTAATGCTACATACAAATCCATTTGCTTTTCTTAGTATTTCTGACATACATTTTTAAAGCAAACACCTGATCCACACATCCTCTACCACTTATGAAACCACACTGCTCTTCCCCAATCTGATGCTCTGTACATGCCTTCACCTTCTCAATCAATACCCTCTCATGTAATTTACCAAGAATACTCAACAGACTTATACCTCTGTAATAGGAGCACTCACTCTTATCCCCTTTGCCTTTGTGCAATAGCACTTTGCAAGCATTCCGCCAATCATCAGGCACCTCACCATGAGTCATACATATAATAATAATCTTACCAACCACTCAACAATACAGTCACCCCTTTTTTAATAAATTCCACCACAATGCCTTTCAAACCCGCTGCCTTGCCAGCTTTCATCTTCCGCAAAGCTTTTATTACCTCTTCTCCGTTTACCAAATCGTTTTCCCTAACCCTCTAACTTTGACAGCACTTCTACCAAAACACCCTATATCTGCCAATATATATCATCAAACTTATCTAACAAACCATCAGAATGCTCACTCCATCTCCTTCTCACATCGCCACTACTTGTTATCACCTACCCATTTGCCCCTTTCAGTGATGTTCCTATTTGTTTCCTTCTCTTACGCACTTTATTTACCGCCTTCGAATACATCCTTTTATTCTACCAAAAATTCAATGATACCCTCTTATCCAAACTCTCATTTGCCCTCTTTTTTGCCTTTTGCACCTTCCTCTTGACCTTCTGCCTCTTTGCATTATATCCCTGCATAAATCGTCCAAATGCCTCTCTCTTCTCTTTCACTAATAATCTTACTTCTTCATCCCACCACTCACTACCCTTTCTAATCTGCCCCCTCCCACGCTTCTCATGCCACAGGCATCTTTTGCACAAGCCATCACTGCTTCGCGAAATACATCCCATTCCTCCACCACTCCTCTTACGTCATTTCTTCTCACTGTTTTCCATTCTCTACTCAGTTTCTCCTGGTACTTCCTCATACAAGTCTCTTTCCCAATCTCAATTGCTCTCATTAATCTCGTCATCCCAACATTCGTCTCTGCATTCGGCTTCACATTCGTCTCCACAAGATAATGATCAGACATCCCTCCAATTGCACCTCTCAGTATATTAGCATCGAAACGTCTCTCTTTCGTGCGCCTCTCAAATAACACGTAATCCAATAACGCTCTCTGGCCATCTTTCCTTCTTACATATGTATACTTATATATATATCTCTTTTAAAAAAGGTATTCCCAATCGCCAGTCCTTTTTTTAGCACAGAAATCAACAAGTTCTTCACCATTTCCATGTACAACTCTGAACACCCATGTACATCAATTATTCCCTCAACTGCTACATTACTCACCTTTGCATTCAAATCCCCCATCACTATAACCAGGCCTCGTGCATCGAAACTACTAACACACTCACTCAGCTGCTCCCAAAACACTTGCGTCACATGATCTTTCTTTTCATGCTCAGGTGCATATGCACCAATAATCACCCATCTCTCTCCATCAACTTTTAGTTTTACCACGATCAATCTAGAGTTTACTTCTTACACTCTATCACATACTCCCACCACTCCTGTTTCAGGAGTATTGCTATTCCTTCTCTTACTCTTGTCCTCTCACTAATCCCTGACTTAACTCCCAAAACATTCCTAAACCACTCTTGCCCTTTCCCCTTGAGCTTCGTTTCACTAACAGTAAAAACATCCAGGTTCCTTTCGTCAAACACTACCTATCTCTCCTTTTTTCTCATCTTGGTTACATCGGAACACATCCAGACAGCCCAATCTGAGCCTTCGAGGAGGATGAGCACTCCCCGCGTGACTCCTTCTGCTTCCCCGTTTAGAATGTTGAAATACAAGGAAGGAAGGGTTTCTAGCCCACCGCTCTCGACCCCTTTAGTCTCCTGGTACGACATATATATATATATATATATATATATATATATATATATATATATATATATATATATATATATATATATATATATATATATATATATATATATATATATATATATTTTTTTTTTTTTTTTTTTTTTGCTTTGTCGCTGTCTCCCGCGTTTGCGAGGTAGCGCAAGGAAACAGACGAAAGAAATGGCCCAACCCACCCCCATACACATATATCCTCTTGGTCAATCTTTCCTCACTCATTCTCTCCATGTGACCAAACCATTTCAAAACACCCTCTTCTGCTCTCTCAACCACGTTCTTTTTATTTCCACACATCTCTCTTACCCTTACGTTACTTACTCGATCAAACCGAGTCACACCACATATTGTCCTCAAACATCTCATTTCCAGCAAATCCATCCTCCTGCGCACAACTCTATCCATAGTCCACGCCTCGCAGCCATACAACATTGTTGGAACCACTATTCCTTCAAACATACCCATTTTTGCTTTCCGAGATAATGTTCTCGACTTCCACACATTCTTCAAGGCTCCCAGAATTTTCGCCCCCTCCCCCACCCTATGATCCACTTCCGCTTCCATGTTTCCATCCGCTGCCAAATCCACTCCCAGATATCTAAAACACTTCACTTACTCCAGTTTTTCTCCATTCAAACTCACCTCCCAATTGACTTGACCCTCAACCCTACTGTACCTAATAACCTTGCTCTTATTCACATTTACTCTTAACTTTCTTCTTTCACACACTTTACCAAACTCAGTCACCAGCTTCTGCAGTTTCTCACATGAATCAGCCACCAGCGCTGTATCATCAGCGAACAACAACTGACTCACTTTCCAAGCTCTCTCATCCCCAACAGACTTCATCCTTGCCCCTCTTTCCAAAACTCTTGCATTCACCTCCCTAACAACCCCATCCATAAACAAATTAAACAACCATGGAGACATCACACACCCCTGCCGCAAACCTACATTCACTGAGAACCAATCACTTTCCTCTCTTCCTACACGTACACATGCCTTACATCCTCGATAAAAACTTTTCACTGCTTCTAACAACTTTCCTCCCACACCATATATTCTTAATACCTTCCACAGAGCATCTCTATCAACTCTATCATATGCCTTCTCCAGATCCATAAATGCTACATACAAATCCATTTGCTTTTCTAAGTATTTCTCATATACATTCTTCAAAGCAAACACCTGATCCACACATCCTCTACCACTTCTGAAACCACACTGCTCTTCCCCAATCTGATGCTCTGTACATGCCTTCACCCTCTCAATCAATACCCTCCCATACAATTTGCCAGGAACACTCAACAAACTAAAACCTCTGTAATTTGAGCACTCACTCTTATCCCCTTTGCCTTTGTACAATGGCACTATGCACGCATTCCGCCAATCCTCAGGCACCTCACCATGAGTCATACATACATTAAATAACCTTACCATCCAGTCAACAATAGTCACCCCTTTTTTAATAAATTCCACTGCAATACCATCCAAACCTGCTGCCTTGCCGGCTTTCATCTTCCGCAAAGCTTTTACTACCTCTTCTCTGTTTACCAAATCATTTACCCTAACCCTCGCACTTTGCACACCACCTCGACCAAAACACCCTATATCTGCCACTCTATCATCAAACATATTCAACAAACCTTCAAAATACTCACTCCATCTCCTTCTCACATCACCACTACTTGTTATCACCTCCCCATTTGCTCCCTTCACTGAAGTTCCCATTTGCTCCCTTGTCTTACGCACTTTATTTACCTCCTTCCAGAACATCTTTTTATTCTCCCTAAAATTTAATGATACTCTCTCACCCCAACTCTCATTTGCCCTTTTTTTCACCTCTTGCACCTTTCTCTTGACCTCCTGTCTCTTTCTTTTATACGTCTCCCCCTCAATTTCATTTTTTCCTTGCAAAAATCGTCCAAATGCCTCTCTCTTCTCTTTCACTAATACTCTTACTTCTTCATCCCACCACTCACTATATATATATATATATATATATATATATATATATATATATATATATATATATATATATATATATATATATATATATATATATATATATATATATATATATTTCTTTTTTTCATTTAAACTATTCGCCATTTCCCGCGTTAGCGAGGTAGCGTTAGGAACAGAGGACTGGGCCTTTTCCGGAATATCCTCACCTGGCCCCCCCCCTGTTCCTTCTTTTTAAAAAAAAAAAAAACGAGAGGGGAGGATTTTCAGCCCCCCGCTCCCTCCCCTTTTAGTCGCCTTCTACGACACGCAGGGAATACGTGGAAAGTATTCTTAATCCCCTATCCCCAGGGATATATACATATATATATATATATATATATATATATATATATATATATATATATATATATATATATATATATATATATGTGCTGAAAATGGACTGGTAATTGGGAATACCTGGTTTAAAAAGCGAGATATACATAAGTATTCGTATGTAAGTAGGAGAGATGGCCAGAGAGCGTTATTGGATTACGTGTTAATTGAATGGCGCGCGAAAGAGAGACTTTTGGATGTTATTGTGCTGAGAGGTGCAACTGAAGGGATGTCTGATCATTATCTTGTGGAGGCTAAGGTGAAGATTTGTATGGGTTTTCAGAAAAGAAGAGTGAATGTTGGGGGTGAAGAGGATGGTGAGAGTAAGTGAGCTTGGGAAGGAGTACAGAATGGAAAAAGGTGAGAGCAATGGAAGTAAGGGGAGTGGGGGAGGAATGGGATGTATTTAGGGAATCAGTGATGGATTGCGCAAAAGATGCTTGTGGCGTGAGAAGAGTGGGAGGTGGGTTGATTAGAAAGGGTAGTGAGTGGTGGGTTGAAGAAGTAAGATTATTAGTGAAAGAGAAGAGAGAGGCATTTGGACGATTTTTGCAGGGAAGAAATGCAATTGAGTGGGAGATGTAAAAAAGAAAGAGACAGGAGGTCAAGAGAAAGGTGCAAGAGGTGAAAAAGAGGGCAAATGAGAGTTGGGGTGAGAGAGTATCATTAAATTTTAGGGAGAATAAAAAGATGTTCTGGAAGGAGGTAAATAAAGTGCGTAAGACAAGGGAGCAAATGGGAACTTCAGTGAAGGGCGCAAATGGGGAGGTGATAACAAGTAATGGTGATGTGAGAAGGAGATGGAGTGAGTATTTTGAAGGTTTGTTGAATGTGTTTGATGATAGAGTGGCAGATATAGGGTGTTTTGGTCGAGGTGGTGTGCAAAGTGAGAGGGTTAGGGAAAATGATTTGGTAAACAGAGAAGAGGTAGTAAAAGCTTTGCGGAAGATGAAAGCCGGCAAGGCAGCAGGTTTGCATGGTATTGCAGTGGAATTTATTAAAAAAGGGGATGACTGTATTATTGACTGGTTGGTAAGGTTATTTAATGTATGTATGACTGATGGTGAGGTGCCTGAGGATTGGCGGAATGCGTGCATAGTGCCATTGTACAAAGACAAAGGGGATAAGAGTGAGTGCTCAAATTACAGAGGTATAAGTTTGTTGAGTATTCCTGGTATATTATATGGGAGGGTATTGATTGAGAGGGTGAAGGCATGTACAGAGCATCAGATTGGGGAAGAGCAGTGTGGTTTGAGAAGTGGTAGAGGATGTGTGGATCAGGTGTTTGCTTTGAAGAATGTATATGAGAAATACTTAGAAAAGCAAATGGATTTGTATGTAGCATTTATGGATCTGGAGAAGGCATATGATAGAGTTGATAGAGATGCTCTGTGGAAGGTATTAAGAATATATGGTGTGGGAGGCAAGTTGTTAGAAGCAGTGAAAAGTTTTTATCGAGGATGTAAGGCATGTGTACGTGTAGGAAGAGAGGAAAGTGATTGGTTGTCAGTGAATGTAGGTTTGCGGCAGGGGTGTGTGATGTCTCCATGGTTGTTTAATTTGTTTATGGATGGGGTAGTTAAGGAGGTGAATGCAAGAGTTTTGGAAAGAGGGGCAAGTATGAAGACTGTTGGGGATGAGAGAGAGCTTGGGAGGTGAGTCAGTTGTTGTTCGCTGATGATACAGCGCTGGTGGCTGATTCATGTGAGAAACTGCAGAAGCTATTGACTGAGTTTGGTAAAGTGTGTGAAAGAAGAAACTTAAGAGTAAATGTGAATAAGAGCAAGGTTATTAGGTACAGTAGGGTTGAGGGTCAAGTCAATTGGGAGGTAAGTTTGAATGGAGAAAAACTGGAGGAAGTAAAGTGTTTTAGATATCTGGGAGTGGATCTGGCAGCGGATGGAACCATGGAAGCGGAAGTGGATCGTAGGGTGGGGGAGGGGGCGAAAATCCTGGGAGCCTTGAAGAATGTGTGGAAGTCGAGAACAGTATCTCGGAAAGCAAAAATGGGTATGTTTGAGGGAATAGTGGTTCCAAGAATGTTGTATGGTTGCGAGGCGTGGGATATGGATAGAGTTGTGCGCAGGAGGATGGATGTGCTGGAAATGACATGTTTTAGGACAATGTGTGGTGTGAGTTGGTTTGATCGAGTAAGTAACGTAAGGGTAAGAGAGATGTGTGGAAATAAAAAGAGCGTGGTTGAGAGAGCAGAAGAGGGTGTTTTGAAATGGTTTGGGCACATGGAGAGAATGAGTGAGGAAAGATTGACCAAGAGGATATATGTGTCGGAGGTGGAGGGAACGAGGAGAAGAGGGAGACCAAATTGGAGGTGGAAAGATGGAGTGAAAAAGATTTTGTGTTATCGGGGCCTGAACATGCAGGAGCGTGAAAGGAGGGCAAGGAATAGAGTGAATTGGATCGATGTGGTATACCGGGGTTGACGTGCTGTCAGTGGATTGAATCAGGGCATGTGAAGCGTCTGGGGTAAACCATGGAAAGCTGTGTAGGTATGTATATTTGCGTGTGTGGACGTATGTATATACATGTGTATGGGTGTAGGTTGTGCCATTTTTTCGTCTATTTCCTTGCACTACCTCGCAAACGCGGGAGACAGCGACCAAGAAAAAAAAAAAAATATTATATATATATATATATATATATATATATATATATATATATTATCTATTTTTTTATTTTGCATTGTTGCTGTCTCCCGCGTTTGCGAGGTAACGCAAGGAAACAGACGAAAGAAAATGGCCCAACCCACCCCCATACACATGTATATACATACACGTCCACACACGCTAATATACATACCTATACATCTCAATGTACACATATATATACACACACAGACACATACATATATACCCATGCACAAAATTCACACTGTCTGCCTTTATTCATTCCCATCGCCACCTCGCCACACATGGAATACCATCCTCCTCCCCCCTCATCTGTGCGAGGTAGCGCTAGGAAAAGACAACAAAGGCCCCATTTGTTCACACTCAGTGTCTAGCTGTCATGCAATAATGCCCGAAACCACAGCTCCTTTTCCACATCCAGGCCCCACACAACTTCCCATGGTTTTCCCCAGACGCTTCACATGCCCTGATTCAATCCACTGACAGCACGTCAACCCCGTTATACCACATCGATCCAATTCACTCTATTCCTTGCCCACCTTTTACCCCCCTGCATGGTCAGGCCCCGATCACTCAGAATCTTTTTCACTCCACCTCTCCACCTCCAATTTGGTCTCCCACTTCTCCTCGTTCCCTCGACCTCCGACACATATATCCTCTTGGTCAATCTTTCCTCACTCATTCTCTCCATCTGCCCAAACCATTTCCAGCACATCCACCCTCCTGCGCACAATTCTATCTATAGCCCACGCCTCGCAACCATACAACATTGTTGGAACCACTATTCCTTCAAACATACCCATTTTGCTTTCCGAGATACTGTTCTCGACTTCCACACATTCTTCAAAGCTCCCAGGATACTCGCCCCCTCCCACACCCTATGATTCACTTCCTCTTCCATGGTTCCATCCGCTGCCAGATCCACTCCCAGATATCTAAAACACTTTACTTCCTCCAGTTTTTCTCCATTCAAACTTACCTCCCAATTGACTTGACCCTCAACCCTACTGTACCTAATAACCTTGCTCTTATTCACATTTACTCTTAAATTTCTTCTTTCACACACTTTACCAAACTCAGTCACCAGCTTCTGCAGTTTCTCACATGAATCAGCCACCAGCGCTGTATCATAAGCGAACAACAACTGACTCATTTCCCAAGCTCTCTCATCCCCAACAGACTTCATACTTGCTCCTCTTTCGAAAACTCTAACATTCACCTCCCTAACAACCCCATCCATAAACAAATTAAACAACCATGGAGACATCACACACCCCTGCCGGAAACCTACATTCACTGAGAACCAATCACTTTCCTCTCTTCCTACACGTACACATGCCTTACATCCTCTATAAAAACTATTCACTGCTTCTAATAACTTGCCTCCCACACCATATATTCTTAAAACCTTCCACAGAGCATCTTTATCAACTCTATCATATGCCTTCTCCAGATCCATAAATGCTACATACAAATCCATTTGCTTTTCTAAGTATTTCTCACATACATTTTTCAAAGCAAACACCTGATCCACACATCCTCTACCACTTCTGAAACCACACTGCTCTTCCCCAATCTGATGCTCTGTACATGCCTTCACCCTCTCAATCAATACCCTCCCATATAATTTACCAGGAATACTCAACAAACTTATACCTCGGGAATTTGAGCACTCACTCTTATCCCCTTTGCCTTTGTACAATGGCACTATGCAAGCATTCAGCCAATCCTCAGGCACCTCACCATGAATCACACATACATTAAATAACCTTACCAACCAGTCAACAATACAGTCACCCCCTTTTTTAATGAATTCCACTGCAATACCATCCACACTTGCTGCCTTGCCGGCTTTCGTCTTCCGTAAAGCTTTTACTACTTCTTCTCTATTTACCAAATAGTTTTCATTAACCCTCTCACATTGCACACCACCTCGACCAAAACACCCTATATCTGCCACTCTATCATCAAACACATTCAACAAACCTTCAACATACTCACTCCATCTTCTCACATCACCATTACTTGTTATCACCTCCCCATTTGCGCCCTTCACTGAAGTTCCCATTTGCTCCCTTGACTTGCGCACTTTATTTACCTCCTTCCAAAACATCTTTTTATTCTCCCTGAAATTTAATGATACTCTCTCACCCCAACTCTCATTTGCCCTCTTTTTCACCTCTTGCACCTTTCTCTTGACCTCCTGCCTCATTCTTTTATACCTCTCCCAGTCATTTGCATTTTTTCCCTGCAAAAATCGTCCAAATGCCTCTCTCTTCTCTTTCACTAATAATCTCACCTCTTCATCCCACCACTCACAACCTTCTCTAATCAGTCCACCTCCCACGCTTCTCATGCCACAAGCATCTTTTGCGCAAGCCATCACTGCTTCCCTAAATACATCCCATTCCTCCCCAACTCCCCTTACCTTCTTTGTTCTCACCTTTTTCCGTTCTGTACTCAGTCTCTCTTGGTACTTCCTCACACATGTCTCCTTCCCAAGCTCACTTACTCTCACCACTCTCTTCACCCCAACATTTTCTCTTCTTTTCTGAAAACCCCCACAAATAATCACCTTTGCCTCCACAAGATAATGATCAGACATCCCTCCAGTTGCACCTCTCAGCACATTAACATCAAAAAGTCTCTCTTTCGTGCGTCTATCAATTAACACGTAATCCAATAACGCTCTCTGGCCATCTCTCCGACTTGCATACGTATACTTATGTATATTTCACATTTTAAACCAGGTATTCCCAATCACCAGTCCTTTTTCACCACATAAATCTACAATCTCTTCACCATTTCCATTTACAACACTGAACACCCCATGTAAGATCCTCAAGCGGAGATAATAGATCTCACTTGATGGTAAGATACTTTCTATTATGTTATGTTGCGCTTCCTGCTTGAAGTAGTCCATAGCACACGAATGATAAAACTGAAGTGAGCATTCTGTAACTAACCCACGGTGACCATACTAAGTCCTCACGTTCAGAATTCTCTGTTAGTAGTCTGTAACGTCTTTCTTAATGGTATGTTGATAGAATTTACTTACCACAAGGCTTTACATTGGCAAGTGTTGAATGTTGTTCATTCATCACAGATTCATATCATCGCAGCTAACATTACCTGTACCACGGATATCCTTTATGATACGTGGCTTGAGTTTATTAAGGACATAAACTCACAACTGAATCCTCGGATCACGAATATGAACCTCATAGTTATCTGATTATTTGCAAGTGATATATGTCACGAGATTATCCACATAAATTTACACGTAGTAGCAGCTCCTTCACTCCTTCTCTAAGTATTTGGGATAATTTTCACAGCGATTTGGCAGAGGACACTGAATTATAAGTTACAGGAGAACTTTATTTCTTCGCCAAAATTACACGTTCGCCTCGCTTTTACAACGTTCTCATACTCCTCACCAACGTGCCTCACATTCCTCACCAACATATCTCACACTCTGCACCAAATCTCATTCACCTTACTGTCATGTCTCACAATCCACACTGGCATTTTTCATGCTCGTCATTTCCAGTATGTCTAAAACTTTACAAACATGTCTCACACTCCTCAGAAATGGTCCTCAAGCTTGGACGTCACCACCATATCCTGTAGCCATTACCATCATTTCAAATTCTTCATTACATATCTCATCCTACTGTTTCCTGCTCTTAGTAAGTACACTTCATACTGCACAGGCAGCTTTTATCTCATTGTGAAGGAGGTGTGAGGAGAGAGGAGATATCAATGAGAATGAAGCTGTAGAGGAGAGCTGCTGGTCCCAGGCAGTCTATGAAGGAGATATTCCCGACGCTTGGTGACTACCAACAGTAAAGGGCCGGCTATAAGATAACCTTCTGGTGTTACCCCAGTGGCTGCAGGGAAGATCTGTGTCCTTCCTGTTTATTTATGTAATACATTTACCCTCACGTAATTATCATTAATGAACTTCCATTGACACTTTGGACAACAAGTAGATCAAGCGCATGTTGTTCTCCTACTGGGTGCTCTCTCTCTCTCTCTCTCTCTCTCTCTCTCTCTCTCTCTCTCTCTCTCTCTCTCTCTCTCTCTCTCTCTCTCTCTCTCTCTCTCTCTCTCCTTGCACCAGATGCCAACCAATCCTCTCTCATTGTTAATTTGGAGATGAGGCCACCACTTCGAGAGGAACGGGTTAGAGGTAGTTTACCCACGTAGTGCCGTCTACAAAATGAAATTTACCCATTAGCCTTCAGAGCCTTTTCTACCACCAGCGACCCAGAAAAAAAAAAACGCAACACGAGCCACATCTCACGTACCCTGCCGTGGCCGCCCTGCATGCTAAGCAGATCTGCCAGCAGCAGTCTCAATACAGTGAGGTGTTTAGGTTTTCCAGTATGTGAATGCTGGTTATGTTTCCGCGGCAGTGTTCTCTCCTACTCTGTAATGGCTTGGAGGAGTGTTGAACTTGATGAGAGACGACCGTCTCTATTTGACGTACCAATGCCTCTAGCACTATGTTGTTAAAGTATGCCTTTCATCCACTAAGGATCGAACCACATCTTTATCATAACATATCCACGGCATGGAGGGTCCACCTCGTTAATGTGCCGTTCCAATGGCAAGCAACAGTATATCATTCTCTCTGCCAGCTCATCTCATCCATTATATCATCACATAAGCTGAACTCCTCTCCCTACAACGTCACCTAGATTAGTGTCTCACCAGACGGCCGCCTCATCCTATCCAGTATCTCCTACACCTAAAGATATTCTCATCTCCTGTTCACCTCCTCAGGACTCATAGATATGGGAGAATTAGTCTGTTCAGTTTCCCCTCAGATTTCCAATAGAATTCATGGAGCGCAATGTTGTAATTGATCATATCACTCATTCTTTTCTCCCCTCTACATACCCGCCTCTGATTTAGATATGTGTAGATGTGTGGAGAGAGTTTCTATGGCTGAATCAGGACAGGAAAGAAAGAAGAAAGGAAGGATGTGGGACCTGGGGTGAGGATAATGAGTGCAAGGGGAGGAGAGAGTGGAGTTGAGTAAGCAGAAGGGCAAGGAGGAAGGAAGAAAGTGAGGTAAGATGTATTTGCACTAGTATGATGCAGCTACATAATTCCCTTATATAAGCATGTACAACATTCAAGGTCATCTGCTGTGCCCAGCACTATTTCTGTCCATCCTAACCTCCAGATATACACTGGGGCGGTGGCAGAGGAGGAAGAAGTCAGAAGAAACTCCTACAAGTAGACAGAAAAACTTGCAAGAAAGGCATAGACTTCTGCAGGTGATATATCTCTCGTTACAAGTGCAGAGTATTAGAATGTATCACGACCTGAAGAACACACATCTCTTCAGGAATTTGTAAATCTTGTTTAGTGACCTCAAAAGACAAGGCCATGTTCATCTGACATCAGTTATCTTTATCGAAGAAAACTATTGATCTTGGACTTTCTATATACCTTCAATAACAGAAAAGACATTTAAAAAAGATCTTCATTCATCTTTATTCAAGTTTACCATTTCAGTCCTCTAAGTCTCTAAAAATGTGATTAACATCTTTTCCCTTTCTCGGTTTTTACGACATTTTTATGAAAACTAAAATTTCCGGAAATTAAAACAGACAATCCTCGAAAGATTTGAAGCCATAAAAAGTTGTTTCAAATCCTCAACATGTTTCCAGTTTTTCTTTCTAGTTTCCACAGAAAGGTCTAACTTTTGAACGGGAGGAATAGCGTTAACTTAGGATAAGGCGATCAACATAACGTAATCTTAATGTAGAGAGAGAGAGAGAGAGAGAGAGAGAGAGAGAGAGAGAGAGAGAGAGAGAGAGAGAGAGAGAGAGAGAGAGAGAGAGAGAGAGAGAGAGAGAGAGAGAGAGAGAGAGAGAGAGAGAGAGAGAGAGAGAGAGAGAGAGAGAGCTAGCTACATAGATACCCAGACCACACAAACCCAAAGTCTAAGCGAGGTGGTCTAGCCTTAACGCCATTAGAAAAAAGAATGGAAAAAATGCAGCTGCCTTGAAAGCAGAAAACGAAAATGATAGCAAAGCAAAGGCTCTCTGTTTACCCTCTACTTCCTCTGGCACAAGCCAGATGGAAACGGGTAGAAAAAAATCCTTACAGGATCAATAAACCAGAAGAATATCTTTATAGGAAAGTCATCAGGTAGAATAAACATCAATGTCATGCATCCTATTACCAACGACATACATCCCTGCATTTTTTGTTATGAAGACAATAGTAAGGATAAATTTGAGCTACAGCTTCTCGACTTACCATGCCTATGTTATTCTTAATGTTGAAGAATGATGTAATTCTTATTTACTCTCTTAAAGCAAGTGACATAAGTAGATCAATGGTTGTGTGATATCGCATCATGGCCAGGGAGGAGATCATTGATTGAGAAGGCAATGACAAATGATGTTCAAGCCTTATTATGAAGACATTAAGGGTGTTACTCTAAACACCATTTTCTGTGAGTTTATTCCACGCATCAATAGTGCCGTTGGTAAAGAAATATTCCGTACAGTCCACATCACTCCGTAATCTCTAAGTGTTAATAAGTTTCTCTCGTCGGTAATGTTTGCTCTACTGTAAAGAAATTTTCGATATAACGACCTTGCTGAATCCATTAATTACTTTGAAACATTCTATCAACTGCCCTGGAGGCGCCCCTTGCTAAGGGAGATCAAGTTTAGTTCTCTTTCCTCCTGTAGTTTGTTACACAAGGCCGGAATCAGTTTAGTTGCTCTTCGCTGTATCGTCTCTCACTTAAGAATATCTTTATGCTTCCCTACATTGTCGTCTTCAGCTTCAGCATCAACCCACTCAGCTGAGGCAAGATCCTCTCTTTCATCATCGGTTTAAGAGCTTCATAGCTACTTGCCGTCAGCACTATTTTCTATAATTCCTGTATATATAGAATCCCAGGATAAGATTTTGAATATAAAATGTGTTATGGAAAGTTGGCAGCTAGTTTCACTCAATGTCACTTATGACCATTTTAACTTGTCAGTAATGAATGTTTTTTGATGCCGTACTATTGTCCTGTTAGACCGACTCTCCCAGTTGTCTGAAAACATATTTATTCCCTACTGGCGTGACCTAATTGTATGTGTTACATGCATTTTCTAGTTCATTCTCCCTGATGGCATTCTATCATCTCAAAAGATCCACGCATGGAACAATCAAGTTAGGGCCATTTCACACTCTCTATAATGCCCCCCCCCCCTCCCCTCCACTCCCCTCGTTGTGACAGGACTGCCCTATTCTCCTTAAACCGGTCCCGCTCCAAAATCCTTGTGATGGCTCTGCTCCACACTCCTTGTGACGGTCTCATTCAGCACTCATTGTGACGGTTGTACCCCACTTCCTTGTAATGGTCCTATCCCACACCCATTGTGACGGTTCTACCCCACACTCCTTGTGACGGTTCTGCCCCACACTCATTGTGACTGTCCTACCCCACACTCCTTGTGACGGTTCTGCCCCGCATTCTTTGTGACGGCCCTGCTTCACACTCCTTGTGACGGTTCTGCCCCACACTCATTGTGACGGTCCTGCCCCACACTCCTTGTGACGGTTTTACCCCGCATTCTTTGTGACGGTCCTGCCCCACACTCCTTGTGACGGTTCTGCCCCGCATTCTTTGTGACGGCCCTGCTTCACACTCCTTGTGACGGCTCTGCCCCATACTCATTGTGATGGTCTTGCCCGGCGCTCCAAGCGTCAGCCTTGATAAAAATATCCTAGTAACTGTTCTCACTCACAATTCTATCGTCGGTCCTACCCAGTCATCTTTGTGAGTGTCCTCTGATCCATATATATTGTGGTGATCCTGCCCTATGTTACCAGTATCGCAGAGAAATTTAGGCAGACCCGTAAGTTGCAAGACTAGATTATGATCACTGTGTCCCAGAGCTCCGAATAGAATCACGAAATCACAGGGAGAACCCAGTAGTTTGTCAGTCATCTTCACTGTGACATCTTTTCTGCTGGCAAGTGTTCCCCCTGTCAGATGCACAATCACCGTACCTTGGGCTGGGTAAACACTTTTATTTGCTCAAGGCAAACACTCAGTCTCACTTTTTCTTTTGTTAAATAAAGACTTTATAAATCTCAGAAAGATGTTTCTTTCTCGGAACCACACCCATCTGTTAGTTCAGATACCAGCTGTTCGTGCTGCCTTCACGTTAGTTAAACAGTGCAGCAAGAAAGTCTGACCTCCGGTCAAGAACAAGTTTCAAATCTTGACTCTTGCATTCAAGTAATAATCGATTCAGTGATGGGCAGAAGAAGAAGAAGAAGAAGAAGAAGAAGAAGAAGAAGAAGAAGAAGAAGAAGAAGAAGAAGAGGATGAAGAAGAAGAAGAAGAAGAAGAAGAAGAAGAAGAAGAAGAAGAAGAAGAAGAAGAAGAAGAAGAAGAAGAAGAAGAAGAAGAAGAAGAAGAAGAGGAAGAAGAAGAAGAAGAAGAAGAAGAAGAAGAAGAAGAAGAAGACACAGAACTATCGTCTATTCTTTGTCACCCTCCTGATACCGTCGCCCACACCCTGGCCAGCATCATAGCCGCTTCATTCAACAAGAAAGATGCTGTAGGTACCAACGTTCTGTAGCATATCACTGCCAGATACGAGGAGATTTTCTAAGCAGTGACGTCCCTTTCTAAATTCTACCAGCAATTCTTCACCAATAAGAGGCTTATGAATGTCTTAACCACCTGACAGAGAGCTGCCAGTGTGTCATGCGTCAGCCAGGCTCGTTACAGAGAGGGACTCAGCGCTTACTATCCGCCCAGGGACTGATGACTGGGAGTGTTCCGCATAATGACGACCGGCAGGAGAGTTCGGATCCTGGTCGGATTTTAGGCCCAGTTGTTTCTTGTTCTTTGGACTGAGCCTCAGTCTTATGCCCATTTCTTATGACTCTATTATGCTTGGAATTTAGAGATATGTACCTGCCTGTCCTTAAGTCTCTAACACCTATGTCCACGAATTGCCAGTTCGTTCGAATGTCGTTTACACGTTGTGCCTGAATACACGCTCCCAAGTTGTTGCCCTGCTTCGGATGGCAACTTCAAGATGACACTTAGTGTACATACCTAATATATCAAACATGAGAGCTTCATATAATCTTGAATAAAGATCTCGAGATAACATACAGCAATCATAACAGATTCAGTGTGCAACTACTTATCCAAGATAACAAATATCTATATATATATATATATATATATATATATATATATATATATATATATATATATATATATATATATATATATATATATATATATATATATATATATATATATATATATATATATATATATATATATATATATATATATTGAGAGGGTGAAGGCATGTACAGAGTATCAGATTGGGGAAGAGCAGTGTGGTTTCAGAAGTGGTAGAGGATGTGTGGATCAGGTGTTTGCTTTGAAGAATGTATGTGAGAAATACTTAGAAAAGCAAATGGATTTGTATGTAGCATTTATGGATCTGGAGAAGGCATATGATAGAGTTGATAGATATATATATATGTATATATATATATATATGTATATATATATATATATATGTATATATATATATATATATTTATATATATATATATATATATATATATATATATATATATATATATATATATATATATATATATATATATATATATATATATATATATATATATATATATATATATATATATATATATATATTTTTTTTTTTTTTTTTTTTCATACTATTCGCTATTTCCCGCGATAGCGAGGTAGCGTTAAGAACAGAGGACTGGGCCTTTGAGGGAATATCCTCACCTGGACCTCTCCTCTGTTCCTTCTTTTGGAAAAAAAAAAAAAAAGGGGGAGAAAGAATACTTCCCACGTATTCCCTGCGTGTCGTAGAAGGCGACTAAAAGGGAAGGGAGCGGGGGGCTGGAAATCCTCCCCTTTCGTTTTTTTTTTTTTTTTTTCCCAAAAGAAGGAAGGATATATATATATATATATATATATATATATATATATATATATATATATATATATATATATATATATATATATATATATATATATATATATATATATATATATATATATATATATATCTATATATATATATATATATATATATATATATATATATATATATATATATATATATATATATATATATATGTATATGTATATATATATATATATATATATATATATATATATATATATATATATATATATATATATATATATATATATATATATATATATATATATATATATATATATATATATATATATATATATATATATATATATCTAACAACTTTCCTCCCACACCATATATTCTTAATACCTTCCACAGAGCATCTCTATCAACTCTATCATATGCCTTCTCCAGATCCATAAATGCTACATACAAATACATTTGCTTTTCTAAGTATTTCTCACATACATTCTTCAAAGCAAACACCTGATCCACACATCCTCTACCACTTCTGAAACCACACTGCTCTTCCCCAATCTGATGCTCTGTACATGCCTTCACCCTCTCAATCAATACCCTCCCATATAATTTACCAGGAATACTCAACAAACTTATACCTCTGTAATTTGAGCACTCACTCTTATCCCCTTTGCCTTTGTACAATGGCACTATGCACGCATTCCGCCAATCCTCAGGCACCTCACCATGAGTCATACATACATACATATATTTGCGTGTGTGGACGTATGTATATACATGTGTATGGGGGGGGGGTTGGGCCATTTCTTTCGTCTGTTTCCTTGCGCTACCTCGCAAACGCGGGAGACAGCGACAAAGTATAATAAAATAATATAATAATATATATATATATATATATATATATATATATATATATATATATATATATATATATATATATATATATATATATATATATATATATATATATATATATATATATATATATATTATCCCTGGGGATAGGGGAGAAAGAATACTTCCCACGTATTCCCTGCGTGTCGTAGAAAGCGACTAAAAAGGGAGGGAGCGGGGGGGCTGGAAATCCTCCCCTCTCGTTTTTTCTTTTTTTTTTTTCCAAAAGAAAGAACAGAGAAGGGGGCCAGGTGAGGATATTTCCTCAAAGGCTCAGTCCTCTGTTCTTAATGCTACCTCGCTGACGCGGGAAATGGCGAATAGTGTGAAAGAAAAAAAAGAAATATATATATATATATATATATATATATATATATATATATATATATATATATATATATATATGTATATATATATATATATATATATATATATATATATATATATATATATATATATATATATATATATATATATATATATATATATTGTTACGAACTCAATACTTATTCGGGAAAGGTTGCCAGTAACATATAAATGTTACAAATTCTATAGTGATCCTTGTTTTGCAAGGACGTTAGATTTGTTATTTCACAACGCAGAATAACACTATCTGAAAGTTATGAGATTAAAACAAACACCAGGGTTGAATCTACATATAATACACGAAATAAGAATACAAGATGACAAGCAAATTGATCGGGTACAAACACTTTCGTTAACACTTGACATTCAATATTTCACATTCCACATTCCAGGTAAGATTTCTAACCAGGAGATCTCTTTCCTTTATGACAAATTGACTGTAAAAGCATGACACAAGATATTCGTTGGGCAAAGCTAAACCAGACGTGACACTGTAAACATCTTACAATCTAGGGCAGCGGTGGCTACGGGGTTCGAGACAGGGAGAGCCTACATCACCTTGCTGGGCTCGGGACTGCTGAAGGAATCGACTCCCAGACGATCGTCTGAGCCTTTTATCTGAAGGACCAGCAAGGCAGGAACAGCTAGCCACGCCTTAACCTGCCACCTATGGCTACAATAGGTCAGAATGACACAATTGCCCTTGATAGGACAAAAGGCTGATTGTCACGCCCTCATCCCAACGTGATTGGCTGGAGGAGTCCTAAGGTCCGGCGCACATGGCGTAGAGTTCAAACTCCTTTGTTCCCTTGTTCACGACAGTAGCGAACGTACGGGATGACATACCCACAGCTGGCCCCATGTCTTGACCTGACACCACTGATAAGGGTTTGTGTGCTGGAAGACTGGTAAACATCTGCTTCAAAACAGGATTACTAAGACAAATAACTCGATCACGAAAATGAGGTCCGAGCCGACAGCAACAAAACCTACACAAAGGCACACCATACACAAAGACACACCATACATATATATACGAACATGTGGGCACACACACACACGTGTTCGTAACACCCCCCTCCTTAAAGGAGAAAATTCCTGGAAGAGGAATTTTCTCACCTTAAGAGCGGGATAAAAAAAAAAAAAACAACCAGCTAACACATTATGTGCGCCAGCAATATGGTGAATATCTAAATTTAAAAAGTAGAGTTCCTAACTGATGAGAGGCTGTGTCACACTGCTCATTCAAAATAGATCTGACATCTTTCTTCAATAAATCTGTCAAGGGGTTGCAACTGCAAAAAAAGTTACTAATACACCTTTTGTCATACACCACCATCTCCGAGTAATACTTCAGTTCCCTTCTCGTTTGGGGGGAACATCTACGGGCTAATACTTGGACCCTTACGGTCGATGGAAGGAGGGGATTGACAAAACTCTGGTAAAACTCTGAGTGTGTCGACAGCAGGGCAGACCTTTCCACCCGTCACTTCCCAGGCAGATGCTAAAGCTTCTCCTACGTCCACATCATGGCTTCAACCCTCACCGACTGACGGCAAGGCGGACCTCTGCACGCGTTGTTTCGCCTCCCACTTCCTGTTCGCGCCTACGTCTTCCCAGGTCTCCGAGGCACTCGCAGCTACGTCATCAACTTCGTCACACACGGCTACCGCGGACGTAGGATGATGCAGACTGGCACCATCGGTTCAAAGGGGGAGGTCACTACTGAGATATGGTTTAAGCATGTTGACGTGACATACTCTCCGACATCTGCACCTATTGGGAGTAGAGGCAAGATAATTTGAGTCTCCTACGCTCCGGAAAATGGTGGAGGGACCCTGAAAACGGACAGCCAAGGGTTGGCCGGGCTGCTGTAGTAGAAGCCACACATCGTCGCCCGTCTCTACGCTTCCCAATCGAGACCGTCTGTCAGGCCATCTCGTCCACCATTCCTGAATCTCTCTTGAATGGGCACGAAACATATCCTCAGTCTCACCCACTGATTCTCGTACGGACTCGAAACTAGCACAGAAGGTATCACACAGCTTCTCCTCACTAATTTCATCCTTGGAAGACGTCCTCAGTTCCTGAGTCTCTCTTGAATGGGCACGAGACAAATCCTCAGTCTTACCCACTGACTCTCGTACGGACTCGAAAACCAGCACAGGAGGTATCACACAGCTTCTCCTCACTAATATCTTCCTCGGAAAACGTCCTCAGTTCCTCTGTCAAAACGGAGTCTACACCAGGGGAGAGGGTATCACAGTCGCCAGAGGAGGTTCTTGGCGATGGGCCCACAATGTCAACTATGACTCGGTCAAACGGAGCTTCAAATGGGGGAATAGGAACTAAGGGAGCAGCCTTAAGCTTCTGAATAGGCTTTCCCAACACTGAGCGACATCCCGGCGGACACCAGGCCAATATACATTCCGCCACACTCGGTCCAGGGACTTCCTCACCACTAAATAACCGGCGAAGCTTGAGTTATGTGCAAGCTTCAAAATCTCTCTCCTGTAGGGACACGGCACTACCACCTGGTGAACTGCCTGCCACTCCTCGTCTTCCCCATTACATGACACTGGACACCACCTCCTCAGGTCTCACTCTCAGGGAGAGTCTTCACTTCCTGCGTTTCAACGGCTATGTCCTCAGGCACACGGCCTGCCATGCCAGCTGTCATGGACCTGGCACCATCGTGGTTGGGGAATATCTCTGGTACCTCTTCCTCAAGCTGTGCTGCCTCCGTGGACTCCACCGGGCCCGTAGGCAACACCGGCACTGGGTTCATCTTCCCACCCGCTAGGTAATTGCCTAACACAAAGTTCACGTCTAAGACAGCAACTTATCTACATCCCCTACAAGAGCATGGTCTGTGAAGAGATCTGTTTCTACCTTCACATCGACCTAGTGGGGCTTCCTTGGGACCCGACAGTCCATCTAGCAAGACTCGGTCTCCAAACTCTTCTCGCGGCACCAAGCCATCTAACATCAGGGACTGCAGCGCACCAGAATCCCGTAATACGGTTACTTTTCGTCGCACACCACACCTACTAACATAGCCCTCAGACAGGTACGCATTGTAGTTCTCACGGCACGGATCCAACTACAGATTGATCAACAGTCTCGCAACCCCTCACTTTCCTAAGAACAGAAATAGACTCACATTCTTTACTAAGTGGCCCTAAAGTTTACTAAGAAGAGACTCACCAGCCTATGAAAGTAGAATCTCTGGATTCCTTCACCCGAGCCCAGCAATCCCTCACCTGGTACCCAGCCTTGCCACAATAAAAACAACTCCTAACTATACTGGAGTATTTCCCCTGGCTTTTATGAGTTACTGGCAAGGTAGCAGATTTAGGTGGGATTACATTATTACCGGACTTTCCTTTGCCATCGGAACCCTTCGAACGTCTCTCCGTACCAAGTTTAGAGCGTAGCCACTGCATGCATAAATCGCCCTTTTTGCGAAAATACTTGACATAAATCTGACCAGGTCTAAGCATTCAGCACTGCTTGTTACACGACCTCATAATTATTACACTGGTCACCAGTCAACGAGGCATCGCTGGTCAACGGTATGATTAACAAATCAAGGAAAGAGATTCCGTTGAGACAAGAAAAATCCTGGCAGGGTCACCAATTTATATGTTACAAACACAATACTTATTCGGGCAAGGTCGCCAGTAACATATGTATGTTACAAATACTATACTGATACTTGTCTTGCAAGGACGTTAGATTTGTTATGTTACACAACACAGGATAACACTATCTGAAAGTTATGGGATTAAAACAAACACCAGGGTTAAATCTACATATAATACAAGAAATAAGAATACAAGATGACAAGCAAATTGATCGAGTACAAACACATATGGGGGGAGGGTGTTGTTATATATATATATATATATATATATATATATATATATATATATAAATGCATATATTTTTTTTTTTTTTGCTTTGTCGCTGTCTCCCGCGTTTGCGTGGTAGCGCAAGGAAACAGACGAAAGAAATGGCCCAACCCACCCCCATACACATGTATATATATACGTCCACACACGCAAATATACATACCTACACAGCTTTACATGGTTTACCCCAGACGCTTCACATGCCCTGATTCAATCCACTGACAGCACGTCAACCCCGGTATACCACATCGACCCAATTCACTCTATTCCTTGCCCGCCTTTCACCCTCCTGCATGTTCAGGCCCTGATCACACAAAATCTTTTTCACTCCATCTTTCCACCTCCAATTTGGTCTCCCACTTCTCCTCGTTCCCTCCACCTCCGACACATATATCCTCTTGGTCAATCTTTCCTCACTCATTCTCTCCATGTGCCCAAACCATTTCAAAACACCCTCTTCTGCTCTCTCAACCACGATCTTTTTATTTCCACACATCTCTCTTACCCTTACGTTACTTACTCGATCAAACCACCTCACACCACACATTGTCCTCAAACATCTCATTTCCAGCACATCCATCCTCCTGCGCACAACTCTATCCATAGCCCACGACTCGCAACCACACAACATTGTTGGAACCACTATTCCTTTAAACATACCCATTTTTGCTTTCCGAGATAATGTTCTCGACTTCCACACATTCTTCAAGGCTCCCAGGATTTTCGCCCCCTCCCCCACCCTATGATCCACTTCCGCTTCCATGGTTCCATCCGCTGCCAGATCCACGCCCAGATACCTAAAACACTTTACTTCCTCCAGTTTTTCTCCATTCAAACTTACCTCCCAATTGACTTGACCCTCAACCCTACTGTATCTAATAACCTTGCTCTTATTCACATTTACTCTTAACTTTCTTCTTTCACACACTTTACCAAACTCAGTCACCAGCTTCTGCAGTTTCTCACATGAATCAGCCAGCAGCGCTGTATCATCAGCGAACAACAAATGACTCACTTCCCAAGCTCTCTCATCCCCAACAGACTTCATACTTGCCCCTCTTTCCAAAACTCTTGCATTCACCTCCCTAACAACCCCATCCATAAACAAATTAAACAACCATGGAGACATCACACACCCCTGCCGCAAACCTACATTCACTGAGAACCAATTACTTTCCTCTCTTCCTACACGTACACATGCCTTACATCCTCGATAAAAACTTTTCACTGCTTCTAACAACTTGCCTCCCACACCATATATTCTAAATACCTTCCACAGAGCATCTCTATCAACTCTATCATATGCCTTCTCCAGATCCATAAATGCTACTTACAAATCCATTTTTTTTTCTAAGTATTTCTCACATACATTCTTCAAAGCAAACACCTGATCCACACATCCTCTATCACTTCTGAAACCACACTGCTCTTCCCCAATCTGATGCTCTGTACGTGCCTTCACCCTCTCAATCAATACCCTCCCATATAATTTACCGGTAATACTCAACAAACTTATACCTCTGTAATTTGAGCACTCACTCTTATCCCCTTTGCCTTTGTAAAATGGCACTATGCACTCATTCCGCCAATCTTCAGGCACCTCACCTTGAGTCATACATACATTTAATAACCTTACCAACCAGTCAATAATACAGTCACCCCCTTTTTTGATATATATATATATATATATATATATATATATATATATATATATATATATATATATATATATATATATATATATATAAATATATATAAAATATATATATATATATCTTTTGCGCAATCCATCACTGAGAAGAGTGGGAGGTGGGTTGATTAGAAAGGGTTGTGAGTTGTGGGATGAAGAAGTAAGAGTATTAGTGAAAGAGAAGAGAGAGGCATTTGGACGATTTTTTCAGGGAAAAAATGCAATTGAGTGGGAGATGTATAAAAGAAAGAGACAGGAGGTCAAGAGAAAGGTGCAAGAGGTGAAAAAAAGGGCAAATGAGAGTTGGGGTGAGAGAGTATCATTAAATTTTAGGGAGAATAAAAAGATGTTCTAGAAGGAGGTAAATAAAGTGCGTAAGACAAGGGAGCAAATGGGAACTTCGGTGAAGGGCGCAAGTGTGGAGGTGATAACAAGTAGTGGTGATGTGAGAAGATGGAGTGAGTATTTTGAAGGTTTGTTGAATGTGTTTGATGATAGAGTGGCAGATATAGAGTGTTTTGGTCGAGGTGGTGTGCAAAGTGAGAGGGTTAGGGAAAATGATTTGGTAAACAGAGAAGAGGTAGTGAAAGCTTTGCGGAAGATGAAAGCCGGCAAGGCAGCGGGTTTGGATGGTATTGCAGTGGAATTTATTAAAAAAGGGGGTGACTGTACTGTTGACTGGTTGGTAAGGTCATTTAATGTATGTATGACTGATGGTGAGGTGCCTGAGGATTGGCGGAATGCTTGCATAGTGCCATTGTACAAAGGCAAAAGGGGATAAGAGTGAGTGCTCAAATTACAGAGGTATAAGTTTGTTGAGTATTCCTGGTAAATTATATGGGAGGGTATTGATTGAGAGGGTGAAGGCATGTACAGAGCATCAGATTGGGGAAGAGCAGTGTGGTTTCAGAAGTGGTAGAGGATGTGTGGATCAGGTGTTTGCTTTGAAGAATGTATGTGAGAAATACTTAGAAAAGCAAATGGATTTGTATGTAGCATTTATGGATCTGGAGAAGGCATATGATAGAGTTGATAGAGATGCTCTGTGGAAGGTATTAAGAATATATGGTGTGGGAGGAAAGTTGTTAGAAGCAGTGAAAAGTTTTTATCGAGGATGTAAGGCATGTGTACGTGTAGGAAGAGAGGAAAGTGATTGGTTCTCAGTGAATGTAGGTTTGCGGCAGGGGTGTGTGATGTCTCCATGGTTGTTTAATTTGTTTATGGATGGGGTTGTTAGGGAGGTAAATGCAAGAGTTTTGGAAAGAGGGGCAAGTATGAAGTCTGTTGGGGATGAGAGAGCTTGGGAAGTGAGTCAGTTGTTGTTCGCTGATGATACAGCGCTGGTGGCTGATTCATGTGAGAAACTGCAGAAGCTTGTGACTGAGTTTGGAAAAGTGTGTGGAAGAAGAAAGTTAAGAGTAAATGTGAATAAGAGCAAGGCTATTAGGTACAGTAGGGTTGAGGGTCAAGTCAATTGGGAGGTGAGTTTGAATGGAGAAAAACTGGAGGAAGTGAAGTGTTTTAGATATCTGGGAGTGGATCTGGCAGCGGATGGAACCATGGAAGCGGAAGTGGATCATAGGGTGGGGGAGGGGGCGAAAATCCTGGGGGCCTTGAAGAATGTGTGGAAGTCGAGAACATTATCTCGGAAAGCAAAAATGGGTATGTTTGAAGGAATAGTGGTTCCAACAATGTTGTATGGTTGCGAGGCGTGGGCTATGGATAGAGTTGTGCGCAGGAGGATGGATGTGCTGGAAATGAGATGTTTGAGGACAATGTGTGGTGTGAGGTGGTTTGATCGAGTGAGTAACGTAAGTGTAAGAGAGATGTGTGGAAATAAAAAGAGCGTGGTTGAGAGAGCAGAAGAGGGTGTTTTGAAGTGGTTTGGGCACATGGAGAGGATGAGTGAGGAAAGATTGACCAAGAGGATATATGTGTCGGAGGTGGAGGGAACAAGGAGAAGAGGGAGACCAAATTGGAGGTGGAAAGATGGAGTGAAAAAGATTTTGTGTGATCGGGGCCTGAACATGCAGGAGGGTGAAAGGAGGGCAAGGAATAGAGTGAATTGGAGCGATGTGGTATACCGGTGTTGACGTGGTGTCAGTGGATTGAAGCAGGGCATGTGAAGCGTCTGGGGTAAACCATGGAAAGCTGTGTAGGTATGTATATTTGCGTGTGTGGACGTATGTATATACATGTGTATGGGGGGGGGGGGTTGGGCCATTTCTTTCGTCTGTTTCCTTGCGCTACCTCGCAAACGCGGGAGACGGCGACAAAGTATAATAAAAAAAAATATATATATATATATATATATATATATATATATATATATATATATAACAACTCCCTCCACCCGTATATGCGCGAGGTAGCGCTAAGAAAAGACAACAAAGGCTACAGTCGTTCACACTGAGTCTATAGCTGTCATGTATAATGCACCGATGCCACGACTCCCTTTCCACATCCAATCCCCATAGAACTTTCCATGGTTTACCCCAGACGCTTCACATGCCCTGGATCAATCTATTGACAGCACGTCAACCCCGGTATACCACAAGGTTCCAATTCACTTTATTCCTTACAAGCCTTTCACCCTCCTGCATGTTCAGGCCCCGTCACTCAAAATCTTTTTCACTCCATCTTTCCACCTCCCATTTGGTCTCCCACTTCTCGTTCCCTCCACCTTTGACACATATATCCTCTTTGACAATCTTTCTTCTCTCATTCTCTCCAAGTGACCAAACCATTTGAAAACACCCTCTTCTGCTCTCTCAACCACACTCTTTTTAATAGCACACATCTCTCTTACCTTTTCATTACTTACTCGATCAAACCACCTCACACCACATATTGTCCTCAAACATCTCATATCCAACACATCCACCCCCTCTGCACATCTCTATCTATAGCCCACGCCTCGCAACCATATAAAATTGTTGGAACCATTATTCCTTCAAACATACCCAGCAATTCCTCACAAATAGTTGTCATAAAACAGTTACTTGTCCACTGTGTAATATAAATTGTTAACACCTGCCACAAGAACGCACACACTTCCCCCCATCAACATACAGTTATGGCGCCTGAAACAAGTATACATACACACACATTTCCCGCCTTGCCACACTGCCGTTACCTGAAACAGTGGACAGCTACTGCGAGGCACCAACTGCACACCACCAGGTTTGTGATGATACGGTAACAATTACAAGATACCAGGCATATGGAGGTGAGGCTTCATCTGCAGGATACCAAGCAGAACGTGGGAAGGCTCCACATGAACGGTAACGTGCAGCAGCTGACGAGGTTCAATATGCAATATGCAAAGTGCCAACCAATTGGTAGTGAAATACCAGCTGCATAGTGCCAGACAGCTTTTGGTGACGATCAGCTGAAGTACAAGTCTTGAAGACGTGGAGGGAATGATACATGTTGCATGACGATACGAGTTATCATGACGATCTTAGTGTTGAGTTGTCACGGGTTTTTACAAAGGCGTCTGGAGATTAACTTTTTCGACTACCTCGAGGATATCTCATGGTACTCACATACATTCACGTCAATTCAGGCACTCGGGAGGAAGGATGAACTAAGCTCCCTGTAAATGTATATGTCTTAGTTCACCGTGTAACATGTTTCATGTCTTTTTTTTCTGTGAGAACTGTGTGAGTGGCAAATATTCTCGTGGAAACATACACTTACATGTGAGAAGAACGGCAAAGTACGAGTCAAAATAGATTCTGTGAGGGCTTGTGTGAGAGGATGTGTGTGTCCTGAACTCTGGTTGTAAGTCCTATTCTCACGGAGGGAGCAAATCCTCTGGTAAAGCACCCGAGGGACTTAAGGCCTTTACGGATTTTCCAAGGATCCTTCCTACGTCTAAGAGTTTGTGTACACTTGCAACGTTAGTGAATACACCGTCGACTTAAATCTGATGTCCCTTCATGATAAGATATGACCGGGAACTGAGCCCGCTAGCTTAGATAACTCATGACAAGAAACATTTTCGCATAAACTGTTCTTCTCTTACACAAACTATCGTGGGCATAATGTTTAAGTCGTCTTTTTCCCCAAGTCAGCTTCGCAAATGGAACAATCTTACGAAGCTGTCACACACATCCATCTTACACGTGAAGCAGCTAACAATATGAAATGCCAGACATAAACTTTACAATTTACAATGCTAGATTTCTTGTTGCTCTGAGAGATGAAATTCAGTACTTCTTTTAATTTTTTTTTTTTTTTGTACTCAGCCATGGTCTCTTGCCAGACAGGCAACCATTGAAAAAATTAGTTGAGTGATTTTCATCTACTGTCACGGTTGATCCGTCCTCCAAACCACAAAAATGTCCGCACAGCAGCAGCGGAGACCCATGCGTGTGACACTTGAGTGTGGAGTATCATGTGGCCTCCAGCAAGCACACATGCCCGAGGGGCGTGACCAGGCTAGCTGCTCCACCAGTACTCTGAACTTAGATATGAAAACCAGGCCTTAACCTGACAACCAACGGTGGCCACTGCAAACATCATGCCGGAACCTGGCAACCATCGGTGGCCAGTGCAAATATCAGGCTAGGACCTGGCAACCAACAGTGGCCAGTGTGAATACCAGGCCAGGACTTGGCAATCAACAGTGGCCAGTTTGAATACCAGGCAGGGACCTGGCAACCAACGGTAACCAGTGCAAACACCAAGCCGAGACCTGTGATCCAACAATAGCAAGTGCAAACACAAGGGCAGAAACTGGCAACCAACGATGGCCAGTTTAAACGCCAGGCCGGGACCTGGCAACCAACGGTGGCCAGTGCAAACGCCAAGCCTGGACCTGGCAACCAACGGTGGCTAGTGCAAACACCAGGCCGGGACCTGGCAACCAACGGTGGCCAGCGTAAACACCACGCCGGGACCTGGCAACCAACGGCGGCCAGTGTAAACACAAGGCCGGGACCAGGCAAATAACGGTGGCCAGTGTAAACACCAGGCCGCAACCTGACAACTAACAGTGGTCGGTGTAAACACCAGGCCGGAACCTGGCAACCAACGGTGGCCAGTGTAGACACCAGACCGGAACCTGGCAACCAATGGTGGCCAGTGCAAACACCAGGCCGGGACCAGGTTACCAACGATGGCCAATGTAAACACAGGCTGGGACCTCTGGAGAACATGGACGACCAGGTGAGCATAA
>NC_092241.1:15981711-16007835 GCF_036320965.1 Panulirus ornatus
CCTGTCTGATGAGCTTATTGAAGATAGATATACAAACTTCATTATCAAAAAGACTGATAAGTTATCATGGTGCTTCGTGACCTGATATCTTTCTAACTCAAGTTATGATTTATAATTCTACACGTGATAATAGACTGATTTAGAATAGACGTAGAAAGATGATCGCATCTCTGACGGGAGAATAATAATATTTGATCATTTCCATAAAACAAATCCCATAAAACAGGCAAAAACTAGCCTCTCAACCGTCTTCTCCTCACTGTTGAAAGAAACAAACACCATGTATAATGGAGGTATCTATATATATTATATATATATATATATATATATATATATATATATATATATATATATATATATATATATATATATATATATATATATATATATATATATATATATATATATATATATATATATATATATATATATATATATATATATGGAGGAAGTGAAGTGTTTTAGATATCTGGGAGTGGATCTGCCAGCTGATGGAACCATGGAAGCGGAAGTGGATCATAGGGTGGGGGAGGGGGCGAAAATTCTGGGAGCCTTGAAGAATGTGTGGAAGTCGAGAACATTATCTCGGAAAGCAAAAATGGGTATGTTTGAAGGAATAGTGGTTCCAACAATGTTGTATGGTTGCGAGGCGTGGGCTATGGATAGAGTTGTGCGCAGGAGGATGGATGTGCTGGAAATGAGATGTTTGAGGACAGTGTGTGGTGTGAGGTGGTTTGATCGAGTAAGTAACGTAAGGGTAAGAGAGATGTGTGGAAATAAAAAGAACGTGGTTGAGAGAGCAGAGGAGGGTGTTTTGAAGTGATTTGGGCACATGGAGAGAATGAGTGAGGAAAGATTGACCAAGAGGATATATGTGTCGGAGGTGGAGGGAACGAGGAGAAGAGGGAGACCAAATTGGAGGTGGAAAGATGGAGTGAAAAAGATTTTGTGTGATCGGGGCCTGAACATGCAGGAAGGTGAAAGGAGGGCAAGGAATAGAGTGAATTGGAGCGAAATGGGGTACCGGGGTTGACGTGCTGTCAGTGGATTGAATCGGGGCATGTGAAGCGTCTGGGGTAAACCATGGAAAGCTGTGTAGGTATGTATATTTTGCGTGTGTGGACGTATATATATACATGTGTATGGGGGGGGGGTTGGGCCATTTCTTTCGTCTGTTTCCTTGCGCTACCTCGCAAACGCGGGAGACAGCGACAAAGCAAAAAAAAAAAAAAGAAATTATATATATATATATATATATATATATATATATATATATATATATTTTTTTTTTTTTTATTTTGCTTTCTCGCTGTCTCCAGCGTTAGCGAGGTAGCGCAAGGAAACAGACGAAAGAAATGGCCCAACCCACCCACACACACATGTATATACATGCACGTCCACACACGCAAATATACATACCTATACATCTCAATGTACACATATATATACACACACAGACATATACATATATACACATGTACATAATTCATACTGTCTGTCTTTATTCATTCCCATCGCCACCCCGCCACAGAGGGAATAACAACCCCCTACCCCCTCATATGTGCGAAGTAGCGCTAGGAAAAGACAACAAAGGCCCCATTCGTTCACATTCAGTCTCCAGCTGTCATGTAATAATGCACGGAAACCACAGCTCCCTTTCCACTTCCAGGCCCCAGAGAACTTTACATAGTTTACCCCAGACGCTTCATATGCCCTCGTTCAATCCATTGAAAGAACGTCGACCCCGGTACACCATATCGTTCCAATTCACTCTATTCCTTGCACGCCTTTCACCCTCCTGCATGTTCAGGCCCCGATCACTCAAAATCTTTTTCACTCCATCTTTCCACCTCCAATTTGGTCTCCCACTTCTCCTCGTTCCCTCCACCTCTAACACATATATCCTCTTGCTCAATCTTTCCTCACTCATTCTCTCCATGTGACCAAACCATTTCAAAACACCCTCTTCTGCTATCTCAACCATACTCTTTTTAATTCCACACATCTCTCTTACCCTTGCATTACTTACTCGATCAAACCACCTCACACCACATATTGTCCTCAAACATCTCATTTCCAGCACAGCCACCCTCATGCGCACAACTCTATCCATAGCCCACGCCTCGCAACCATAAAACATTGTTGGAACCACTATTCCTTCAAACATAGCCATTTAAGCTTTTCGAGATAATGTTCTCGACTTCGAAAAATTCCTCAAAGCTCCCAGGATTCTCGCCCCCTCCCCCACCCTATGATTCACTTCCGCTTCCATGGTTCCATCCGCTGACCAATCTGGGAGTCCGCTTCCATGGTTCCATCCGCTGCCAAATCCACTCCCAGATAGCTAAAACACTTTACTTCCTCCAGTTTTTCTCCATTCAAACTTACCTCCCAATTGACTTGACCCTCAACACTACTGTACCTAATAACCTTGGTCTTATTCATATTTACTGTTAACTTTCTTCTTTCACACACTTTACCAAGCTCAGTAACCAGCTTCTGCAGTTTCTCACATGAATCAGCCACCAGCGCTGTATCATCAGCGAACAACAACTGACTCACTTCCCAAGCTCTCTCATGCACAACAGACTGCATACTTGCCCCTGTTTCCAAAACTCTTGCATTCACCTCCCTAACAACCCCATCCATAAACAAATCAAACAACCATGGAGACATCACACACCCCTGCCGCAAACCTACATTCACTGAGAACCAATCACTTTCCTCTCTTCGTACACGTACACATGCCTTACATCCTCGATAGAAACTTTTCACTGCTTCTAACAACTTGCCTCACACACCATATTTTCTTAATACCTTCCACAGAGTATCTCTATCATCACTATCATATGCCTTCTTCAGATCCATAAATGCTACAAATAAATCCATTTGCTTTTCTAAATATTTCTAACATACATTCTTCAAAGCAAACACCTGATCCACACATCCTCTACCACTTCTGAAACCACACTGCTCTTCCCCAATCTGATGCTCTGTACATGCCTTCACCCTCTCAATCAATACCCTCCCATATAATTTACCAGGAATACTCAACAAAGTTATACCTCTGTAATTTGAGCACTCACTCTTATCCCCTTTGCCTTGGTACAACGGCACTATGAAAGCATTCCGCTAATCCTCAGGCACCTCACCAAGAATCATACATGCATTAAATAACCTTACCAACCAGTCAACAATACAGTCACCCCCTTTTTTAATAAATTCCACTGCAGTACCATCCAAACCTGCTGCCTTGCCGGCTTTCATCTTCCGCAAAGCTTTTACTACCTCTTCTCTGATTACCAAATCATTTTCCCCAACCCTCTCACCTTGCACACCCCCTACACCAAAACACCCTATATCTGCCACTCTATCATCAAACACATTCAACAAACCTTCAAAATGCTCACTCCATCTCCTTCTCACATCACCACTACTTGTTATCACCTCCCCATTAGCCCCCTTCACTGAAGTTCCCATTTGCTCCCTTGTCTTACGCACTTTATTTACCTCCTTCCAAAATACCTTTTTATTATCTCTAGAATTTGATGATACTCTCTCACCCCAACTCTCATTTGCCCTCTTTTTCGCTCTTGCACCTTTCTCTTGATCTCCTGCCTCTTTCTTTTATACATCTCCCACTCATTTGCATTATTTCCCTGCAAAAATCGCCCAAATGCCTCTCTCTTCCCTTTGACTAATAATCTTACTTCTTCATCCCACCACTCGCTACCCTTTCTAATCAACCCACCTCCCACGCTTCTCATGCCACGAACATCTTTTGCGCAAGCCATCACTGCTTCCCTAAATACATCCCATTCCTCCCCCACTCCCTTTACCTCCTTTGTTCTCACCTTTTTCCATTCTGTACTCAGTCTCTCCTGGTACTTCCTCACACAAGTCTCCTTCCCAAGCTCACTTATTCTCACTACTCCCTTCACGCCAACATTCTCACTTCTTTTCTGAAAGCCCCTACAAATCATCACCTTCGCCTCCACAAGATAATGATCAGACATCCCTCCAGTTGCACCTCTCAGCACATTAACATCCAAAAGTCTCTCTTTCACGCGCCTATCAATTAACACGTAATCCAAATAAGCTCTCTGGCCATCTCTCCTACTTACATACGTATACTTATGTATTTCTCCCTTTTTAAGCCAGGTATTCCCAATCACCAGTCCTTTTTCAGGACATAAATCTACAAACTCTGCACCATTTCCATTTACAACACTGAACACCCCAATTATACCAATTATTCGCTGAACTGCCACATTACTCACCTTTGCATTCAAATCACCCATCACTATAATCCGGTCTTGTGCATCAAAACCACTAACACACTCATTCAGATGCTCCCAAAACACTTGCCTCTCATAATCTTTCTTGTCATGCCCAGGTGCATATGCACCAATAACCACCCATCTCTCTCCATCAACTTTCAGTTTAACCCATATCAATCTGGATTTACTTTCTTACGCTCTATCACATACTCCCACAACTTCTGTGTCAGGAGTAGTGCTACCCCTTCCCTTGCTCTTGTCCTCTCACTAACCCCTGACTTTACTCCAAGACATTCCCAAACCGCTCTTACCCTTTACCCTTGAGCTTCGTTTCACTCAGAGCCAAAACATCCAGGTTCCTTTCCTCAAACATTCTCTCCCCTTTTTTCTCATTATGGTTACATCCACACACATTTAGACACCCCAATCTGAGCCTTCGAGCAGAATGAGCACTCCCCGCGTACTCCTTCTTCTGTTTCCTCTTTTAGAAAGTCAAAATACAAGGAGGGGAGGGTTTCTGGCCCCTCGCTCCCGTTCCCTTTTGTTGCCTTCTACGACACGCGAGGAATGCGTGGGAGGTATTCTTTCTCCCCTATCCCCAGGGATAATAAATATATATATATAATATATATATATATATATATATATAATATATATTATATATATATATATATATATATATATATATATATAATATATATATATATATATAATATATATATATATATATATATATAATAATATATATATAATATATATATATATATTATATATATATATATATATATATATATATATATATATATATATATATATATATATATATATATATATATATATATATATATATATATATACAGGGGAGAAAGAATACTACCCACGTATTTCTCACGTGTTGCAGAAGGCGACGAAGGAGGACGGGATCGGAGGCTAGAATCCCTCCCCTCCTTGTATCTTAACATTCTAAAACAAGAAACAGAAGAAGGAATCAGAAGAAGGAGTCTTGCAGGGAGTGCTTCTCCTCCTTGAAGGCTCAGATTGGAGTGTCTAAATGTGCGCGGCTGTAACCAAGATGTGAAAAAAGTAGAGGTAGGTAGTAGGTTTGAGAAAAAGAACCTGGATGTTTCGGCTCTGAGTGAAACAAAGTTCAAGAGTAAAGGGGAAGAGTGGTTTCCGAATGTCTTGGGAGTAAAGTCAAAGGTTAGTGAGAGGACAAGAGTAAGGTAAGGAGTAGCACTACTCCTGAAACAGGAGCGGTGGGAATATGTGATAGAGTGCAAAAAACTAAACTATAGATTGATATGGGTAAAAGTAAAAATGGATGGAGAGAGATGGATGATTATTGGTGCATATGCTCCTGGGCATGAGAAGAAAGATCAGAACACGCAAATGTTTTGGGAGCAGCTGAGCGAGAGTGTTAGTAGTTTTAATGGATGAGACCGGGATATAGTGATGGGTGATTTAAATCCAAAGGTGACTAATATGGCAGTTGAGGGAATAATTGGTATACATGGGGTATTCAGTGTTTTAAATGGAAATGGTGAAGAGCTTGTAGATCTATGTGCTGAAAAAGGACCGTTTATTGGGAATACCTGGTTTAAAAAGAGAGATATACATAAGTATACGTATGTAAGTAGGAAAGAATGCCAGAGAGCGTTATTGGATTATGTGTTAATTGATAGGCGCGCGAAAGAAAGACTTTTAAATGTTAATGTGCTGAGAGGTGTAACTGGAGGGATGTCTAATCATTATCTTCTGGAGGTGCAGGTGAAGATGTGTAGAGGTTTTCAGAAAAAAGAATGAATGTTGGGGTGAAGAGAGTGGCAAGAGTAAGTGAACTTAGGAAAGAGACTTGTGTGCGGAAGTACCAGCAGAGACTGAGTAAAGAATGGAAAATGTGATAATAAAGGACTTAAGGGGACTGGGGGAGGAATGTGATGTATTTAGGGAAACAGTGATGGCTTCCGGAAAAGATGCTTGTAGCATGAGAAGCGTGGGAGATGAAGGAGTAAAATTATTAGTGAAAGAGAAGAGAGAAGCGACTTTGGCAGGGAAATAATGCAAACGAATGGGAGATGTATAAAAGAAAGAGGTAGGAGGTCAAGAGAAAGGTGGAAGAGGAAAAAAGAGGGGAAATGAGAGCTGGGGTAAGGGAGTACCATTAAATTTTAGGAAGAATAAAAAATGTTTTGGAAGGAGGTAAATAAAGTGCGTAAGACAAGGGAACAAATGGGATCACCAGTGAAGGGGGCTAATGGGGAGGTGATAACAAGTAGTGGTGATGTGAGAAGGAGAAGGAGTGAGTATCTTGAAGTTTGTTGAATGTGTATGATAATAGAGTGGCAAACATAGGGTGTTTTGGTCGAGATGGTGTGCAAAGTGAGAGGGTTGGGAGAATGATTTGGTAAACAGAGAAGAGGTAGGGAAAGCTTTGCGGAAGATGAAAACCGGCAATGCAGCGGGTTTGGATGGTATTGCAGTGGAATTTATTAAAAAAGTGGATGACTGTATTGTTGACTGGTTGCGAAGGGTATTTAATGTATGTATGACTCATTGTGAGGAGCCTGAAGATTGGCGGAATGCTTGCATACTGCCATTTGACAAAGGCAAAAGGGATGAAAGTGAGAGCTGAAATTACAAAGGCATAAGTTTGTTGAGTATTCATGGGAAATTATATGGGAGGGTATTGATTGAGAGGGTGAAGGCATGTACAGAGCATCAGATTGAGGAAGAAGCAGTGTGGTGTTAGAAGTGGTAGAGGATGTGTGGATCAAGTGTTTGCTTTGAAGAATGTATGTTAGAAATACTTAGAAAAGCAAATGGATTTATATGTAGCATTTATGGATCTGGAGAAGGCATATGATAGGGTTGATTGAGATGCTGTGGAAGGAATTAAGAATATATGGTGTGGGAGGCAAGTTGTTAGGAGCAGAGAAAATTTTTTATCGAGGATGTAAGATATGTGTACGTGTAGGAAGAGAGGAAAATGATTGGTTCTCAGTGAATGTTGGTTTGTGGCAGGGGTGCGTGATGTCTCCATGGTTGTTAATTTGATTATGGATTGGGATGTTGGGGAGGTGAATGCAATAATTTTGGAAAGAAGAGCAAGTATGCAGTCTGTTGTGGATGAGAAAGCTTAGGAAGTGAGTCAGTTGTTGTTCGCTGATGATAGAGCGCTGCTGGCTTATTCGTGTGAGAAACTGCAGAAGCTGGTGACTGAGTTTGGTAAAGTGTGTGAAAGAACTAAGCTGTGAGTAAATGTGAATAAGAGCAAGGCTATTATGTACAGTAGGGTTGAGGGACAAGTCAATGGGGGGTAAGTTTGAACGGAGAAAAACTGGAGGAAGTGAAGTGTTTTAGATATCTGGGAGTGGATTTGGCAGCGGATGGAACTATGGAAGCGGAAATAAATCATAGGGACGGAGAAAGGGTGAAACTACTGGGAGCGTAGCAAAATGTGTGGAAGTCGAGAACATTATCTTGGAAAACAAAAATGAGTTTGTTTGAAGGAATAGTGGTTCCAACAATGTTATATGGTTACGAGGCGTGGGCTATAGAGAGAGTTTTGCGGAGGATGGTGGATGTGCTGGAAATGAGATGGTTGAGGACAATATGTGGTGTGAAGTGGTTTCATCGAGTAAGTAATGAAAGGGTAAGAGAGATGTGTGGTGGTAAAAAGAGTGTGGTTGAGAGAGCAGAAGAGGGTGTTTTAGAATGGTCTATTCACAGGGAGAGAATGAGCGAGGAAAGATTGACAAAGAGGATATGTATGTCGGTGGTGGAGGGAACGAGGAGAAGAGGGAGACAAAATTGGAGGTGGAAAAATGGAGTGAAAAAGATTTTGAGTGATCGGAGCCTGAACATGCGGGAGGGTGAAAGGCGTGCAAGGAATAGAGTGAATTAGAACGATGTGGTGTACCGGGTGTCGAAGTGCTGTCAGTGGATTGAACCATGGCATGTGAAGTGTCTGGGGTAAACCATGGAAAGTTTTGTGGGGCCTAGATGTGGAAAGGGAGCTGTGGTTTCGGTGTATTATACATGACACCTATAGACTGAGTGTAAGCGAATGTGGCCTTTGTGTCTGTTCCTAGCGCTACCTCGCGCACATGCGGGGGTAGAGGGCTGTCATTTCATTTCATATATTTATTCATTTATTCATTTATTCATACTTTGTCGCCGTCTTCCGCGTTAGCGAGGTAGCGCAAGGAAACAGACGAAAGAATGGCCCAACCCACCCACATACACATGTATATACATACACGTCCACAAATATACATAACTATTCATCTCAACATACACACAAAGACATATACATATATACACATGTACATAATTCATTCTGTCTGCCCTTATTCATTCCCGTCGCAGACCCGACACAGAAAATCAGAGCCCCCTCTCCCCGCATTTGCGCAAGGTAGCGCTAGGAAAAGACAACAAAGGCCACATTTGCTCACAATCGGTCTATAGCTGTCATGTATAATGCACCTAAACCAGAGCTCCCTTTCCACTTTCAGGCCCCACAAAACTTTCCATCGTTTACCCCAGACTCTTCACATGCTTAGACACATACATAAACACCACACATCCATAAAAAAAATTACCCTTTGGCTTCGTTTCACTCAGAGCCTGGGGATAGAGGACAAAAGAATACTTCCCACGCATTCCCCGTGTGTCTTGTAAGGCGACTAAAGGGGACAGTAGCGGGAGGCTAGAAACCCTCCCATCCTTGTATTTTAACTTTCTGAAAGGGAATACAGAGGAAGGAGTTATGCAGGAAGCGTTCTTCCTCCCCGAAGGCTCAGACTGGGGTGTTTAAATGTGTTTGGATGTAACCAAGATGAGAAAAAAGTTGAGATATGTAGTATGTTTGAGGAAAGTAACCTGGATGTTTTAGCTCTAAGTGAAACTAAGCTCAAGGGTAAAGGGGAAGAGTGGTTTGGAAATGTCTTGAGAGTAAAGTCAGCGGTTGGTGAGAGGACAAAAGCAAAGGAGGGAATAGCACTATTCCTGAAGCATGAGTTGTGGGAGTGTGTGATATTGTAAGAAAGTAACTTCTAGATTGATATGGTTAAAACTGAAAGTGGATAGAGAGAGATGGGTGATTACTGGTGCTTATCCACCTGGTCGTGAGAAGAAAAATCGTGAGAGGCATGTGTTTTGGAAGCAGCTGAGTCAGTGTGTTAGCAGCTTTGATGCATGAGAGTAGGTTATAGTGATGAGTGATTTGAATGCAAGGGTGAGTAATATGGCAGTTTAGGGTATAATTTGTGTACATGGTGTGTTCAGTGCTGTGAATGGAAATGATGAAGAGATTGTAGATTTGTGTGTTCAAAAAGGATTGGTTATAGGGAACACCTGGTTTAAAAAGAGAGATGTACATAAGTATAGGTATGTTAATTGATAAGCGCGTAAAAGAGAGACATTTGGAAGTTAATATGCTGAGAGGAATAACTGGAGGGATGTCTGATCGTTATCTTGGTGAAGCGAAGGTGAAGATTTGTAGAGGTTTTCAGAAAAGAAGAGAGAATGTTGGGGTGAAGAGAGTGGTGAGAGTAAGTGAGCTTGGAAAGGAGACTTGTGTTAGGAAGTACCAGGAGAGACTGAGTGCATATTGGAAAAAGGTGCGAGGAAATGACGTAAAGGGAGTGGGGGAGGAATGGGATGTTTTTAGGGAAGCAGTGATGATTTGTCTAAAAGATTCTTGAGGCATGAGAAATGAGGAAGGTGGGCAGGTTAGAAAGGGTAGTGAGTGGTGGGATGAGAAGAGAGAAGCGTTTGGACGATTTTTTATGGAAGTAGTGCGTATGACTGGGAGATGTGTAAAAGAAAGAGGCAGGAGGTCAAGAGAAAGGTGCAAGATGTAAAAAAGAGGTCAAATGAGAGTTTGGGTGAGAAATTATCATCAAATTTTGGGGAGAATAAAAAGATATTTTGGAAGGAAGTAGATAAAGTGCTTAAGACAAGAGAACAAATGGGAACATCGGTGAAGGTGGCAAATGGGGAGGTAATACCAAGTAGTGATGAAATGAGAAGATAGAGTGAGTATTTTGAATGTTTGTTGAATTGTTTGATGATAGAGTCGCAGATATAGGGTGTTTTGGTCGGTGTGGCGTGCGAAGTGAGAGTCAGAGAGAATTGTTTGGTAAACAGAGAAGAGGCAGTTAAAGCTCTGCGGAAGATGAAAGCCGACAAGGCGACGGGTTTGGATGGCGTTGCAGTGGAATTTGTCAAAAATGGGGTGACTGCATTGTTGGTTGGCTGGTAAGGATATTCAGTGTAATTATGGATCATGGTGAACTGCCCGAAGTTTGGCGAAATGCATGCATAGTGCCATTTTACAGAGGCAAAGTGGGTAAAGGTGAGTGTTCAGATTACGGGGGTATAAGTTTGTTGAGTATTCCTGGGAAATTATGTGGGAGGGTACTGATTGAGAGGGTAAAAGCATGTCTAGAGCATCAGATTGGAGAAGAGCAGTGTGGTTTCAGAAGTGGTAGAGGATTTGTGGATCAGGTGTTTGCTTTCAAGAATGTATGAGAGAAATATTTAGAAAAACCGATGGATTAGTATGTAGCACATATGACCCCGGAGAGGGCATATGATAGAGTTGATATAGATGTTTTTTATGGAAGGTATTAAGAATGAATGGTGTCGGAGGTAGGTTGCTAGAAGCGGTTAAAAGTTTTTACCAGGTATGTGAGGCATGTGTACGGGGAGTAGCGGTGGGTTGGTTGGGGTGGTGGTGGGTGGGTAAGGGTGAGGTGGGGCTGTGGGTGGGTGGGTAGTGGGTGGGGATGGGTGGGTAGGGTGTGGGGTGGTGTTGGGGGATGGGGGGTTGGGGGGTGATTGGTTCCCTGTGAATTTTGGTTTGCAGCGAGAGGTGGGTGATGTCAATATGGTTGTTTGGTTTCTTTATGGATGGGGTGGGTAGGGATGCAAATGCAAGAGATTTGAAAATAGGAGGTATGCACTCTGCTCTGGATGACAAGGCTTGGGAAGTGAATCGGTTGTTGTTCAGTGATGATACGGCGCTAGTGGCTGGTTCGTGTGAGAGGCTGCAAAAGTTGGTGATTGAGTTTGGCAAAGTGCGTGAAAGGAGAGGGTTTGGAGTGAATATGGGTGGGAGCATTTGAGGGACAAGTTAGTTGGAAGGTGAGTTTGAAAGGAGAGAAGGTGGAGGAAGTGGGGTGTTTTAGATATTGGGGAGTGGGCTTGGCGGCGGATATAACCGTGAAGGCGGAGGTGGGTCACTGGGGGAAAAATCTCATAGCGCTGGGAAATGTGTGTGTGTGTGTGAACGTTGTCTTGGAGAGTAGAGGTGGGTATATTTGAGGGAATAGTAGTTACGGCAATGTTGTGTGGTTAGGAGGTGTGGGCTATGGATGGGGTTGTGCGGGGGAGGATGGATGTGTTGAAAGTGGGTTGTTTGGGAAAGTGTGTGGTCCTGGGTGGTTTAATCGAGCACGCGATGAAAGGGTGAGCGAGATGTGTGGTGAAAAAAAAGAATAAGGTTGAGAGAGCAGAGCGTGTCTTGGGGTGGTTTGGCCAAGTAGATGGAGTGGGTGGGGAAAGGTTGGCGGGGAGAATGTGTGTGTGCCGGATGTGAAGGGAGGAAGGAGATAGAGTGGGTATGGTTTTGGCCTGTCGGTGCCTGAACATGCAAGGGGTTAAGGGATGTGCAAGGCATGAGGTGAATTGGAACGATATAGTATACCAGGGTCGAAGTGCTGTCGATGAATTAAGCCAACGGGCGTGAAGCGTCTGGGGTGGGCCATGGAAAGGTCTGTGGGGCATGGATGTGGAGGGGAAGCAGTCGTATCGGGTGCAATACGCATGACAACTGAAGACTGATTGTGAGCGAGTGTAGCTTTTTTTTATCTTTTCATGGCGCTACGGGGTTGTGTGTGTGTGTGTGTGTGTGTGTGTGTGTGTGTGTGTGTGTGTGTGTGTGTGCGTGTGTGTGTGTGTGTGTGTGTGTGTGTGTGTGTGTGTGTGTGTGTGTGTATGTGTGTGTGTTTGTGTGTGTGCGGGGGATATCTGTTTCATATGTATAGGGGCGGGGGGTGGAAATGGATGAAGGCTGCAATAATGAATATGTGCATGTGTAAATATATATATTTTTTTTTTTTTTTTTTTTTTTTTATACTTTGTCGCTGTCTCCCGCGTTTGCGAGGTAGCGCAAAGAAACAGACGAAAGAAATGGCCCAACCCCCCCCCCCATACACATGTACATACACACGTCCACACACGCAAATATACATACCTACACAGCTTTCCATGGTTTACCCCAGACGCTTCACATGCCTTGATTCAATCCACTGACAGCACGTCAACCCCTGTATACCACATCGCTCCAATTCACTCTATTCCTTGCCCTCCTTTCACCCTCCTGCATGTTCAGGCCCCGATCACACAAAATCTTTTTCACTCCATCTTTCCACCTCCAATTTGGTCTCCCTCTTCTCCTCGTTCCCTCCACCTCCGACACATATATCCTCTTGGTCAATCTTTCCTCACTCATTCTCTCCATGTGCCCAAACCATTTCAAAACACCCTCTTCTGCTCTCTCAACCACGCTCTTTTTATTTCCACACATCTCTCTTACCCTTACGTTACTTACTCGATCAAACCACCTCACACCACACATTGTCCTCAAACATCTCATTTCCAGCACATCCATCCTCCTGCGCACAACTCTATCCATAGCCCACGCCTCGCAACCATACAACATTGTTGGAACCACTATTCCTTCAAACATACCCATTTTTGCTTTCCGAGATAATGTTCTCGACTTCCACACATTTTTCAAGGCTCCCAAAATTTTCGCCCCCTCCCCCACCCTATGATCCACTTCCGCTTCCATGGTTCCATCCGCTGCCAGATCCACTCCCAGATATCTAAAACACTTCACTTCCTCCAGTTTTTCTCCATTCAAACTCACCTCCCAATTGACTTGACCCTCAACCCTACTGTACCTAATAACCTTGCTCTTATTCACATTTACTCTTAACTTTCTTCTTCCACACACTTTACCAAACTCAGTCACCAGCTTCTGCAGTTTCTCACATGAATCAGCCACCAGCGCTGTATCATCAGCGAACAACAACTGACTCACTTCCCAAGCTCTCTCATCCCCAACAGACTTCATACTTGCCCCTCTTTCCAGGACTCTTGCATTTACCTCCCTAACAACCCCATCCATAAACAAATTAAACAACCATGGAGACATCACACACCCCTGCCGCAAACCTACATTCACTGAGAACCAATCACTTTCCTCTCTTCCTACACGTACACATGCCTTACATCCTCGATAAAAACTTTTCACTGCTTCTAACAACTTGCCTCCCACACCATATATTCTTAATACCTTCCACAGAGCATCTCTATCAACTCTATCATATGCCTTCTCCAGATCCATAAATGCTACATACAAATCCATTTGCTTTTCTAAGTATTTCTCACATACATTCTTCAAAGCAAACACCTGATCCACACATCCTCTACCACTTCTGAAACCGCACTGCTCTTCCCCAATCTGATGCTCTGTACATGCCTTCACCCTCTCAATCAATACCCTCCCATATAATTTACCAGGAATACTCAACAAACTTATACCTCTGTAATTTGAGCACTCACTCTTCTCCCCTTTGCCTTTAGTATGGGTTTTCAGAAAAGAGGAGTGAATGTTGGGGTGAAGAAGGTGGTGAGAGTAAGTGAGCTTGGGAAGGAGACCTGTGTGGGGAAGTACCAGGAGAGACTGTGTACAGAATGGAAAAAGGTGAGAACAATGGAAGTAAGGGGAGTGGGGGAGGAATGGGATGTATTTAGGGAATCAGTGATGGATTGCGCAAAAGATGCTTGTGGCATGAGAAGAGTGGGAGGTGGGCTGTTTAGAAAGGGTAGTGAGTGGTGGGATGAAGAAGTAAGAGTATTAGTGAAAGAGAAGAGAGAGGCATTTGGACGATTTTTGCAGGGAAAAAATGCAATTGAGTGGGAGAAGTATAAAAGAAAGAGACAGGAGGTCAAGAGAAAGGTGCAAGAGGTGAAAAAAAGGGCAAATGAGAGTTGGGGTGAGAGACTATCAGTAAATTTTAGGGAGAATAAAAAGATGTTCTGGAAGGAGGTAAATAGGGTGCGTAAGACAAGGGAGCAAATGGGAACTTCAGTGAAGGGCGTAAATGGGGAGGTGATAACAAGTAGTGGTGATGTGAGAAGGAGATGGAATGAGTATTTTGAAGGTTTGTTGAATGTGTCTGATGACAGAGTGGCAGATATAGGGTGTTTTGGTCGAGGTGGTGTGCAAAGTGAGAGGGATAGGGAAAATGATTTGGTAAACAGAGAAGAGGTACTAAAAGCTTTGCGAAAGATGAAAGCCGGCAAGGCAGCAGGTTTGGATGGTATTGCAGTGGAATTTATTAAAAAAGGGGGTGACTGTATTGTTGACTGGTTGGTAAGGTTATTTAATGTATGTATGACTCATGGTGAGGTGCCTGAGGATTGGCGGAATGCGTGCATAGTGCCATTGTACAAATATATATATATATATATATATATATATATATATATATATATATATATATATATATATATATATATATATATATATATATATATATATATATATATTTATATATATATATATATATATATATATATATATATATATATATATATATATATATATATATATATATATATATATATATATATGTTTATATATATATATATATATATATATATATATATATATATATATATATATATATATATATATATATATATATATATATATATATATATATATATATATATATATATATATATATATATATATATAAACATATATATATATATATATAAATATATATATATATATATATATATATATATATATATATATATATATATAAATATATATATATATATATATATATATATATATATATATATATATATATATATATATATATATATATATATACATATATATATATATATTTGGACAATCACATGTTTACCAAATGGCGTCCTAGCTTCGTCTCTTCGATGTATATCAACTGACTGTTATATTTCTCTCTTGTGTCTCCCCTTATGATGTGATTATTACACGAAAGTGCACTTGGGGACTTTTCGTGTTTCATTTTTCCCCATGGACTCATAGGAATATATATATATATATATATATATATATATATATATATATATATATATATATATATATATATATATATATATATATATATATATATATATATATATATATATATATATATATATATATATATATATATATATATATATATATATATATATATATATATATATATATATATATATATATATATATATATATATATATATATATATATATATATATATATATATATATATATATATATATATATATATATATATATATATATATATATATATATATATATATATATATATATATATATATATATATATATATATATATATATATATATATATATATATATATATTTCTTTTTTATTTTTATTTTGCTTTGTCGCTGTCTCCCGCGTTTGCGAGGTAGCGCAAGGAAACAGACGAAAGAACGGCCCAACCCGCCCACCTACACATGTATAAACATACATGTCCACACACGCACAACATACATACCTATACATCTCAATGTACACATATATGTACACACACAGACATATACATATATACACATGTACATAATTCATACAGTCTGCCTTCATTTGTTCCCATCGCCACCCCGCTACACATGGAATAACAACTCCCTCCCCCCTCATGTGTGCGAGGTAGCGCTAGGAAAAACACCAAAGGCCCCATTCGTCCACACTCAGTCTCTAGCTGTCATGTAATAATGCACCGAAACCACGGCTCCCTTTCCACATCCAGGCCCCGCACACTTTGCATGGTTTACCCCAGAAGCTTCACATGCCCTGGTTCAATCCATTGACAGGAGGTCGACCCCGGTATACCACATCGTTCCAATTCACTCTATTCCTTGCACGCCTTTCACCCTCCTGCATGTTCAGGCCCCGATCACTCAAAATGTTTTTCACTCCATCTTTCCACCTCCAATTTGGTCTCCCACTTCTCGTCGTTCACTCCACCTCTCACATATATATCCTCTTGGTCAATCTTTCCTCACTCATTCTCTACATGTGAGCAAACCATTTCAAAACACCCTCTTCTGCTCTCTCAACCACGCTCTTTTTATTTCCACACATCTCTCTCACCCTTACATTACTTACTCGATCAAACCATCTCACACTACATATTGTCCTCAAACATCTCATTTCCAGCACATCCACTCTCCTGCGCACAACTCTATCCATAGCCCACGCCTCGCAACCATACAACATTGTTGGAACCACTATTCCTTCAAACATACCCATTTTTGCTTTCCGAGATAATGTTCTCGACTTCCATACATTCTTTAAGGCTCCCAGAATTTTCGCCCCCTCCCCCACCCTATGATCCACTTCCGCTTCCATGGTTCCATCCGCTGCCAGATCCACTCCCAGATATCTAAAACGCTTCACTTCCTCCAGCTTTTCTTCACTCAAACTAACCTCCCAATTGACTTGACCCTCAACCCTACTGTACCTAATAACCTTGCTCTTATTCACATTTACTCTTAACTTTCTTCTTTCACACACTTTACCAAACTCAGTCACCAGCTTCTGCAGTTTCTCACATGAATCAGCCACCAGCGCTGTATCATCAGCGAACAACAACTGACTCACTTCCCAAGCTCTCTCATCCACAACAGACTGCATACTTGCCCCTCTTTCCAAAACTCTTGCATTCACCTCCCTAACAACCCCATCCATAAACAAATTAAACAACCATGGAGACATCACACACCCCTGCCGCAAACCTACATTCACTGAGAATCAATCACTTACATCCTCGATAAACACTTTTCACTGTTTCTAGCAACTTCCCTCCCAAACAATATATTCTTAAAACATTCCACAGAGCATCTCTATCAACTCTATGATATGCCTTCTCCAGATCCATAAATGCTACATACAAATCCATTTGTTTTCTAAGTATTTCTCACATACATTCTTCAAAGCAAACACCTGATCCACATATCCTCTACCACTTCTGAAACCACACTGCTCTTCTCCCAATCTGATGTTCTGTACATGCCTTCACCCTCTCAATCAAAACCCTCCCATATAAATTACCAGGAATACTCAACAAACTTATACCTCTGTAATTTGAGCTCTCACTCTTATCCTCTTTGCCTTTGTACAATGGCACTATGCAAGCATTCCGCCAATCCTCAAGCACCTCACCATGAGTCATACATACATTAAAATAACCTTACCAACCAGTCAAAAATACAGTCACCCCCTTTTTTAACAAATTCCCCTGCAATACCATCCAAACCTGCTGCTTTGCCGGCTTTCATCTTCCGTAAAGCTTTTACTACCTCTTCTCTATTTACCAAATAATTTTCCCTAACCCTCTCACTTTGCACAACACCTCGACCAAGACACCTCACATCTGCCACTCTATCATCAAACACATTCAACAAACCTTCAAAATACTCACTCCATCCTCTTCTCACATCACCACTACTTGTTATCACCTCCCCATTAGTGCCCTTCACTGAAGTTCCCATTTGCTCCCTTGTCTTACGCGCTTTATTTACCTCCTTCCAAAACATCCTTTTATTCTCCCTGAAATTTAATGATACTCTCTCACCCCAACTCTCATTTGCCCTCCTTTTCACCTCTTGCACCTTTCTCTTGACCTCCTGCCTCTTTCTTTTATACCTCTCCCACTCATTTGCATTCTTTCCCTGCAAAAATCGTCGAAATGCCTCTCTCTTCTCTTTCACTAATAATCTTACTTCTTCATCCCACCACTCACTACCTTTTCTAATCAACCCACCTCCCACGCTTCTCATGCCACAAGCATCGTTTGCGCAAGCCATCACTGCTTCCATAAATACATCCCATTCCTCCCCTACTCCCCTTACCTCCTTTGTTCTCACCTTTTTCCATTCTGTACTCAGTCTCTCCTGGTACTTCCTCACACAAGTCTCCTTCCCAAGCTCACTTACTCTCACCACTCTCTTCACCCCAACATTCTCCTTTCTTTTCTGAAAACCCCCACAAATCTTCACCTTCGCGTCCACAAGTTAATGATCAGACATCCCTCCAGTTGCACCTCTCAGCACATTAACATCCAAAAGTCTCTCTTTCGTGCGTCTATCAATTAACACGTAATCCAATAACGCTCTCTGGCCATCTCTCCTACTTACATACGTATACTTATGTATATATCGCTTTTTAAACCAGGTATTCCCAATCACCAGTCCTTTTTCAGCACACAAATCTACAAGCTCTTCACCATTTCCATTTTCAACACTGAATACCTCATGTATACCAATTATTCCCTACACTGCCACATTACTCACCTTTGCATTCAAATCACCCATCACTATAACCCGGTCTTGTGCATCAAAACCACTAACACACTCATTCAGCTGCTCCCAAAACACTTGCCTCTCATAATCTTTCTTCTCATGCCCAGGTGCATTTGCACCAATAATCACCCATCTCTCTCCATCAACTTTCAGTTTTACCCATATCAATCTAGAATTTACTTTCTTACACTCTATCACATACTCACACAACTCCTGAAACAGAAGTAGTACTACTCCTTCCCTTGCTCTTGTCCTCTCACTAACCCCTGACTTTACTCCCAAGACATTCCCAAACCACTCTTCCCCTTTACCCTTTAGCTTCGTTTCACTCAGAGCCAAAACATCCAGGTTCCTTTCCTCAAACATACTACCTATCTCTGCTTTTTTCTCATCTTGGTTACATCCACACACATTTCGACACCCCAATCTGAGCCTTCGAGGAGGGTGAGCACTCCTCGCGTGACTCCTTCTGTTTCCCCTTTTAGAAAGTTAAAATACAAGGAGGGGAGGGTTTCTGGCCTCCCGCTCCCGTCCCCTTTAGTCGCCTTCTACGACACGTGAGGAATGTGTGGGAAGTATTCTTAATCCCCTATCCCCAGGGATAGTATTTTGAAGGTTTGTTGAATGTGTTTGATGATAGCGTGGCAGATATAGGGTGTTTTAGTCGAGGTGGTGTGCAAAGTGCGAGGGTTAGGGAAAATGAGTTGGTAAACAGAGAAGAGGTAGTAAAAGCTTTGCGGAAGATGAAAGCAGGCAAGGCAGCAGGTTTGGATGGTATTGCAGTGGAATTTATTAAAAAAGGTGGTGACTGTATTGTTGACTGGTTGGTAAGGTTATTTAATGTATGTATGACTCATGGTGAGGTGCCTGAGGATTGGCGGAATGCGTGCATAGTGTCATTGTACAAGGGCAAAGGGGATAAGAGTGAGTGCTCAAATTACAGAGGTATAAGTTTGTTGAGTATTCCTTGCAAATTATATGGGAGGGTATTGATTGAGAGGGTGAAGGCATGTACAGAGCATCAGATTGGGGAAGAGCAGTGTGGTTTCAGAAGTGGTAGAGGATGTGTGGATCAGGTGTTTGCTTTGAAGAATGTATGTGAGAAATACTTAGAAAAGCAAATGGATTTGTATGTAGCATTTATGGATCTGGAGAAGGCATATGATAGAGTTGATAGAGATGCTCTGTGGAAGGTATTAAGAATATATGGTGTGGGAGGCAAGTTGTTAGAAGCAGTGAAAAGTTTTTATCGAGGATGTAAGGTATATGTACGTGTAGGAAGAGAGGAAAGTGATTGGGTCTCAGTGAATGTAGGTTTGCGGCAGGGGTGTGTGATGTCTCCATGGTTGTTTAATTTGTTTATGGATGGGGTTGTTAGGGAAGTGAATGCAAGAGTTTTGGAAAGAGGGGCAAGTATGAAGTCTGTTGGGGATGAGAGAGCTTGGGAAGTGAGTCAGTTGTTGTTCGCTGATGATACAGCGCTGGTGGCTGATTCGTGTGAGAAACTGCAGAAGCTATGACTGAGTTTGGTAAAGTGTGTGAAAGAAGAAAGTTTAGAGTAAATGTGAATAAGAGCATAGTTATTAGGTACAGTAGGGTTGAGGGTCAATTCAATTGGGAGGTGAGTTTGAATGGAGAAAAACTGGAGGAAGTGAAGTGTTTTAGATATCTGGGAGTGGATCTGGCAGCGGATGGAACCATGGAAGCGGAAGTGGATCATAGGGTGGGGGAGGGGGCGAAAATTTTGGGAGCCTTGAAGAATGTGTGGACGTCGAGAACATTATCTCGGAAAGCAAAAATGGGTATGTTTGAAGGAATAGTGGTTCCAACAATGTTGTATGGTTGCGAGGCGTGGACTATGGATAGAGTTGTGCGCAGGAGGATGGATGTGCTGGAAATGAGATGTTTGAGGACAATGTGTGGTGTGAGGTGGTTTGATCGAGGAAGTAACGTAAGGGTAAGAGAGATGTGTGGAAATAAAAAGAGCGTGGTTGAGAGAGCTGAAGAGGGTGTTTTGAAATGGTTTGGTCACATGGAGAGAATGAGTGAGGAAAGATTGACCAAGAGGATATATGTGTTGGAGGTGGAGGGAAGGAGGAGAAGAGGGAGACCAAATTGGAGGTGGAAAGATGGAGTGAAAAAGATTTTGTGTGTTCGGGACCTGAACATGCAGGAGGGTGAAAGGAGGGCAAAGAATAGAGTGAATTGGAGCGATGTGGTATATATATATATATATATATATATATATATATATATATATATATATATATATATATATTTTTTTTTTTTTCTTTTGTTTTAAACTATTCGCCATTTTCCGCGTTAGCAAGGTAGCGTTAAGAACAGAGGACTGGGCCTTTTTTGGAATATCCTCACCTGGCCCCCTCTGTTCCTTCTTTTGGAAAATTTAAAAAAAAAAAAACGGGAGGGGAGGATTTCCAGCCCCCCGCTCCCTCCCCTTTTAGTCGCCTGTTACGACACGCAGGGAATACGTGGGAAGTATTCTTAATCCCCTATCCCCAGGGATAGTATATATATATATATATATATATATATATATATATATATATATATATATATATATATATATATATATATATATATATATATATATATATATATACATATATATATATATATATATATGTTTTAGGCCCACTCTGAATCATTTCGTGTTTATGGAGGGCAGGTCGGTAACTGATCTCAACACATACAGTACTTAGTATATTATGAATTTTTTTTATGTATAAAACATGCGTAAACATGTTTAGGTTGAAATGTTTATCATATCATTAATGGGAAATTGAGCATTTCTTCTACCGTATCATGTTGTAAAGCTAGTGGTACAGATGGGATGTGAAATGGTTCAAGACAGATATCAAGAAGGGTTGTGCCAACTTTGTACAATGTCATGAAATTAATTTCCATGTAAAATGGAGTTAGGGACTGTGGACCAAAAATACAGAATAGTAATCTGAGCATTTTTTAGACATTAGTATCAATTTCCAGTACTATCTCACAGTTGGGCATTATTAACTTAATATCATATCTTTATCTCCCTTATCTATATGTACTTTTCTGTCATGCATGCACTTCATATAATGAGCTAGTTGGAAAATAATCAAAACATGTCTTCCAAACACAACACTGTTTATTCATATATTACCCTAACACAACAGTTATTAGTTACTGCATGAGGTGAAAAACCACTTGAGAGAACTGGTAGAAAAAATAGATAATGAATAATGTGCATTGCACATGACAGCTGGAGACTGGATGCTAATGAATGTGGTATTTTTTGTGTTTTCCTGGTGTTACCTTGCTTAAGCGGGGGATGGCAGTGCTGTTTCCTGTGGGGTGGAGTGGCACTGGGAATGGATGAAGGTGGGCAAGTGTGGATGTGTGCATATGTATATGTTTGTATCTATGCGTATATGTTAATATGTATATGTATGTAATACGTTAATATGTTTATGTATGTATATATGCGTGTGTGGATGTTTAGGTTTATATATGTGTATATGAGTGGATGGGCCATTCTTCGTCTGTTTGCTGGCACTACCTTGCTGACACAGGAGATGGCAATCAATTATAAAAAAATATACAGATAGGTTGGTATATAGCACAAGATAGGTACCAAGATTGATTCTGCCAAATCTAATTGTGCTACATCATGACATTAGTTCCCATGTAAATAAGGGATGTGTTGGAAGTGAAATTTTTGAGCACTAGATGTGGCATGAGGGGGATGTATTGAATAAATGGTAACAGGGTGAGAGAGAGGTGTACTAGCTGAAAGGGTGTGGTTCAAAGAGTTGAGGAGGTTATGTTGAAATGGGTGATATGTTGTTATGTTGACATGATGAGATACATTGAGAAGTTGACGAAGAAGATGTATATTGTCTGAGGTTGAGGGGACAATGAGAAGGGGACACCAGATTGCAGACAGAGGGATGGAGTGAATAATATTTTGAGTGCTTGGGGCCTGAACATGGAGGAGGATGAAAACATGTATGGGATAGAGTGAATTAAAGCAATGTGGTGTACAGGTATCAACATGTTGACATTGGACTTAACCAGGGCATGTGAAAGGTCTGTAGGGACTGGTTCGAGATAGAGTGCTATTGTTTTGACACAGTACAAATGACAGCTGGAGAATGGTTGTGAGTGATTAAGGTCTGTTCTTCAGCTGTTCTTGGTCCCTCCTCACCAATGTAGGATACGGCATACAGGTATGAAAAAATACATGTATTTTTTCGGACTTGATCATGGTTTCCTGCATTTGGGAGGCAACTCCAGGAAACAGATGAAGAAAGACACATGAACTCACATATGCGTACATATATATATATACACATACATGTATATATACATTATCCCTGGGGATAAGGGAGAAAGAATACTTCCCACGTGTTCCCTGCGTGTCGTAGAAGGCGACTAAAAGGGAAGGGAGCGGAGAGATGGCAATCCTACTCTCTCTTTTTTTTTTTTTTCATTTTTTCAAAAGAATGAACAGAGAAGGGGGACAGATGAGGATATTCCCTCAAAGGCCCAGTCCTCTGTTCTTAACGCTACCTCGCTGATGCGGGAAATGCCGAATAGTATGAAAGAAAGATATATATATATATATATATATATATATATATATATATATATATATATATATATATATATATATATATATATATATATCATCATTTTATCTATTTTCCTTTGTCGCTGTCTCCCGCGTTACCGGGGTAGCGCAAGAAAACAGACGAAAGAATGGCCCAACCCACCCACATACACATGTATATACATAAACGTCCACACACGCAAATATACATACCTGTACATCTCAATGTACACATATATATACACACACACAGACATATACATATATACACATGTACATAATTAATACTGTCTGCCTTTATTTATTCCCATCGCCACCTCGCCAAACATGGAGTAACAGCCCCCTCCCCCCTCATGTGTGCGAGGTAGCGCTAGGAAAAGAACACAAAGGCCCCATTCGTCCACTCTCAGTCTCTAGCTGTCATGTAATAATGCACCGAAACCACAGCTCCCTTTCCACATCCAGGCCCCACAGAACTTTCCATGGTTTACCCGAGACGCTTCACATGCCCTGGTTCAATCCATTGACAGGAGGTCGACCCCGGTATACCACATCGTTCCAATTCACTCTATTCCTTAAACGCCTTTCACCCTCCTGCATGTTCAGGCCCAGATCCCTCAAAATCTTTTTCACTCCATCTTTCCACCTCCAATGTGGTCTCCCACTTCTCCTCGTTCCCTCCACCTCTGACACATATATCCTCTTGGTCAATCTTTCCTCACTCATCCTCTCCATGTGACCAACCATTTCAAAACACATTCTTCTGCTCTCTCAACCACACTTTTTATTTCCACACATCTCTCTTAACCTTACATTACTTACTCGATCAAACCACATCACACCATGTATTGTTCTCAAACATCTCATTTCCAGCACATCCATCCTCCTGCGCACAACTCTATCCATAGCCCACGCCTCGCAACCATACAACATTGTTGGAACCACTATTCCTTCAAACATACCTATTTTTGCTTTCCTAGATAATGTTCTCGACTTCCAAACATTCTTCAAGGCTCCCATAATTTTAGCCACCTCCCCCACCCTATGATTCACTTCCGCTTCCATGGTTCCATCCGCTGCCAGATCCATTCCCAGATATCTAAAACACTTTGCCTCCTCCAGTTTTTCTACATTCAAACTTACTTCCCAATTGACTTGACCCTCAACCCCACTGTACCTAATAACTATGCTCTTATTCACATTTACTCTCAACTTTCTTCTTTCACACACTTTACCAAACTCAGTCACCAGCTTCTGCAGTTTCTCACACGAATCAGCCACCAGCGCTGTATCATCAGCGAACAACAACTAACGCACTTCCCAAGCTCTCTCATCCACAACAGACTACGAACTTACCCCTCTTTCCAAAACTCTTGCATTTACCTCCCTAACAACCCCATCCATACACAAATCAAACAACCATGGAGACATCACACACCCCTGCCCCAAACCTACATTCACTGAGAACCAATCACTTTCCTCTCTTCCTACACGTACACATGCCTTACATCCTCGATAAAAACTTTTCACTGCTTCTAACAACTTGCCTCCCACACCATATATTCTTAATACCTTCCACAGAGCATCTTTATCAACTCTATCATATGCCTTCTCCAGATCCATAAATGCTACATACAAATCCATTTGCTTTTCTAAGTATTTCTCTCATACATTCTTCAAAGCAAACACCTGATCCACACATCCTCTACCACTTCTGAAACCACAATGCTCTTCCCCAGTCTGATGCTCTGTACATGCCTTAACCCTCTCAATCAATACCCTCCCATATAATTTGCCAGGAATACTCAACAAACTTATACCTCTGTAATTTGAGCACTCACTCTTATCCCCTTTGCCTTTGTACAATGGCACTATGCAAGCTTTCCGCCAATCCTCAGGCACCTCACCATGAATCATACATACATTACATAACCTTACCAACCAGTCAACAATACAGTCACCCCCTTTTTTAATAAATTCCACTACACTACCATCCAAAACTGCTGCCTTGCCGGCTTTCATCTTCCGCAACTCTTTTACTACCTCTTCTCTGTTTACCAAATCATTTTCCCTAACCCTCTCACTTTGCACACCACCTCGACCAAAACACCCTATATCTGCCACTCTATCATCAAACACATTCAACAAACCTTCAAAATACTCACTCCATCTCCTTCTCAGATCACCACTATTTGTTATCACCTCCCCATTTGTGCCCTTCACTGAAGTTCCCATTTGCTCCGTTGTCTTACGCACTTTATTTACCTCCTTCCAGAACATCTTTTTATTCTCCCTAAAATTTAATGATACTCTCTCACCCCAACTCTCATTTGCCCTCTTTTTCGCCTCTTGCACCTTTCTCTTAACCTCCTGCCTCTTTCTTTTATACATCTCCCACTCATTTGCATTTTTTCCCTGCAAAAATCGTCCAAATGACTCTCTCTTCTCTTTCACTAATAATCTTACTTCTTCATCCCACCACTCACTACCTTTTCTAATCAACCCACCTCCCACGCTTCTCATGCCACAATCATCTTTTCCGCAAGCCATCACTGCTTCCCTAAATACATCCCATTCCTCCCCCAGTCCCCTTACCTCCTTTGTTCTCACCTTTTTCCATTCTGTACTCAGTCTCTCCTGGTAATTCCTCACACAAGTCTCCTTCCCAAGCTCACTTACTCTCACTACTCTCTTCACTCAAACATTCTCTCTTCTTTTCTGAAAACCCCTACAAATCTTCACCTTCGCCTCCACAAGATAATGATCAGACATCCCTCCAGTG
>NC_092241.1:16007935-16040809 GCF_036320965.1 Panulirus ornatus
CACGCAAATATACATACCTGTACATCTCAATGTACACATATATATACACACACAGACATATACATATATACACAATGTACATAATTCATACTGTCTGCCTTTATTTATTCCCATCGCCACCTCGCCAAACATAAGTAACAACCCCCTCCCCCCCCTCATGTTGCGAGGTAGCGCTAGGAAAAGAACACAAAGGCCCCATTCGTCCACTCTCAGTCTCTAGCGGTCATGTAATAATGCACCGAAACCACAGCTCCCTTTCCACATCCCAGGCCCCACAGAAACTTTCCATGTTTTACCCGAGACGCTTCACATGCCCTGGTTCAATCCATTGACAAGGTCGACCCCGGTATACCACAACGTTCCAATTCACTCTATTCCTTAAACGCCTTTCACCCTCCTGCATGTTCAGGCCCAGATCCCTCAAAATCTTTTTCACTCCATCTTTCCACCTCCAATGTGGTCTCCCACTTCTCTTCGTTCCCTCCACCTCTGACACATATATCCTCTTGGTCAATCTTTCCTCACTCATCCTCTCGATGTGACCAACCATTTCAAAACACATTCTTCTGCTCTCTCAACCACACTTTTTATTTCCACACATCTCTCTTAACCTTACATTACTTACTCGATCAAACCACATCACACCACGTATTGTTCTCAAACATCTCATTTCCAGCACATCCATCCTCCTGCGCACAACTCTATCCATAGCCCACGCCTCGCAACCATACAACATTGTTGGAACCACTATTCCTTCAAACATACCTATTTTTGCTTTCCGAGATAATGTTCTCGACTTCCAAACATTCTTCAAGGCTCCCATGATTTTAGCCACCTCCCCCACCCTATGATTCACTTCCGCTTCCATGGTTCCATCCGCTGCCAGATCCATTCCCAGATATCTAAAACACTTTGCCTCCTCCAGTTTTTCTACATTCAAACTTACTTCCCAATTGACTTGACCCTCAACCCTACTGTACCTAATAACTATGCTCTTATTCACATTTACTCTCAACTTTCTTCTTTCACACACTTTACCAAACTCAGTCACCAGCTTCTGCAGTTTCTCACACGAATCAGCCACCAGCGCTGTATCATCAGCGAACAACAACTAACGCACTTCCCAAGCTCTCTCATCCACAACAGACTGCAAACTTACCCCTCTTTCCAAAACTCTTGCATTTACCTCCCTAACAACCCCATCCATACACAAATCAAACAACCATGGAGACATCACACACCCCTGCCCCAAACCTACATTCACTGAGAAACAATCACTTTCCTCTCTTCCTACACGTACACATGCCTTACATCCTCGATAAAAACTTTTCACTGCTTCTAACAACTTGCCTCCCACACCATATATTCTTAATACCTTCCACAGAGCATCTTTATCAACTCTATCATATGCCTTCTCTAGATCCATAAATGCTACATACAAATCCATTTGCTTTTCTAAGTATTTCTCACATACATTCTTCAAAGCAAACACCTGATCCACACATCCTCTATCACTTCTGAAACCACAATGCTCTTCCCCAGTCTGATGCTCTGTACATGCCTTAACCCTCTCAATCAATACCCTCCCATATAATTTGCCAGGAATACTCAACAAACTTATACCTCTGTAATTTGAGCACTCACTCTTATCCCCTTTGCCTTTGTACAATGGCACTATGCAAGCATTCCGCCAATCCTCAGGCACCTCACCATGAATCATACATACATTACATAACCTTACCAACCAGTCAACAATACAGTCACCCCCTTTTTTAATAAATTCCACTACACTACCATCCAAAACTGCTGCCTTGCCGGCTTTCATCATCCGCAACTCTTTTACTACCTCTTCTCTGTTTACCAAATCATTTTCCCTAACCCTCTCACTTTGCACACCACCTCGACCAAAACACCCTATATCTGCCACTCTATCATCAAACACATTCAACAAACCTTCAAAATACTCACTCCATCTCCTTCTCAGATCACCACTATTTGTTATCACCTCCCCATTTGTGCCCTTCACTGAAGTTCCCATTTGCTCCGTTGTCTTACGCACTTTATTTACCTCCTTCCAGAACATCTTTTTATTCTCCCTAAAATTTAATGATACTCTCTCACCCCAACTCTCATTTGCCCTCTTTTTCGCCTCTTGCACCTTTCTCTTGACCTCCTGCCTCTTTCTTTTATACATCTCCCACTCATTTGCATTTTTTCCCTGCAAAAATCGTCCAAATGACTCTCTCTTCTCTTTCACTAATAATCTTACTTCTTCATCCCACCACTCACTACCTTTTCTAATCAACCCACCTCCCACGCTTCTCATGCCACAATCATCTTTTCCGCAAGCCATCACTGCTTCCCTAAATACATCCCATTCCTCCCCCAGTCCCCTTACCTCCTTTGTTCTCACCTTTTTCCATTCTGTACTCAGTCTCTCCTGGTAATTCCTCACACAAGTCTCCTTCCCAAGCTCACTTACTCTCATTACTCTCTTCACTCAAGCATTCTCTCTTCTTTTCTGAAAACCCCTACAAATCTTCACCTTCGCCTCCACAAGATAATGATCAGACATCCCTCCAGTGGCACCTCTCAGCACATTAACATCCAAAAGTCTCTCTTTCCTATCAATTAACACGTAATCCAATAACGCTCTCTGGCCATCTCTCCTACTTACATACATATACTTATGTATATCTCGCTTTTTAAACCAGACATTCCCAATCACCAATCCTTTTTCAGGACATAAATCTACAAGCTCTTCACCATTTACATTAAAACACTGAACACCCTATGTATACCAATTTTTACCTCAACTGCCACATTACTCATCTTTGCATTCAAATCACCCATCACTGTAACCGAGTCTTGTGCATCAAAACTACTAACACACTCATTCAGCTGCTCCCAAAACTCTTGTCTCTCATGATCTTTCTTCTCATGCCCAGGTGCATATGCACCAGTAATCACCCATCTCTCTCAATCGACTTTCAGTTTTACCCATATCAATCTAGAATTTACTTTCTTACACTCTATAAATGCTCCCACAATTCCTGTTTCAGGAGTATTGCTACTCCTTCCCTTGATCTTGTCCTCTCACTAACCCCTAACTTTACTCCCAAGACATTCCGAAACCACTCTTCCCCTTTACCCTTGAGCTTCGTTTCACTCAGAGCCAGAACCTCCGGGTTCCTTTCCTCAAACATACTACTTACCTGTCCTTTTTTCTCATCTTGGTTACATCCACACACTTTTAAACACCCCACTCTGAGCCTTCGAGTTGGATGAGCACTCTCCGCGTGACTCCTTCTTCTGTTTCCCCTTTTAGAAAGTTAAAATACAAGGAGGAGAGGGTTTCTGGCCCCCCGCTGACGTCCCCTTTAGTCGCCTTCTACGACACGTGGGGAATGCGGGGAAGTATTCTTTCTCCCCTATCCCCAGGGATATATATATATATATATATATATATATATATATATATATATATATATATATATATATATATATATATATATATATATATATATATATATATATATATATATAAGTATATATATATAAGTATATATATATAAGTATATATATATATATTTTGCTTTGTCGCTGTCTCCCTCGTTTGCGAGGTAGCGCAAGGAAACAGACGAAAGAAATGGCCCAACCCACCCCCATACACATGTATATACATACGTCCACACACGCAAATATACATACCTACACAGCTTTCCATGGTTTACCCCAGACGCTTCACATGCCTTGATTCAATCCACTGACAACACGCAACCCCGGTATACCACATCGGTACAATTCATTCTATTCCTTGCCCTCCTTTCACCCTCCTGCATGTTCAGGCCCCGATCACACAAAATCTTTTACACTCCATCCTTCCACCTCCAATTTGGTCTCCCTCTTCTCCTTGTTCCCTCCACCTCCGACACATATATTCTCTTGGTCAATCTTTCCTCACTCATTCTCTCCATGTGCCCGGACCATTTCAAAACACCCTCTTCTGCTCTCTCAACCACGCTCTTTTTATTTCCACACATCTCTCTTACCCTTACGTTACTTACTCGATCAAACCACCTCACACCACACATTTTCCTCAAACATCTCATTTCCAGCACACCCATCCTCCTGCGCACAACTCTATCCATAGCCACACGCCTCGCAACCATACAACATTGTTGGAACCACTATTCCTTGAAAATGGGAAATATATATATATATATATATATATATATATATATATATATATATATATATATATATATATATATATATATATATATATATATATATGTATATATATATATATATATATATATTTATATTTTTTTTTTTTATACTTTGTCGCTGTCTCCCGCGTTTGCGAGGTAGCGCAAGGAAACAGACGAAAGAAATGGCCCAACCCCCCCATACACATGTATATACATACGTCCACACACGAAAATATACATACCTACACAGCTTTCCATGGTTTACCCCAGGACGCTTCACATGCCTTGATTCAATCCACTGACAGCACGTCAACCCCTGTATACCACATCGCTCCAATTCACTCTATTCCTTGCCCTCCTTTCACCCTCCTGCATGTTCAGGCCCCGATCACACAAAATCTTTTCACTTCATCTTTCCACCTCCAATTTGGTCTCCCTCTTCTCCTTGCTTCCTCCACCTCCGACACATATATCCTCTTGGTCAATCTTTCCTCACTCATTCCTCTCCATGTGCCCAAACCACTTCAAAACACCCTCTTCTGCTCTCTCAACCACGCTCTTTTTATTTCCACACATCTCTCTTACCCTTACGTTACTTACTCGATCAAACCACCTCACACCACACATGTCCTCAAACATCTCATTTCCAGCACATCCATCCTCCTGCGCACAACTCTATCCATAGCCCACGCCTCGCAACCATACAACATTGTTGGAACCACTATTCCTTGAAACATACCTATTTTTGCTTTCCGAGATAATGTTCTCGACTTCCACACATTCTTCAAGGCTCCCAGAATTTTCGCCCCCTCCCCCACCCTATGATCCACTTCCGCTTCCATGGTTCCATCCGCTGCCAGATCCACTCCCAGATATCTAAAACACTTCACTTGCTCCAGTTTTTCTCCATTCAAACTCACCTCCCAATTGACGTGACCCTCAACACTACTGTACCTAATAACCTATATATATATATATATATATATATATATATATATATATATATATATACATATCATATAACATACAAAGCTCCCTCAGCCATATATATATATATATATATATATATATATATATATATATATATATATATATATATATATATATATATATATATATATATATATATATATATGTATGTATATATATTTGGGGTGAGAGAGTATCATTAAATTTTAGGGAGAATAAAAAGATACAATAGGTAAATAGGAAATAGGTAAATAATGTGCGTAAGACAAGGGAGCAAATGGGAACTTCAGTGAAGGGCGCAAATGGGGAGGTGATAACAAGTAGTGGTGATGTGAGGAGATGGATTGAGTATTTTGAAGGTTTGTTGAATGTGTTTGATGATAGATTGGCAGATATAGGGTGTTTTGGTCGAGGTGGTGTGCAAAGTGAGAGGGTTAGGGAAAATGATTCGGTAAACAGAGAAGAGGTAGTAAAAGCTTTGCGGAAGATGAAAGCCGGCAAGGCAGCGGGTTTGGATGGTATTGCAGTGGAATTTATTAAAAAAAGGGGTGACTGTATTATTGAATGGTTGGTAAGGTTATTTAATGTATGTATGACTCATGGTGAGGTGCCTGAGGATTGGCGGAATGCGTGCATAGTGCCATTGTACAAAGGCAAAGGGGATAAGAGTGAGTGCTCAAATTACAGAGGTATAAGTTTGTTGAGTAATCCTGGTAAATTATATGGGAGGGTATTGATTGAGAGGGTGAAGGCATGTACAGAGCATCAGATTTGGGAAGAGCAGTGTGGTTTCAGGAGTGGTAGAAGATGTGTGGATCAGGTGTTTGCTTTGAAGAAAATATGTGAGAAATACTTAGAAAAGCAAATGGATTTGTATGTAGCATTTATGGATCTGGAGAAGGCATATGATAGAGTTGATAGAGATGCTCTGTGGAAGGTATTAAGAATATATAGTGTGGGAGGCAAGTTGTTAGAAACAGTGAAAAGTTTTTATCGAGGATGTAAGGCATGTGTACGTGTATGAAGAGAGGAAAGTGATTGGTTCTCAGTGAATGTAGGTTTGCGGCAGCGGTGTGTGATGTCTCCATGGTTGTTTAATTTGTTTATGGAGGGGGTTGCTAGGGAGGTGAATGCAAGAGTTTTGGAAAGAGGGGCAAGTATGAAGTCTGTTGTGGATGAGAGAGCTTGGGAAGTGAGTCAGTTGTTGTTCGCTGATGATACAGCGCTGGTGGCTGATTCATGTGAGAAACTGCAGAAGCTGGTGACTGATTTTGGTAAAGTGTGTGAAAGAATAAAGTCAAGAGTAAATGTAAATAAGAGCAAGGTACAGGTAGGTAGTAGGTACAGTAGGGTTGAGGGTCAAGTCAATCGGGAGGTAAGAGTGAATGGAGAAAAACTGAAGGAAGTAAAGTGTTTTAGATATCTGGGAGTGGATCTGGCAGCGGATGGAACCATGGAAGCGGAAGTGAATCATAGGGTGGGGGAGGGGGCGAAAATCCTGGGAGCCTTGAAGAATGTGTGGAAATCGAGAACATTATCTCGGAAAGCAAAAATGGGTATGTTTGAAGGAATAGTGCTTCCAACAATGTTGCATGGTTGCGAGGCGTGGGCTATGGATAGAGTTGTGCGCAGGAGGGTGGATGTGCTGGAAATGAGATGTTTGAGGACAATGTGTGGTGTGAGGTCGTTTGATCGAGTAAGTAATGTAAGGGTAGGAGAGATGTGTGGAAATTAAAAGAGCGTCGTTGAGAGAGCAGAAGAGGGTGTTTTGAAATGGTTTGGGCACATGGAGAGAATGAGTGAGGAAAGATTGACCAAGAGGATATATGTGTCGGAGGTGGAGGGAACGAGGAGAAGTGGGATACCAAATTGGAGGTGGAAAGATAGAGTGAAAAAGTTTTGTGTGATCGGAGCCTGAACATGCAGGAGGGTGAAAGGAGGGCAAGGAATAGAGTGAATTGGATCGATGTGGTATACCGGGGTTGACGTGCTGTCAGTGGATTGAATCAGGGAATGTGAAGCGTCTGGGGTAAACCATGGAAATTTGTGTGGGGCCTGTATGTGGTAGCTGTGGTTTCGGGCATTATTGCGTGATAGCTGGAGACTGAGTGTGAACGAATGGGGCCTTTGTTGTCTTTTCCTAGTGCTACGTCGCACACATGAGGGGGGAGGGGGATGGTATTCCATGTGTGGTGAGGTGGCGATGGAAATGAATAGGAGCAGACAGTGTGAATTGTGTGCATGGGTATATATGTATGTGTCTGTGTGTATATACATATATGTACATTGAAATGTATAAGCATGTATATTTGCGTGTGTGGGCGTGTGTGTGGGTACATTGTGTATGGTGGTGGGTTGTGCCATTTCTTTCCTCTGTTTCCTTGCGCTACCTCGCAAACGCGGGAGACAGCGACAAAGCAAAATTAATAAATAATATATATATATATATATATATATATATATATATATATATATATATATATATATATATATATATATGAAAGCCGGCAAGGCAGTAGGTTTGGATGATATTGCAGTGGAATTTATTAAAAAAGGTGGTGTCTGTATTGTTGACTGGTTTGCAAGGTTATTTAATGTATGTATGATTCATGGTGAGGTGCCTGAGGATTGGCGGAATGCTTGCATAGTGCCATTGTACAAAGGAAAAGGGGATAAGAGTGAGTGGTCAAATTACAGATGTATAAGTTTGTTGACTATTCCAAGTAAATTATATGAGAGGGTATTGATTGAGAAGTTGAAGGCATGTATAGAGCATCAGATTGGGAAAGAGCACTGAGGTTTCAGAAGCGGTAGAGGATGTGCGGATCAGGTGTTTGCTTTGAGGAATGTATATGAGAAATACTTAGAAAAGCAAATGGATTTGTTTGTAGAATTTATGGATCTGGAGAAGGCATATGATAGAGTTGATAGCGATGCTCTGTGGAAGGTACTAAGAACATATGGTGTGGGATGCAAGTTGTTAGAATCAGTGAAAAGTTTTTATCAAGGATGTAAGGCATGTGTACGTGTAGGAAGAGAGGAAAGTGATTGGTTGTCAGTGAATCTAGGTTTGCGGCTGGGGTGTGTGATGTGTCCATGGTTGTTTATTTTGTTTATAGATGGGGTTGTTAGGGAGGTGAATGCAAGAGTTTTGGAAAGAGGGGCAAGTATGCAGTCTGTTGTGGATGAGAGAGCTTGGAAGTGAGTCAGTTGTTGGTCGCTGATTATACAGCGCTGGTGGCTGTTTCATGTGAGAAACTGCAGAAGCTACTGACTGAGATTGGTAAAGTGTGTGGAAGAAGAAAGTTAAGGGTAAATGTGAATGAGAGCAAGGTTATAAGGTACAGTAGGGTTGAGGGACAAGTTAATTGGGAGGTAAGTTTGAATGGAGAAAAACTTGAGGAAGTAAAGTGTTTTAGATATATGGGAGTGGATCTGGCAGCAGATGGAACCATGGAAGCGGAAGTGAATCATAGGGTGGGGGAGGGGGTGAAAATTCTAGGAGCCTTGAAGAATGTTTGGAAGTCGAGAACATTATCTCGGAAAGCAAAAATGGGTGTGTTTGAAGGAATAGTGGTTCCAACAATGTTGTATGGTTGCGAGGCGTGGGCTGTGGATAGAGTTGTGCGCAGGAGGGTGTATGTGCTGGAAATGAGATGTTTGATGACAATATGTTGTGTGAGGTGGTTTGATCGAGTAATGTAAGGGAAAGAGAGATGTGTGGAAATAAAAAGAGCGTGGTTCAGAGAGCAGAAGAGTGTGTTTTGAAAAGGTTTGGGCACATGGAGAGAATGAGTGAGAAAAGATTGGCCAAGAGTGTATATGTGTCGGAAGTGGAGGGAACGAGGAGAAATGGGAGACCTAATTGGAGGTGGAAAGATGCAGTGAAAAAGATTTTGAGTGATCGTGGCCTGATCATGAAGGAGGGTGAAAGGCGTGCAAGGAAAAGAGTGAACTGGATCGATATGGTATACCGGGGTCGACGTGCTGTCAATGGATTGAATCAGGGCATGTGAAGCGTCTCGGGTAAACCATGGAAAGTTCATGGGGCCTGGATGTGGAAAGGGAGCTGTGGTTTCGGGCATTCTTACATGACAGCTAGAGACTGAGTGTGAACGAATGGGGCCTTTTTTGTCTTTTCATAGTGCAACCGCTCACACATAAGGGGGGAGGGGATGTTATTCCATGTGTGGCGAGGTGACGTTGAGAATGAATTAAGGCATACATTATGAATTATGTACATATGTATATATGTACATGTCTGTGTGTGTATATATATGTGTACATTGAGATGTATTGGTATGTATATTTGCGTGTGTGGACGTGTATGTATATACATGTGTATGGGGGTGGGTTGGGCCATTTCTTTCGCCTGTTTCCTTGCGCTACCTCGCAAACGCGGAAGACACCAACAAAGCAATATATATATATATATATATATATATATATATATATATATATATATATATATATATATATATATATATATTTTTTTTTTTTTTTTCGCTGTCTTCCGCGTATGCGAGGTAGCGCAAGGAAACAGGCGAAAGAAATGGCCCAACCCACCCCCATACATTTGTAGATACATACACGTCCACACACGCAAATATACATACCTATACATCTCAATGTACACATATATATACACACACAGACACATACATATATACCCATGCACACAATTCACATTGTCTGCATTTATTCATTCCCATCGCTACCTCACCACACATGTAATACCATCCCTCTCCCCCCTCATATGTGCCAGGTAGCGCTAAGAAAAGAAAACAAAGGCCCCATTCGTTCACACTCAGTCTCTAGCTGTCATGCAATAATGCCCGAAACCACAGCTACCTTTCCACATCCAGGCCCCACACAACTTTCCATGGTTTACCCGAGACGCTTCACATGACCTGATTCAATCCACTGACAGCACGTCAACCCCGGTATACCACATCGATCCAATTCACTCTATTCCTTGCTCGCCTTTCACCCTCCTGCATGTTCAGGCCCCGATCACACAAAATCTTTTTCACTCCATCTTTCCACCTCCAATTAGGTCTCCCACTTCTCGTTCCCTCCACCTCCGACACAAATATCCTCTTGGTCAATCTTTCCTCACTCATTCTCTCCATGTGCCCAAACCATTTCAAAACAACCTCTTCTGCTCTCTCAACCACGCTCTTTTTATTTCCACACATCTCTCTTACCCTTACATTACTCACTCGATCAAACCACCTCACACCACACATTGTCCTCAAACATCTCATTTCCAGCATATCCACCCTCCTGCGCACAACTCTATCCATAGCCCACGCCTCGCAACCATACAACATTGTTGGAACCACTATTCCTTCAAACATACCTATTTTTGCTTTCCGAGATAATGTTCTCGATTTCCACACATTCTTCAAAGCTCCCAGGATTTTCGCCCCTCCCCCAACCTATGGTTCACTTCCGCTTCCATGGTTCCATCCTCTGCCAGATCCACTCCCAGATATCTAAAACACTTTACTTCCTTCATTTTTTCTCCATTCAAACTTACCTCCCAATTGACTTGACCCTCAACCCTACTGTACCTAATTACCTTGCTCTTATTTACATTTACTCTTAACTTTCTTCTTTCACACACTTTACCAAACTCAGTCACCAGCTTCTACAGTTTCTCACATGAAACAGCTACCAGCGCTGTATCATCAGCGAACAACAACTGACTCACTTCCCAAGCTCTCTCATCCCCAACAGACTTCATACTTGCCCCTCTTTCCAAAACTCTTGCATTCACCTCCCTAACAACCCCATCCATAAACAAATTAAACAACCATGGAGACATCACACATCCCTGCCGCAAACCTACATTCACTGAGAACCAATCACTTTCCTCTCTTCCTACACGTACACATGCCTTACATCCTCGATAAAAACTTTTCCCTGTTTCTAACGACTTGTCTCCCACACCATATATTCTTAATACCTTCCACAGAGCATCTCTATCAACTCTATCATATGCCTTCTCTAGATCCATACATGCTACATACAAATCCATTTGCTTTTCTAAGTATTTCTCACATATTTTCTTCAAAGCAAACACCTGATCCACACATCCTCTACCACTTCTGAAACCACACTGTTCTTCCCCAATCTGATGCTCTGTACATGCCTTCACCCTCTCAATCAATACCCTCCCATATAATTTACCAGGAATATTCAATAAACTTGTACCTCTGTAATTTGAGCACTCACTCTTATCCCCTTTGCCTTTGTACAACGGCAGTATGCACGCATTTCGCCAATCCTCAGGCACCTCACCATGAGTCATACATATATTAAATAACCTTACCAACCAGTCAACAATACAGTCGCCCCCTTTTTTAATAAATTCGACTGCAATACCATCCAAACCTGCTGCCTTGCCGGCTTTCATCTTGGGCAAAGCTTTTACTACCTCTTCTCTGTTTACCAAATAATTTTCCCTAACCCTCTCACTTTGCACACCACCTCGACCAAAACACCCTATATCTGCCACTCTATCATCAAATACATTCAACAAACCTTCAAAATACTCACTCCATCTCCTTTTCACATCACCACTGCTTGTTATTACCTCCCCATTTGTGCCCTTCACTGAAGTTCCCATTTGCTCCCTTGTCTTACGCACTTTATTTAACTCCTTCCAGAACATTTTTTTATTCTCCCTAAAATTTAATGATAATCTCACCCCAACTATATGCATATATATATATATATATATATATATATATATATATATATATATATATATATATATATATATATATATATATATATATATATATATATATATATATATATATATATATATATGCATATATATATGCGGAAGATGAAAGCTGGCAAGGCAGCAGGTTTGGATGGTATTGCAGTGGAATTTATTAAAAAAGGGGGTGACTGTATTGTTGACTGGTTGGTAAGGTTATTTAATGTATGTATGACTCATGGTGAGGTGCCTGAGGATTGGCGGAATGCGTGCATAATGCCATTGTACAGAGGCAAAGGGGATAAGAGTGAATGCTCAAATTACAGAGGTATAAGTTTGTTGAGTATTCCTGGTAAATTATATGTGAGGGTATTGATTGAGAGGGTGAAGGCATGTACAGAGCATCAGATTGGGGAAGAGCAGTGTGGTTTCAGAAGTGGTAGAGGATGTGTGGATCAGGTGTTTGCTTTGAAGAATGTATGTGAGAAATACTTAGAAAAGCAAATGGATTTGTATGTAGCATTTATGGATCTGGAGAAGGCATATGATAGAGTTGATAGAGATGCTCTGTGGAAGGTATTAAGAATATATGGTGTGGGAGGAAAGTTGTTAGAAGCAGTGAAAAGTTTTTATCGGGGATGTGAGGCATGTGCACGTGTAGGAAGAGAGGAAAGTGATTGGTTCTCAGTGAATGTAGGTTTGCGGCAGGGGTGTGTGATGTCTCCATGGTTGTTTAATTTGTTTATGGATGGGGTTGTTAGGGAGGTAAATGCAAGAGTTTTGGAAAGAGGGGCAAGTATGAAGTCTGTTGGGGATGAGAGAGCTTGGGAAGTGAGTCAGTTGTTGTTCGCTGATGATACAGCGCTGGTGGCTGATTCATGTGAGAAACTGCAGAAGCTGGTGACTGAGTTTGGTAAAGTGTGTGGAAGAAGAAAGTTAAGAGTAAATGTGAATAAGAGCAAGGTTATTAGGTACAGTAGGGTTGAGGGTCAAGTCAATTGGGAGGTGAGTTTGAATGGAGAAAAACTGGAGGAAGTGAAGTGTTTTAGATATCTGGGAGTGGATCTGGCAGCGGATTGAACCATGGGAGCGGAAGTGGATCATAGGGTGGGGGAGGGTGCGAAAATTCTGGGGGCCTTGAAGAATGTGTGGAAGTCGAGAACATTATCTCGGAAAGCAAAAATGGGTATGTTTGAAGGAATAGTGGTTCCAACATTGTTGCATGGTTGCGAGGCGTGGGCTATGGATAGAGTTGTGCGCAGGAGGATGGATGTGCTGGAAATGAGATGTTTGAGAACAATGTGTGGTGTTAGGTGGTTTGATCGAGTACGTAACGTAAGGGTAAGAGAGATGTGTGGAAATGAAAAGAGCGTGGTTGAGAGAGCAGAAGAGGATGTTTTGAAATGGTTTGGGCACATGGAGACATTGAGTGAGGAAACATTGACCAAGAGGATATATATATATATATATATATATATATATATATATATATATATATATATATATATATATATATATATATATATATATATATATATATATATATATATATATATATATATATATATATATATATATATATATATATATATATATATATATATATTTATATATATATATATATATATATATATATATATATATATATATATATATATATATATATATATATATATATATATATATATATATATATATATATATATATATATATATATATATATATATATATATAAATATATATATATATATATATATATATATATATATATATATATATATATATATATATATATATATATATATATATATATCCTCTTGGTCAATCTTTCCTCACTCATTCTCTCCATGTGCCCAAACCATTTCAAAACACCCTCTTCTGCTCTCTCAACCACGTGGTTCCAACAATGTTTTATGGTTGCGAGGCGTGTGCTATGGATAGAGTTTTGCGCAGGAGGATGGATGTGTTGGAAATGAGATGTTTGAGGACAATATGTGGTGTGAGGTGGTTTGATCGAGTAAGTAACGTAAGGGTAAGAGAGATGTATGGAAATGAAAAGAGCGTGGTTGAGAGAGCAGAAGAGGGTGTTTTGAAATGGTTTGGGCACATGGAGAGAATGAGTGAGGAAAGATTGACCAAGAGGATATATATATATATATATATATATATATACATATATATATATATATATATATATATATATATATATATATATATATATATATATATATATATATATATATATATATATATATATATATATATATATATATATATATATATATATATATATATATCGAAAGAGAGACTTTTGGATGTTAATGTGCTGAGAGGTGCAACTGGAGGGATGTCTGATCATTATCTTGTGGAGGCTAAGGTGAAGATTTGTATGGGTTTCCAGAAAAGAAGAGTGAATGTTGGGGTGAAGAGGGTGATGAGAGTAAGTGAGCTTGGGAAGGAGACTTGTGTGAGGAAGTACCAGGAGAGACTGAGTACAGAATGGAAAAAGGTGAGAACAATGGAAGTAAGGGGAGTGGGGGAGGAATGGGATGTATTTAGGGAATCAGTGATGGATTGCGCAAAAGATGCTTGTGGCATGAGAAGAGTGGGAGGTGGGTTGATTAGAAAGGGTAGTGAGTGGTGGGATGAAGAAGTAAGAGTATTAGTGAAAGAGAAGAGAGAGGCATTTGGACGATTTTTGCAGGGAAAAAATGCAATTGAGTGGGAGATGTATAAAAGAAAGAGACAGGAGGTCAAGAGAAAGGTGCAGGAGGTGAAAAAAAGGGCAAATCAGAGTTGGGGTGAGAAAGTATCATTAAATTTTAGGGAGAATAAAAAGATGTTCTGGAAGGAGGTAAATAAAGTGCGTAAGACAATGGAGCAAATGGGAACTTCAGTGAAGGGCGCAAATGGGGAGGTGATAACAAGTAGTGGTGATGTGAGAATGAGATGGAGTGAGTATTTTGAAGGTTTGTTGAATGTGTTTGATGATAGAGTGGCAGATATAGGGTGTTTTGGTCGAGGTGTTGTGCAAAGTGCGAGGGTTAGGGAAAATGATTTGGTAAACAGGGAAGAGGTAGTAAAAGCTTTGCGGAAGATGAAAGCCGGCAAGGCAGCAGGTTTGGATAGTATTGCAGTGGAATTTATTAGAAAAGGGGGTGTCTGTATTGTTGACTGGTTGGTAAGGTTATTTAATGTATGTATGACTCATGGTGAGGTGCCTGAGGATTGGCCATTGTACCATTGTACAAAGGCAAAGGGGATAAGAGTGAGTGCTCAAATTACAGAGGTATAAGTTTGTTGAGTATTCCTGGCAAATTGTATGGGAGGGTATTGATTGAGAGGGTGAAGGCATGTACAGAGCATCAGATTGGGGAAGAGCAGTGTGGTTTCAGAAGTGGTAGAGGATGTGTTGATCAGGTGTTTGCTTTGAAGAATGTATGCGAGAAATACTTAGAAAAGCAAATGGATTTATATGTAGCATTTATGGATCTGGAGAAGGCATATGATAGAGTTGATAGAGATGCTCTGTGGAAGGTATTAAGAATATATGGTGTGGGAGGAAAGTTGTTAGAAGCAGTGAAAAGTTTTTATCGAGGATGTAAGGCATGTGTACGTGTAGGAAGAGAGGAAAGTGATTAGTTCTCAGTGAATGTAGGTTTGCGGCAGGGGTGTGTGATGTCTCCATGGTTGTTTAATTTGTTTATGGATGGAGTTGTTAGGGAGGTGAATGCAAGAGTTTTGGAAAGAGGGGCAAGGATGAAGTCTGTTTGGGATGAGAGAGCTTGGGAAGTGAGTCATTTGTTGTTCGCTGATGATACAGCGCTGGTGGCTGATTCATGTGAGAAACTGCAGAAGCTGTTGACTGAGTTTGGTAAAGTGTGTGAAAGAAGAAAGTTAAGAGTAAATGTGAATAAGAGCAAGGTTATTAGGTACAGTAGGGTTGAGGGTCAAGTCAATTGGGAGGTGAGTTTGAATGGAGAAAAACTGGAGGAAGTGAAGTGTTTTAGATATGTGGTAGTGGTTCTGGCAGCGGATGGAAACATGGAAGCGGAAGTGGATCATAGGGTGGGGGAGGGGGCGAAAATTCTGGGAGCCCTGAAGAATGTGTGGAAGTCGAGAACATTATCTCGGAAAGCAAAACTGGGTACGTTTGAAGGAATAGTGGTTCCAACAATGTTGTATGGTTGCGAGGCGCGGTCTATGGATAGAGTTGTGCGCAGGAGGATGGATGTGCTGGAAATGAGATGTTTGAGGACAATGTGTGGTGTGAGGTGGTTTGATCGAGTAAGTAACGTAAGGGTAGGAGAGATGTGTGGAAATAAAAAGAGCGTGGTTGAGAGATCAGAAGAGGGTGTTTTGAAATGGTTTGGGCACATGGAGAGAATGAGTGAGGAAAGATTGACCAAGAGGATATATGTGTCGGAGGTGGAGGGAACGAGGAGAAGAGGGAGACCAAATTGGAGGTGGAAAGATGGAGTGAAAAAGATTTTGTGTGATCGGGGCCTGAACATGCAGGAGGGTGAAAGGAGGGCAAGGAATAGAGTGAATTGGAGCGATGTTGTATACCGGGGTTGACGTGCTGTCAGTGGATTGAATCAAGGCATGTGAAGCGTCTGGGGTAAACCATGGAAAGCTGTGTAGGTATGTATATTTGCGTGTGTGGACGTATGTATATACATGTGTATGGGGTTGTGTTGGGCCATTTCTTTCGTCTGTTTGCTTGCGCTACCTCGCAAACGCGGGAGACAGCGACAAAGCAAAAATAAAATAAAGAAAAAATATGTATATTTATATATATTCAGTGAAGGGCGTAAATGGGGAGATGATAACAAGTAGCGGTGATGTGAGAAGGAGATGGAATGAGTATTTTGAAGGTTTGTTGAATGTGTCTGATGACAGAGTGGCAGATATAGGGTGTTTTGGTCGAGGTGGTGTGCAAAGTGAGAGGGTTAGGGAAAATGATTTGGTAAACAGAGAAGAGGTAGTAAAAGCTTTGCGGAAGATGAAAGCCGGCAAGGCAGCAGGTTTGGATGGTATTGCAGTGGAATTTATTAAAAAAGGGGGTGACTGTATTGTTGACTGGTTGGTAAGGTTATTTAATGTATGTATGACTCATGGTGAGGTGCCTGAGGATTGGCGGAATGCGTGCATAGTGCCATTGTACAAAGGCAAAGGGGATAAGAGTGAGTGCTCAAATTACAGAGGTATAAGTTTGTTGAGTATTCCTGGTAAATTATATGGGAGGGTATTGATTGAGAGGGTGAAGGCATGTACAGAGCATCAGATTGGGGAAGAGCAGTGCGGTTTCAGAAGTGGTAGAGGATGTGTGGATCAGGTGTTTGCTTTGAAGAATGTATGTGAGAAATACTTAGAAAAGCAAATGGATTTGTATGTAGCATTTATGGATCTGGAGAAGGCATATGATAGAGTTGATAGAGATGCTCTGTGGAAGGTATTAAGAATATATGGTGTGGGAGGCAAGTTGTTAGAAGCAGTGAAAAGTTTTTATCGAGGATGTAAGGCATGTGTACGTGTAGGAAGAGAGGAAAGTGATTGGTTCTCAGTGAATGTAGGTTTGCGGCAGGGGTGTGTGATGTCTCCATGGTTGTTTAATTTGTTTATGGATGGGGTTGTTAGGGAGGTAAATGCAAGAGTCCTGGAAAGAGGGGCAAGTATGAAGTCTGTTGGGGATGAGAGAGCTTGGGAAGTGAGTCAGTTGTTGTTCGCTGATGATACAGCGCTGGTGGCTGATTCATGTGAGAAACTGCAGAAGCTGGTGACTGAGTTTGGTAAAGTGTGTGGAAGAAGAAAGTTAAGAGTAAATGTGAATAAGAGCAAGGTTATTAGGTACAGTAGGGGTGAGGGTCAAGTCAATTGGGAGGTGAGTTTGAATGGAGAAAAACTGGAGGAAGTGAAGTGTTTTAGATATCTGGGAGTGGATCTGTCAGCGGATGGAACCATGGAAGCGGAAGTGGATCATAGGGTGGGGGAGGGGGCGAAAATTTTGGGAGCCTTGAAAAATGTGTGGAAGTCGAGAACATTATCTCGGAAAGCAAAAATGGGTATGTTTGAAGGAATAGTGGTACCAACAATGTTGTATGGTTGCGAGGCGTGGGCTATGGATAGAGATGTGCGCAGGAGGATGGATGTGCTGGAAATGAGATGTTTGAGGAAAATGTGTGGTGTGAGGTGGTTTGATCGAGTAAGTAACGTAAGGGTAAGAGAGATGTGTGGAAATAAAAAGAGCGTGGTTGAGAGAGCAGAAGAGGGTGTTTTGAAATGGTTTGGGCACATGGAGAGAATGAGTGAGGAAAGATTGACCAAGAGGATATATGTGTCGGAGGTTGATGGAACGAGGAGAAGAGGGAGACCAAATTGGAGGTGGAAAGATGGAGTGAAAAAGATTTTGTGTGATCGGGGCCTGAACATGCAGGAGGGTGAAAGGAGGGCAAGGAATAGAGTGAATTGGAGCGATGTGGTATACAGGGGTTGACGTGCTGTCAGTGGATTGAATCAAGGCATGTGAAGCGTCTGGGGTAAACCATGGAAAGCTGTGTAGGTAGGTATATTTGCGTGTGTGGACGTGTGTATGTACATGTGTATGGGGGGGGGTTGGGCCATTTCTTTCGTCGGTTTCCTTGCGCTACCTCGCAACCGCGGGAGACAGCGACGAGGTATAAAAAAAAAAAAAAAAAATATATATATATATATATATATATATATATATATATGTATTGATTGATAGATAGATATAGATATAAGAGGATGTTTGGGAAATGCATTATTCACTGAAAAACCACAGTGAATGCATTGATGTAATTGATGTTCATCATTGCTGAGGAACCTTTTCCTTAAACTTAAGTACAGGTTGAAAGTAGACGATATGTCGCATTCTTCACCAAGTCTTTGTATTGCTTAATTTTATCCATCTTGGCAAAGAAAGATCTTTCTTATAACTATTGCACAAAGTCATTTTTAAGTCTTGATCAATTCTCAGGTCTTCCAATATTTTCCTTGCGTATGATGGAAACTCATTTTCATCGCAGATCAATATCCAGTCACAGGAGTTCTTCCCTTACACATCCCTTCCACCAAATCTTCATTTCCGAAACAGTGCGCAAGCTTATACTTCAAGGCACTGAGGTGTTAAGCGAAGGATTTTCCTTTCCGTCTTTTCGATATCATTTTCTACCACAGCTTATTCAAGCGCGTCGTGGAGTCGAGGGAGTATGGTAAAATCGAGTTCAATGTCCTCCTTCCTCCGTAGTTCAATCTTAGATAAGAAGGAGTCGAGCTTATCATCGTATTGGACGGTATCTGTGTTGTCTTCTTGAAGGGAGAGATTCTATTTTTTCTGGGTGTAGCAGAGAGGTTGGCGTATTTCCTGGAACACAAAATGATGCACAAGTTGAACAGCCTATCTACTCATTTCTCGCTCACTGCTTCCCTAATGATGTGTACTGTTTACTTTACTATAACCTTGAAGCTCCCCTCACAACACTAGATTTTGAGGCACCACATCTTCTTTTCACGGCTATCCAGGGTTGAGAACCACTGCTGTAGACTGACACTTGGGTGAGATCACCCCTCTTGGTTCAAAATTACTTTCGTCAGTATGATCTTCAAAGTCTTTGGTCAAGGATACTGTGTTTACTTATGACGAGTTACCATATATTTAAAAAATTCTCTAATTTTAGTGGGAATGCAGGTACAGCAAGACATCTTATCCAACCTGTAGCAACAGTATCATTGCCATTTTGTATTTCCAGTATTAATCACCTTGATCCTGAGAGAATAAGCTGTACGAAAAATTAATAGCAATAAAGATATTCTGTCAGATAAAGGCTGCTGATAGTTTCTGCATTTTCTTTTTCAGCTGTGGAACATTATGATGAACGCAGCTCTCTCTCTCTCTCTCTCTCTCTCTCTCTCTCTCTCTCTCTCTCTCTCTCTCTCTCTCTCTCTCTCTCTCTCTCTCTCTCTCTCTCTCTCTCTCTCTCTCTCTCTCTCTCTCTCCTTTACCTCTACCTTCTTTCTTCCATTTGTTGCTTCTCTACTACCCTGTAAAAAATCTCGTTTTGTCGAACGAAAACTCTCTCCAAAAAGCAGAACCACTGGACGCTGCACTGCAGGGAGCAGAAAGCTCTTGTCTTCCCCTAGATCCCCGGAAAATATGTGTGTGTGTTTGTGTTGCACTAAAGGTTTCAGGCGGGGCTGCTGATATCCCCTCCAGGGATTCATCTCCCAGTCCTGATCCAGGCTTTGTGGCATTATCCAAAGTGACGCTGGCCTGGGCTGGCAGGTGTGTGGTGGAGGCAAAATCAATGCTATATTCTTAGATTATTCGCTATTCTTTTTGTAAAATAATATATATAATTCATAATGTCTACAACTTATTTGTGCCACAAAGAGTATGATTCTTGTTTGGGGAATGAGGAGTTAAGGAGACACCTGTCATCAAAAGAGCAGACATAGAATCCATACAAAGAATAAGATGATTTACGCATAAAAAGAAGTCTTCTTGAGCAAAGGTTAGTCATATCATGCATATATATATATATATATATATATATATATATATATATATATATATATATATATATATATATATATATATATATATATATATATATATATATATATATATATATATATATATATATTTTTTTTTTCTTCTTTTTTCAACTATTCGCCATTTCCCGTGTTAGTGAGGTAGCGTTAAGAACATAGGACTGGACCTTTGAGGGAATATCCTCACCTGGCCCCCTACTCTGTTCCTTCTTTTGAAAAAAAAATATGTGTATATAGAGGAGAAAGAATACTTCCCACGCATTCCTTAAGTGTCGTAGATAGCGACTAAATGGAACTTGAGCGAGGGGTTAGAAACCTTCCCCCCCCTTTGTATTTTAACTTTCTAAAAGGGAAACAGGAGTCACGCGGGGATTGCTCATCCTCCTCGAACCCTCAGATTTTCGTGTCTAAATGTGTGTGGATGTAACCAAGATGAGAAAAAAGAAGAGGCGGTAGTATGTTTGAGGAAAGGAACCTGGATGTTTTGGCTCTGAGTGAAATGAAGCTCAAGGGTAAAGTGGAAACTTGGTTTAGGAATGTCTTGGGTGTAAAGTCAGCAGTTAGTGAGAGGACGAGAGAAAGGGAAGGGATAGCCCCTCTCCTGAAAATTGAGTGATGGGAGTATTTGATAGAGTGTAAGAAAGTAAAAACTAGATTGGTCTGGTGAAACTGAAAGTGGATGGACAGAGATGGGTGATTATTGCTGCATATGGACCTGGACATGAGAAGAAAGATCATGGGAGGCAAGTGTTTTGGGAGCAGCTTAGTGTGTTAGTAGTTTAGATGCACGAGACCGGGTGATAGTGATGGGTAATTTGAATGCAAAGGTGAATAAGGTGGCATTTGAGGGAAAAATTGGTGTACATGGGGCGTTCAGTGTTGTAAATGGAAATGGTGAAGAGCTTGAAGATTTATGTGCTAAAAAAGGCCTGGTGATTGGGAATACCTGGTTTAAAAAGAGAGATATAAATAAGTATACGTACGTAAGTAGGAGAGATTGACAGGGAGCGTTATTGGATTACGTGTTAAGTGAAAGTCGTGCGAAAGAGAGACTTTTGGATGTTAATATGCTGAGTGGTGCAACTGGAGGGATGTGTGATCATTATCTTGTGGAGGCGAAAGTGAATATTTATAGAGGTTTTCAGAAAACAAGAAAGAATTTTGGGGTGAAGAGAGTGGTGAGAGTAAGTGAGCTTGGGAAGGAGACTTGTGTGAGGAAGCTTCAGGAGAGACTGAGCACAGAATGGAAAAAGATGAGAACAAAGGACGTAAGGGGAGTGGGGAAGGAATGGGAGATATTTAGGGAAGCAGCGATGGCTTTTGCAAAACATGCTTGTGGCATGAGAAGCGTGGGAGATGGGCAGATTAGAAAGGGTAGTGAGTGGTGGGATGAAGTAAGATTATTAGTGAAAGAGAAGAGAGAGGCATTTGTACGATTTTTGTAGGGAAATAATGCAAATGACTGGACGATGTATAAAAGAAAGAGGCAGGAGTTCAAGAGAAAGGTGCAAGAGGTGAAAAAAGGGCAAATGAGAGTTGGGGTGAGAGAATATCATTAAATTTTAGGGAAAATAAGAATATGTTTTGGAAAGGGGCAAAGAAAGTGCGTAAGAAAAGGGAACAAATAGGAACATCAGTGAAGGGTGCAAATGGGGAGGTGATAACAAGTAGGGGTGATGTGAGAAGATGGAGTGAGTATTTTGATGGTTTGTTGAATACGTTTAGTGATAGAGTGGCAGATACAGGGTGTTTTGGTCGAGGTGGTGTGCAAAGTGTGAGGGTTAGGAAGAATGATTTGTTAAATCGAGAAGAGGTAGTAAAAGCTTTGCGGAAGACGAAAGCCGCCAAGTCAGTGGGTTTGGATGGTTTTGATGGGGAACTTATTAAATAAGGGGGTGACTGTATTGTTGACTGGTTGTTCCTGAACCGTACTGTACCTAATGACCTTCCTCTTATTTACACTTACTCTTAGCTTTCTTTTCTCACACACTTTCCCAAACTTAGTCACCATCTTCTGCAGTTTTTCACACGAATCAGCCACCAGCGCTGTATCATCAGCGAACAACAATTGACTCACTTCCCAAGCTCTCTCATCCACAACAGACTGCATACTTGCCCCTCTTTCCAAAATGTGCGAGATGTCTCCATGGTCGTGTAATTTTTCTATGGCTGGGGATGTTGGGGAGGTGAATGCAATAGTTTTGGAAAGAGTGGCAAGTATACAGTCTTTTGTGGATGAGAAAGCTTGGGAAGTGAGTCAGTTGTTGTTCGCTAATGATACATCGCTGGTGGTTGATTTGGGTGAGAACCTGCAGAAGCTGGTGCCTGAGTTTGGTAAAGTGTGTGAAAAAAGAAAGCTGAGAATAAGTGTGAATAAGAGCAAGGTTATTATGTACAGTAGGATTGAGGGACAAGTCAATTGGGAGGTAAGTTTGAATTGAGAAAATCAGGAGAAAGTGAAGTGTTTTAGATATCTGGGAGTGGATTTGCCAGCGGATGGAACCATGGAAACGGAAGTGAGTCTTAAAGTGGGGAAGAGGGCAAAATTTTTGGGAGCACTGAAAAATGCGTGAAATTCGAGAACGTTATCTTGGAAAGCAAAAATCGCTATGTTTGATGGAAGAGTGGTTCCAACAGTGTTATATGGTTGCGAGGCATGGCTATAGATAGAGTTGTGCGGAGGAGGGTGGATGTGCTGGAAATGAGATGTTTGAGGACAAATGTGGTGTAAGGTGGTTTGATCGAGTAAGTAATGAGAGGGTAGTTAAGATATGTAGTAATAAAAGAGTGTGGTTGTGAGAGCAGAAGAGGATGTTTTGAATTGGTTTGGTCACTTTGAGAGAATAAGTGAGGAAAGATTGGCAAAGAGGATATTTGTGTCAGAGGTGGAGGGAACGAGAAGTGACAAACCAAACTGAAGGTGGAAGGATGGACTAAAAAGATGTGTGAAAGGTGTGGACGGAATAGAGTGAATTGGAACGTTGTGGTATAACGGGGTCGACGTGCTGTCAATGAATTGAATCAGGGTATGTGAAGCATCTGGGGTAAACCATGGAAAGTTTTGTGGGGCCTGGATGTGGAAAGGGAGCTGGGGTTTTGGTGCATTATACATGACAGCTAGAGCCTGAGTGTGAACTCAGCGTTAGAGTTAATATGTGAGATGGCATTACTCCAGTCAGTACAATGAGAATCATTTTTAAGTTGATTGAACAAGGCATTTGATTCTTGTCCTGTTCAAATACTATATTCATGTTGCTTAAGTCTAACAGAAAGATCCTTACCAGTCTGCCCAACATAAAACCGATCACAATTTGTACATGGAATTCATAGATGCATCCAGGAGAATTTTCTGTTAAAGGCAACATATACATTAAATGATTTATGCAACATGGGAAGTAAAGTAAAGATTATTAATAAAAGTGAGAATTAGAAGATTCTAGGTGTCAATGGGTGATTTGGCCTCATCTCTATAAAATGATTTCTTTGCTAACTTAAGGCATTGATCAATGAAAGATCTCGGGTACTTTAACTTAGATCCTATAGAATATATCTTCTCAAACTCATCATCAATAAATTCTGCACTACAAATACGTAAAGCCCTAAGGAACATTTATTGAAATGATGATAATTTAACTCTGTCATGTTGGGATGAGTAATAATGGATACATGAGCACAAATAGGTAGGTTTTTTTGTATATGGTAACATACCATTATTTTCATTTTCTACAGTAAATTTCATGGAAGGTACTAAATTGTTAAGTAAGATCAGAAATATTTGTAAATTTTCACTTGGCCGAATACAAAGAACATCATCTACATACCTAAACCAAATTGCATTAGAAGGTATGATATCCTTTGGTAGTTTTGTTACAAAAAATTCCATGTAAAGATTACTTAATACAGGTGAAAGAGGGTTACCCATTGCCATACCAAATTTTTGAGCATAATGATCTCCTTTGAATTGAAATACACAGTCTTTTATACACAATGGTATCAGTTCAATGAAAACAGACTTTGAAACAGGTAAATGAATATCATCCAAGACATCAAACAAATATTCTAAAAGGTCATCAACTGGAACTTTTGTGAAAAGTGAGGAAACATCAAAGCTAAATAGTTTGAAGTCAAAATTAACATTGATATTATTAAGCTTGTTGACTAAATCTACATTGTTCATGATATTAGAATTTGATACCTTACCCACTAAAGGACTTAATAAAGAAACTAACCATTTTGACAATTTGTATGTGATGGAGCCTACTGAACTCATTATAGGTCTTGGTGGAAATTTTTTCTATGTGCTTTGATAAGTCCATACTTATGTGGCAATGAAGGGGACAAAGATGACAAACTTTTAATAAGAGAACCACTACCCTTTAACAACTTCATTTCTTTCTTGAAATGAGAATTGATTGCTCCTAGGGCATTTTTACTGAGTTTAGAATATGTTGTGTCATCACTTAAAAGGTCATTCATTTTAGATAAATAGTTAGTTTTGTCTAAAATCGCAAGAGTGTTAGCCTTATCTGCTTTAGCAATATGTATATCCTTGTCTTTTTTAAGGCGTTAATAACTCTTATTAATCTTTTAGTGCAATTAGGTTCCGGTGGTGTTGACGAACTGACATACACTAAACCCTTGCAGATATTAATTTCATCATTACTTAAATTACTGTATTTCTCTTAATTACAAAAAGACTTTGAGACATCAACACATCTGGCTTCCCTGTTAGAGCACACAAAATTTAATCCATAGCCTAATAAACACAAGGAATCCTTATCTAGTTGTTTATTAGACAGGTTAATCACAAAAGAAGGGTTTGTGTTCTTAATCCAGTCTCTGTTTTTGATAAGATTGTCCAACTTACAATTTAGTTTTATTTGTAGCATATTGAGTTCATTCCTTAATCTATTATAGCAATAGTCCAACATATGGTTCTTCCAATATGTCGGTATCGCCATTTGAAAGGCATGTTTCTTCTCTCTTGTAATACGAAAAGCCTCCTACATTTCAGTCTTCTTTAATTCAATGTCTTTCTTTAAAATGATGTTTTGTAATTGGTCATATGGTCGACCAGACAGCTGAAACAATCGCTAGTGTAGGACAGATCTTGGCATCACTTGTTCATGAAGACATTTTCTAAGGAATCAAAATCGTAAATTAAGTAGGTGGGCCTTGATCAACGATTTGCAGAAATGGTGAAGAGCTTGTAGATTTGTGTGCTGAAAAAGGACTGATGATTAGGAATTCCTGGCTTAAAAAGGGAGATATACATAAGTATACGTATGTAAGTAGGAGAGATGGCCAGAGAGCGATATTGGATTACGTGTAAATTGATAGGCGCGTAAAAAAGAGACTTTTGTATGTCAATGTGGTGAGAGGTGCAATTAGAGGGATGTCTGATAATCTTCTTGTGGAGGCGACGGTGAAAATTTGTAGAGGTTTTCAGAAAAGAAGAGAGAATGTTGGGGTGAAGAGAGTGGTGAGAGCAGTGAGCTTGAGAAGGTGACTTGTGTGAAGAAGTACCAGGAGAGGTTGAGTGTAGAATGGAAAAAGTTGACAGCGAATGACGTAAGGGGAGTGAGGAAGGAATGGGATGTATTTAGAGAATTCGTGATGGCTTCCCCAAAAGATGCTTGTGGCATGAGAAGCGTTGGAGGTGGGCAGAATAGAAAGGGTAGTGAGTGGTGGGATGAAGTAAGATTATTAGTGAAAGAGAAGAGAGAGGCATTTGGTGTGTTTTGAAGGGAAATGGTACAAATGACAGGGAGCTGTATAAAAGAAAGCAACAGCAGGTCAAGAGAAAGGTGCAAGAGGTGAAGAAGACGGCAGATGAGAGTTGGGGTGACAGAGTATCATTAAATCATAGGGACAATGAAAAGGTGTTTTCGAAAGAGGTAAATAAGTTGCGTAAGACAAGAGAACAAATGGGAACTTTGGTGAAGGGGGTTAATGGGGAGGTGACAACAAGTAGTGGTGATGTGAGAAGGAGATGGTGTAGTATTTTGAAAATTTGTTGAATGAGTTAGATGATAGAGTGGCAGATATAGGGTGTTTTGGTCGAGGTGGTGTGCGAAGTAAGACGGTTAGGGAGAATGATTTTCTAAACAGACAACAAGTAGTAAAACCTTTGCAGAAGAAGAAGAAGGCCGGCAAGACAGCGGGTTTGGGTGGTATTGTATTGGAATATATTGAAAAAGGGGATGACTGTGTCGTAGACTGGTTGATAAGGATAATTGATATATGCATGACTCATGGTGAGGTGCCTGAGGATTGGCGGAATGATTGGATAGTGCCATTGTGCAAAGGCAAAGGAGATTAAGATAAGTGCTCAAATTGCAGAGGTATAAGTTTATTAAGTATTCCTGGGAAATTATATTAGAGGGTTTTTCCTTGAGAGGGTGAAAACAGTTACAGAGCATCAGAATGGGGAAGAGCAGAGGGGTTTCAGAAGTGGTAGAGGATGTGTGGATCAGGTGTTTGCATTGAAAAATGTATGTGAGAAATACTTCGAAAAGCAGATTGATTTGTATGTAGCATTTATGGATATGGAAAAGACATATGATAGAGTTGAGAGAGATGCACTATGCAAGGTATTAGGAATATATGTTGTGGGAGGCAAGTTGATAAAAGCAAGTAAAAGTTTTTATCGCGAATGTTAGGCATGTGCACGAGTAGGAAGGGAGGAAAGTGATTGGTTCTCAGTGAATATCGGTTTACCGCAGTGGTGCGTGATGTCTCCATAGTTGTTTAATTTGTTTAAGGATAGGGTTGTTAGGGAGGTGAATGCAAGAGTCTTGGAGAGAGGAGCAAGTATGCAGTCTGATGTGGATGAGAGGGCTTGGTAAGTGAGTCAGTTGTTGTTCGCTGATGATACAGCGCTGGTGGCTGATTCGGGTGAGAAACTGCAGAAACTAGTGACTGAGTTTGATAAAATGTGTGAAAGAAGAAAGCTGAGAGTAAATGTGAATAAGAGCAAGGTTATTAGGTACAGTAGGGTTGAGGGACAAGTTTGAATGAAGAAAAACTTCAGGAAGTAGAGTGATTCAGATATCTGTGAGTGAATTTGGCAGCAGATGGAACCATGTAGGCGGAAGTGAGTCACAGGGTGGGGGAGTGGGCCAAAGTTCTGGTAGCGTTGAAAAATGTTTGGAAGACGAGAACATTATCTCGGAAAGCAAAAATGGGTATATTTGAAGGAATAGTGGTTCCAACAATGGTATATGGTTGCGAGGCGTGTGCTATAGATACAGTTGTAAGGAGGGGGATGAATGTGTTGGAAATGAAATGTTTGAGGACAATATGTGATGGGAGGTGGGTTGATCGAGTAAGTAGTGTAAGCGAAAGAGAGATGTGTGGTAATAAAAAGAGTTTGGTTAAGAGAGACGAAGAGGGTGTTTTGAAATGGTTTGTTCACATGGAGAGAATGAATAAGGAAAGATTGACAAAGACGATATATGTGTCAGAGGTGGACGGATCGAGAAGTTTGAGACCAAATTGAAGTTGGAAGGATGGAGTGAAAAAGATTTTGAGCGATCGGCGTCTGAACATACAGGAGGGTGAAAGCCGTTCAAAGAATAGATTGAATTGGAACGATATGGTATACCGGGGTCGACGTGCTGTCAATGGATTAAACCAGGGCATGTGAACCGTCTGGGGTAAACCATGGAAAGTTTTGTATGGCCTGGATGTGAAAAGTGAGCTGTGGTTTCAGTGCATCATACATGACAGCTAGAGACTGAGTGTGAACGAATGTGGTCTTTGTTGTCTTTTCCTAGTGCTACCTCGCGCGCCTGCGGAGGGTGGAGGGTGTCATTTCATGTGAAATGGCTTCCCCCTTACCCCGCGCACGCATGAGGTAGCGCCAGGAAATACAACACAGGCCCCATTCGTTCGCATTCAGTCTGTAGCTGTCATGTTTAAAGCACTGGAACCACAGCTCTCTTCCATATCAAGGCAATACAAATGCTTCCATTGTTTACCCCCGATGCTTCATATGCCCTGTGTCAATCCATTGACAGCACGTCGACCACGGTATACCATATCGTTCCAATTCGCTCTATTCCTTGCACGATTTTCACCCTCCTGTATGTTCCGGCCCGATCGCTCAGAATCTTTTTCACTCCATCCTTCCACCTCCAATTTGGTCTCCCACTTCTTCTCACTCCCTCCACTTATGACATATATATCCCTTGGTCAATTTTTCCTTACTCATCCTTTCCTTACTCATCCTTTCCGTACTCACCCTTGACCAAACCATTTAAATACACCCTCTTCTGCTCTCTCAACCACACTCTTTTAATTACTACACATATTTCTTACCCTTTCATTAATTACTCCATAAAACCACCTCACACTATATATTGTCCTCAAACATCTCATTTCCAACACATCCACCCTCCACCACATAACCCTATGTGTAGCCTAAGCCTTGTAACCATATACCATTGTTGGAACCACTATTCCTTCAATCATACCCATTTTTTCTCTCCGAGATAACGTTCTCGCCCTCCACACATTCTTCAACGCTCCCAGAACCTTCGCCCCCTTCTCCAACATTTGACTAAGTTCCGCTTCCATGGTTGCATCCGCTGCTGAATCCATTCTCATATATCTAAAACACTTCACTTCCTCCAGTTTTTCTCCATTCAAACTTACCTCCCAATTGACTTGTTACTAAATAACCTTGCTCTTATTCACATTTACGCTCAGCTTTTTTCTTTCACACACTTTACCAAATTCAGTCATCAGCTTCTGCAGTTTCTCATCTGAATCAGCCATCAGTGCTGTATCATAAACGAACAACAACGGACTCACTTCCAAAACTCCCTCATCCACAACAGACTGCATACTTGCACCCCTTCTCCAAAACTCTTGCACTTACCTCCCCAACAACTCCATCCATAACCAAATTGAACAACCATGGAGCCATCACGCACCCCTGCCGCAAAACGACATTCACTGGGAACCAATCTCTTTCTTCTCTTCCTACTCGTACACATGCCTTACATCCTTGACAAAAACTTTTCACTGCTTCTAGCAACGTACCTCCCTCACCATATATTCTAAATGCTTTCATCACAGCATCTCTATCAACTATATCATATGTTTTGTCCACATTCATAAATGTTATATACAAATACATTTGATTTTCTAAGTACTTCTCACATACATTCTTAAATCAGACAATTGATCCATACATCCTCTACCACTTCTGAAACCACACAGCTCTTTCCCAAGGAGCGTTTTTCGATTACGTGTTGATTGATAGGCGCATGAAAGAGAGACTTTTGGATATTAGTGTCCTGAGAGGGGCAACTGGAGGGATGTCTGCTTTTTATCTTGTGGAGGCGAAGGTGAAGATTTGTAGAGGGTTTCAGAAAAGAAGAGAGAATTTTGGAGGGAAGAGAGTGGTGAGAGTAAGTGAGTTTGGAAAGGAGGCTTGTGTGAGTAAGTACCAGGTGATATTGCGTGCAGAATGGAAAAAGGCTAGAGCAAATGACGTAAGGGGAGTGGAGGAGGAATGGAATGTATTTAGGGAAGCAGTGATGGCTTGCGCAAAAGATGCTTGTGGCATGAAAGAGATGGGAGGTGGGCAGATTCGAAAGGGCAGTGAGTGGTGGGATGAAGAAGTAAGATTGTCAGTGAAAGAAAAGAGAGACGCATTTGGACGATTTCTGCAGGGACGTGGTATGAATGACTTGTAGATGTAGAAAAGAAAGAGGCAGAAGGTCAAGAGAAAGGTGCAAGGGGTGAAAAAGGGGGCAAATGAGAGTTGGATTGAGAGGGTATCGTTAAATTCTAGGGAGAAAAATAAGCTGATTTGGAAAGAGGTAAATAAAGTGCGTAAGACAAGAGAACATATGGGAATATCGGTGCAGGGGGATAATGGGGAGGTAATAACATGTGGTGTTGAAGTGAGGAGATACAGTGAGTATTTTGAGGGTTTGTTGAAAGTGTTTGATAATAGAGTGGTATATATGCGGTGTTTTGGTCGAGGTGGTGTACAAAGAGAGAGGGTCAGGGAGAATGGTTTGGTAAACAGAGAAGAATTAGTGAAAGTTTTTGGAAGATGAAAGACGGGAAAACGGCGGATTTGAATGGTTGAATGATTGGTGAGGATATTCACTGCGTGTATTGTTCATGGTAAAGTGCCTGAGAATTGGCGGAATGCATGCATATTGCCATTGTACAAAAACAAATGGGATAAAGGTGAGTGTTAAAATTACAGAGGTATAAGTTTGTTGAGTATTCCAAGGAAATTATACGGGAGGGAATTGATTGACTCGGAGGTGAATGCATATACATATATATATATATATATATATATATATATATATATATATATATATATATATATATATATATATATATATATATATATTATATATATATATATATATATATATATATATATATATATATATATATATATATATATATATGTATATTTACATATTTATTTGTTATACTTTGTCGCTGTGTCCCATATCCGCTAGGTAGCGCAAAAAAACAGATTAAAGAAAGGCCAAACCCACCCATATACACATGTATATACATACACGTCCACACATGCACATATACACGCCTATACATTTCAACGTACACATATGTATGAATACACACACGTCTACATATATATATGCACCTATACATTCTTCATACTTACTGCCTTTATTCAATCCCGCCCCCACCCCGCCACACGAGAAATGACAACTACAGAAGCTGGTGACTGAGTTTGCTAAAATGTGTGAAAGGAGAAAGCTTCTGCAGCTTATCATATGAATCAGCTACCAGCGCTGTATCATCAGCGAACAGCAAATGACACTTCTCAAGCTCTCTTACCCACAACACACTGCATACTTGCCCCTCTTTCCAAAACTCTTACATTCACCTCCCTCAAAACCCCATCCATAAACAAATTAAACAACCATAGAGACATCACACACCCCTGCCGCAAACCTACATTCACTGAGAACCAATCACTTTCCTCTCTTCCTACACGTACACATGCCTTACATCCTCGATAAAAACTTTTCACTGCTTCTAACAACTTGCCTTCCACACCATATATTTTTAATACCTTCCAGAGTGCAATTCTATCAACTCTATCATATGCCTTCTCCAGATCCATAAATGCTACATTCAGATACATTTCCTTTTCTAAGTATTTCTCACATACATTCTTCAAAGAAAACATCTGATCCAAACATACTCTACCACTTCTGAAACCACACTGCTCTTCCCCAATCTGATGCTCTGTACATGCCTTCACCCTCTCAATCAATACCCCTCCATTATAATTCCAAGGAATACTCAACAAACTTATATCTCTGTAATTTGAGCACTCATCTTTATCCCCTTTGCCTTTGTACAATGGCATTATGCATTCATTCCGCCAATCCTCAGGCACCTCACCATGAATCGTACATACATTAAATAACCTTACCAACCAGTCAACAATACAGTCACCCCCTTTTTTAAAAAAATCCACTGCAAATCCATCCAAACCCGCTGCCTTCCTGGATTTCATCATCCGCAAAGCTTTTACTACCTCTTCTCCGTTTACCAAATCATTTTCCCTAACCCTCTCACTTTGCACACCACCTCGACCAAAACACCCTATATCTGCCACTCTATCATCAAACACATTCAAAAAACCTCAAAAATACTCACTCCAACTCCATCTCACACCACCACTACTTGTTATCACCTCCCCATTAGCCCCCTTCATTGAAGTTCCCATTTGTTCCCTTGGTTTACGCAATTTATTTACCTCCTTCCAAAACATCTTTTTATTCACCCTAAAATATAATGATACCCTCTCACCAAAACTCTCATTTGCTCACTTTTTCACCTCTTGCACCTTTCTCTTGACCTCCTGCCTCTTTTGTTTTCATACATCTCCTACTCATTTGCATTATTTCCCTGCAAAAATCGTCCAAATGCCTCTCTCTTCTCTCTCTTACTTCTTCATCCCACCACTCACTACCCTTTCTAATCAGCCCACCTCCCACGCGTCTCATGCCACAAGCATCTTTTGCGCAAGCCATCACTGCTTCCCTAAACACATCCCATTCCTCCCCCTCTCCCCTTACCTCCTTTGTTCTCACTTTTTTCCATTCTGTACTCAGTCTCTCCTGGTGCTTCCTCATATAAGTCTCCTTTCCAAGCTCACTTACTTTCACCACTCTCTTAACCCCAACATTCTCACTTTTTATTGAAAACCTCTACAAATCAGCACCTTCGCCTCCACAACATAATGATCAGACATCCCACCAGTTCCACCGCTCAGCTCATTAACATCCAAGAGTCTCTCTTTCGCGAGCCTATTAATGAACACGTAATCCAATAACGCTATTTGGCCATCTCTCCTACTTACA
>NC_092241.1:16040909-16085909 GCF_036320965.1 Panulirus ornatus
AAATGGCCCAACCCACCCCCATACACATGTATATACATAAGTCCACACACGCAAATATACATACCTACACAGCTTTCCATGGTTTACCCCAGACGCTTCACATGCCTTGATTCAATCCACTGACAGCACGTCAACCCCGGTATACCACATCGCTCCAATTCACTCTATTCCTTGCCCTCCTTTCACCCTCCTGCATTTTCAGGCCCCGATCACACAAAATCTTTTTCACTCCATCTTTCCACCTCCAATTTGGTCTCCATCTTCTCCTCGTTCCCTCCACCTCCGACACATATATCTTCTTGGTCAATCTTTCCTCACTCATTCTCTCCCTGTGCCCAAACCATTTCAAAAACCCTCTTCTGCTCTCTCAGCCACGCTCTTTTTATTTCCACACATCTCTCTTACCCTTACGTTACTTACTCGATCAAACCACCTCACACCACACATTGTCCTCAAACATCTCATTTCCAGCACATCCATCCTCCTGCGCACAACTCTATCCATAGCCCACGCCTCGCAACTATACAACATTGTTGGAACCACTATTCCTTCAAACATACCCATTTTTGCTTTCCGAGATAATGTTCTCGACTTCCACACATTCTTCAAGGCTCCCAGAATTTTCGCCCCCTCCCCCACCCTATGATCCACTTCCGCTTCCATGGTTCCATCCGCTGACAGATCCACTCCCAGATATCTAAAACACTTCACTTCCTCCAGTTTTTCTCCATTCAAACACACCTCCCAATTGACTTGACCCTCAACCCTACTGTACCTAATAACCTTGCTCTTATTCACATTTACTCTTAACTTTCTTCTTTCACACACTTTACCAAACTCAGTCACCAGCTTCTGCAGTTTCTCACATGAATCAGCCACCAGCGCTATATCATCAGCGAACAACAACTGACTCACTTTCCAAGCTCTCTCATCCCCAACAGACTTCATACTTGCCCCTCTTTCCAAAACTCTTGCATTCACCTCCCTAACAACCCCATCCATAAACAAATTAAACAACCATGGAGACATCACACACCCCTGCCGCAAACCTACATTCACTGAGAACCAATCACTTTCCTCTCTTCCTACACGTACACATGCCTTACATCCTCGATAAAAACTTTTCACTGCTTCTAACAACTTTCCTCCCACACCATATATTCTTAATACCTTCCACAGAGGATCTCTATCAACTCTATCATATGCCTTCTCCAGATCTATAAATGCTACATACAAATCCATTTGCTTTTCTATATATATATATATATATATATATATATATATATATATATATATATATATATATATATATATATATATATATGTGTGTGTGTGTGTGTGTCTCTGGGGATAGGGGAGACAGAATAATCCCCACTCATTCCTCACTTGTCGTAGAAGGCGACTACGGCGGACGGGAACTGGGGGGGGGGGGGTGGCTAGAAACCCTCCCCTCTTTGTATTTTGACTTTCTGAAAGGGGAAACAGAAGAAGAGGTCTCGCGGGGAGTGCTCTTCCTCCTTGAAGGCTAAGATTAGGGTGCCTAAATGTGTGTGTATGTAACCAAGATGAGAAAAAAAGTGGACATAGGTAGTATGTTTGAGGAGAGGAACGTGAATGTTTTGCCTCTGAGTTAAACGAAGTTCAAGGGTAAAGGGGGAGAGTGGTTTGGGAATGTCTTGGGAATAGTCAGGTGAGAGGAGAAGAGCAAGGGAAGGAGTAGCAATACTCCTGAAACAGTTGTGGGAGTATGTGATAGAGTTTAAGAAAGTAAACTCTAGATTGATATGGGTAAAACTGAAAGTTGATGGAGAGAGACGGGTGATTATTGGTGCATATGCACCTGGGCATGAGAAGAAAGATCATGAGAGGCAAGTGTTTTGGGAGTAGCTGAATGAGTGTGTCAGTGGTTTTCATGCACTAGCCCGGGTTATAGTGATGGGTGATTTGGATGCAAAGGTGAGCAATGTGGCAGTTGATGGAATAATTTGTACACATGGGGTGTTCAGTGTTGTAAATGGAAATGGGGAAGAGTTTGTAGATTTATATGCTGAAAAAGGACTGGTGATTGGAAATACCTGGTTTCAAAAGAGAGATATACATAAGTTTACGTATGTAAGTAGGAGAGATCGCCAGAGAGCGTTATTGGATTACGTGTTAATTGATAGGCGCACGAAAGAGAGACTTTTGGATGTGAATGTGCTGAGAGGTGCAACTGGAGGGATGTCTGATCATTATCTTGTGAAGGCGAAGGTGAAGATTTGTAGAGGTTTTTCAGAAAAAAGTGAGAATGTTGGGGTGAAGAGAGTGGTGAGAGTAAGTGAGCTTGGGAAGGAGACTTGTGTGAGGAAGTACCAGGAGAGACTAGGTATAAAATGGAAAAAGGTGAGAACAAAGGAGGAAAGGGGGAGTAGCGGAGGAATGGGATGTATTTAGGGAAACAGTGATGGCTTGCGCAAAAGATGCTTCTGGCATGAGAAGCGTGGGAGGTAGACAGATTAAAAAGGGTAGTGAGTGGTGGGATGAAGAAGTAAAATTATCAGTGAAAGAGAAGAGAGAGGCATTTGGACGATTTGTACAGGGAAATAATGCCAATGAGTGGGATATGTATAAAAGAAAGAGGCAGGAGTTCAAGAGGAAGGTGCAAGACGTGAAAAAGAGGGCAAATGAGAGATGGGGTGAGAAAGTATCATTAAATTTTTGGGAAAATAAAAAGATATTTTGGAAGGAGGTAAATAATGTGCCTAAGACAACGGACCAAATGGAAATTTCAGTGAAGGGGGCTAATGGGGAGGCGATAACAAGGAGTGGTGATGTGAGAAGGAGATGGAGCGAGTATTTTCGAGGGTTTGTTGAATGTGTTTCATGACAGAGTGGCAGATATATGGTGTTTTGGTCGAGGTGGTGTGCAAAGTGAGAGAGTTAGGGAAAATAATTTGGTAAACAGAGAAGAGGTAGTAAAAGCTTTGCGGATGATGAAAGCCGGCAAGGCAGCGGGTTTGGATGGTATTGCAGTGGAATTCATTAAGAAAGGGGGTGACTGTATTGTTGACTTGTTGGAAAGGTTATTTAATGTATGTATGATTTATTGTGAGGTGCCTGAGGATTGGCGGAATGCTTGCATAGTGCCATTGTACAAAGGCAAAGGAGATGAGAGTGAGTGCTCAAATTGCAGAGGTATAAGCTTGTTGAGTATTCCTGGTAAATTATATAGGAGTGTATTGATTGGGAGGGTGAACGCATGTACAGAGCATCAGATTGGGGAGGAGCAGTGTGGTGTGAGAAGTGGTAGAGGATGTGTGGATCAGGAGTTTGGTTTGAAGAATATATGTGAGAAATACTTAGAAAAGCACATGGATGTGTATGTAGCATATATGGATGTGGAGAAGGTATATGATAGAGTTGATAGAGATGCTCTGTGGAGTGTATTAAGAATATATGGTGTGGGAGGCAAGTTGATAGAAGCAGTGAAAAGTTCTTATCGAGGATGTAAGGCATGTGTACCTGTAGGAAGAAAGGAAGGTTAGGTTAGGATGGATAAAATATTTTTACGGTTTGTTGAATGTGTTTGATGATATAGTGGCAGAAATTGGGTGTTTTGGTCGAGGTGGTGTGCAAAGTGAGAGGGTTCGGGAAAATGATTTGGTAAACAGAGAAGAGGTAGTAAAAGCTTTGCGGAAGATGAAAGCCGGCAAGGCAGCGGGTTTGGATGGTATTGCAGTGGAATTTATTTAAAAAGGGGGAGACTGTATTGTTGACTAGTTGGTAAGGTTATTTAATGTACATATGATTCATGGTGAGGTGCCTGAGGATTGGCGGAATGCGTGTATAGTGCCATTGTGCAAAGACAAAAGGGGAAGAAGGTGAGTGCTCAAATTACAGAGGTATAAGTTTGTTGAGTATTCCTGGGAAATTATATGGGAGGGTATTGATTGAGAGGGTGAAGGCATGTACAGAGCATCAGATTGGGGAAGAGCAGTGTGGTTTCAGAAGTGGTAGAGGATGTGTAGATAACGTGTTTGCTTTGAAGAATGATATGACAAATCACGTGTTTGCTTTGAAGAATGATGTGACAAATACTTAGAAAAGCAAATGGATTTGTATGTAGTATTTGCGGATCTGGAGAAGGCATATGATAAAGTTGATAGAGATGCTCTGTGGAAGGTATTAAGAATATATGGTGTGGAAGGCAATTTGTTAGAAGAGTTGAAAATTTTATCGAGGATGTAAGGCATATGTACGTGTAGGAAGAGAGGAAAGTGATTAGTTCTCAGTGAAAGTAGGTTTGTGGCAAATGTGTGTGATGTCTCCATGGTTGTTTAATTTGTTTATGGATGGGGTTGTTAGGGAGGTGAATGCAAGAATTTTGGGAAGAGGTGCAAGCATGCGGTCTGTTGTGGATAAGAGAGCTTGGGAAGTGAGTCAGTTGTTGTTCGCTGATGATACAGCGCTGGTGGCTGATTAATGTGAGAAACTGTAGAAACTTGTGACCGAGTTTGGTAAAGTGTATGAAAGTGGAAAGTTGAGAGTAAATGTGAATAAGAGCAAGGTTATTAGGTACAGTAGGGTTGAGGGTCAAGTCAATTGGGAGGTAAGTCTGAATGGAGAAAAACTGGAGGAAGTGATGTGTTTTAGATGTCTGGGTGTGGATTTGCGAGCGGATAGAACCATGGAAGCGGAAGTGAGTCATAGGGTGGGGGAGGGGGCGCAAATTCTGGGAGCCTTGGTGAATGTGTGAAAGTCGAGAACATTATCTCAGAAAGCAAAAATGGGTATGTTTGAAGGAATAGTGGTTCCAACAATGATTGTGACGCGTGGGCTGTGGATAGAGTTGTGCGGAGGGTGGATGTGTTGGAAATGAGATGTTTAAGGACAATATGTGGTGTGAGGTGGTTTGATCGAGTAAGTAGTAATAGGGTAAGAGAGATGTGTGGAGATAAAAATAGTGTGATTGAGAGAGCAGGAGAGGGTGGTTTGAAATGGTTTGGTCACATGGAGAGAATGAGTGAGGAAGGCTGACCAAGAGGCTATATATGTCAGAGGTGGAGGGAACGAGAAGTGGGAGACGAAATTGGAGGTGGAAAGATGGAGTGAAAAAGAATGTTGAGTGATCGTGTCCTGAACATGCAGGAGGGTGAAAGACGTGCAAATAATAGATTGAATTTAAACGATGTAGTATACCGGGTTCGACGTGCTATCAGTGGATTAAACCAGGGCATGTGAAGCGTCTGGGGTAAACCTTTGACAGTTCTGTGGGGCCTGGATGTGGAAAGGGAGCTGTTGTTTCGGTGCATTATTACATGACAGCTAGAGACTGAGTGTGAAGGAATGAAGCCTTTGTTGTCAGTTTCTAACGATACCTTTCACACATTAGGGGGGACCGGGTTGTTATTTCATTTGTGGTGAGGTGGTGATGGAACGAATAAAGGCAGACAGTATGAATTATGTACATGTGTATATATGTATATGACTCTGTGTGTATATATATGTATACGTTGAGATGTATAGGTATGTATATTTGTGTGTGTGGATAGATATGTATATACATGTGTATGTGGGTGGGTTTCCTTGCGCTAGCTCGCTAACACGAGACACAGAGACAAAGCATAATAGTAATAATAATAATGATAATAATATATATATATATATATATATATATATATATATATATATATATATATATATATATATATATATTTTTTTTTTTTTTTATACTTTGTCGCTGTCTCCCGCGTTTGCGAGGTAGCGCAAGGAAACAGACGAAAGAAATGGGCCCCCCCCCCATACACATGTACATACACACGTCCACACACGCAAATATACATACCTACACAGCTTTCCATTTTTCCCCCAGACGCTTCACATGCCTTGATTCACTCCACTGACAGCACGTCAACCCCTGTATACCACATCGCTCCAATTCACTCTATTCCTTGCCCTCCTTTCACCCTCCTGCATGTTCAGGCCCCGATCACACAAAATCTTTTTCACTCCATCTTTCCACCTCCAATTTGGTCTCCCTCTTCTCCTCGTTCCCTCCACCTCCGACACATATATCCTCTTGGTCAATCTTTCCTCACTCATTCTCTCCATGTGCCCAAACCATTTCAAAACACCCTCTTCTGCTCTCTCAACCACGCTCTTTATATTTCCACACATCTCTCTTACCCTTACGTTACTTACTCGATCAAACCACCTCACACCACATATTGTCCTCAAACATCTCATTTCCAGCACATCCATCCTCCTGCGCACAACTCTATCCATAGCCCACGTCTCGCAACCATACAACATTGTTGGAACCACTATTCCTTCAAACATACCCATTTTTGCTTTCCGAGATAATGTTCTCGACTTCCACACATTTTTCAAGGCTCCCAAAATTTTCGCCCCCTCCCCCACCCTATGATCCACTTCCGCTTCCATGGTTCCATCCGCTGACAGATCCACTCCCAGATATCTAAAACACTTCACTTCCTCCAGTTTTTCTCCATTCAAACTCACCTCCCAATTGACTTGACCCTCAACCCTACTGTACCTAATAACCTTGCTCTTATTCACATTTACTCTTAACTTTCTTCTTCCACACACTTTACCAAACTCAGTCACCAGCTTCTGCAGTTTCTCACATGAATCAGCCACCAGCGCTGTATCATCAGCGAACAACAACTGACTCACTTCCCAAGCTCTCTCATCCCCAACAGACTTCATACTTGCCCCTCTTTCCAGGACTCTTGCATTTACCTCCCTAACAACACAGTCCATAAACAAATTAAACAACCATGGAGACATCACACACCCCTGCCGCAAACCTACATTCACTGAGAACCAATCACTTTCCTCTCTTCCTACACGTACACATGCCTTACATCCTCGATAAAAACTTTTCACTGCTTCTAACAACTTGCCTCCCACACCATATATTCTTAATACCTTCCACAGAGCATCTCTATCAACTCTATCATATGCCTTCTCCAGATCCATAAATGCTACATACAAATCCATTTGCTTTTCTAAGTATTTCTCACATACATTCCTCAAAGCAAACACCTGATCCACACATCCTCTGCCACTTCTGAAACCGCACTGCTCTTCCCCAATCTGATGCTCTGTACATGCCTTCACCCTCTCAATCAATACCCTCCCATATAATTTACCAGGAATACTCAACAAACTTATACCTCTGTAATTTGAGCACTCACTCTTATCCCCTTTGCCTTTGTACAATGGCACTATGCACGCATTCCGCCAATCCTCAGGCACCTCACCATGAGTCATACATACATTAAATAACCTTACCAACCAGTCAACAATACAGTCACCCCCTTTTTTAATAAATTCCACTGCAATACCATCCAAACCTGCTGCCTTGCCGGCTTTCATCTTCCGCAAAGCTTTTACTACCTCTTCTCTGTTTACCAAATCATTTTCCCTAACCCTCTCACTTTGCACACCACCTCGACCAAAACACCCTATATCTGCCACTCTGTCATCAGACACATTCAACAAACCTTCAAAATACTCATTCCATCTCCTTCTCACATCACCACTACTTGTTATCACCTCCCCATTTACGCCCTTCACTGAAGTTCCCATTTGCTCCCTTGTCTTACGCACCCTATTTACCTCCTTCCAGAACATCTTTTTATTCTCCCTAAAATTTACTGATAGTCTCTCACCCCAACTCTCATTTGCCCTTTTTTTCACCTCTTGCACCTTTCTCTTGACCTCCTGTCTCTTTCTTTCACCCCTATCCCCAGGGATAATATACATATATGTATACATACACACACACACACACACACACACACATATACGCACATATACACACACACACACACATACATATATATACATGTGAGAAATGTAAGAAACAATTTAGAAAACTATATATATATATATATATATATATATATATATATATATATATATATATATATATATATATATATATATATATATATATATATATATATATATATATATATATATATATATATATATATATATATATATATATATATTTGCTATTGACGTTTGTGTAAATAGATTATACATTTCCTTTTTTCCATATCCAGAGGTTGAACCATTATGTGACATTCTTTTTTTTCATTCATTTCAAGCTAGAAGTTTCAGTTTTCTAAATTGTTTCTTACATTTCTCACATGTATATATATGTATGTGTGTGTGTGTGTGTGTATATGTGCGTATGTGTGTGTGTGTTGTGTGTGTGTGTGTGTGTATGTATATATATATGTATATTATCCCTGGGGATAGGGGTGAAAGAATACTTCCCACGTATTCCTCGCGTGTCGTAGAAAGCGACTAGAGGGGACGGGAGCGGGGGGCCAGAAATCCTCCCCTCCTTGTATTAACTTTCTAAAATGGGAAACAGAAGGAGTCACGCGGGGAGTGCTCATCCTCCTCGAAGGCTCAGAGTGGGGTGCCTAAATGTGTGTGGATGTAACCAAGATGTGAAAAAAGGAGAGATAGGTAGTATGTTTGAGGAAAGGAACCTGGATGTTTTGGCTCTGAGTGAAACGAAGCTCAAGGGTAAAGGGGAAGAGTGGTTTGGGAATGTCTGGGGAGTAAAGTCAGGGGTTAGTGAGAGGACAAGAGCAAGGGAAGGAGTAGCAATACTCCTGAAACAGTAGTTGTGGGAGTATGTGATAGAGTGTAAGAAAGTAAATTCTCGATTAATATGGGTAAAACTGAAAGTTGATGGAGAGAGGTGGGTGATTATTGGTGCATATGCACCTGGGCATGAGAAGAAAGATCAAGAGAGGCAAGTGTTTTGGGAGCAGCTGAATGAGTGTGTTAGTGGTTTTGATGCACGAGACCGGGTCATAGTGATGGGTGATTTGAATGCAAAGGTGAGTAATGTGGCAGTTGAGGGAATAATTGGTATACATGGGGTGTTCAGTGTTGTAAATGGAAATGGTGAAGAGCTTGTAGATTTATGTGCTGAAAAAGGACTGATGATTGGGAATACCTGGTTTAAAAAGCGAGATATACATAAGTATACTTATGTAAGTAGGAGAGATGGCCAGAGAGCGTTATTGGATTACGTGTTAATTGACAGGCGTGCGAAAGAGAGACTTTTGGATGTTAATGTGCTGAGAGGTGCAACTGGAGGGATGTCTGATCATTATCTTGTGGAGGCTAAGGTGAAGATTTGTATGGGTTTTCAGAAAAGAAGAGTGAATGTTGGGGTGAAGAGGGTTGTGAGAGTAAGTGAGCTTGAGAAGGAGACCTGTGTTAGGAAGTACCAGGAGAGACTGAGTACAGAATGGAAAAAGGTGAGAACAATGGAAGTAAGGGGAGTGGGGGAGGAATGGTATGTATTTAGGGAATCAGTGATGGATTGCGCAAAAGATGCTTGTGGCATGAGAAGAGTGGGAGGTGGGTTGATTAGAAAGGGTAGTGAGTGGTGGGATGAAGAAGTAAGAGTATTAGTGAAAGAGAAGAGAGAGGCATTTGGACGATTTTTGCAGGGAAAAAATGCAATTGAGTGGGAGATGTATAAAAGAAAGAGACAGGAGGTCAAGAGAAAGGTGCAAGAGGTGAAAAAAAGGGCAAATGAGAGTTGGGGTGAAAGAGTATCATTAAATTTTAGGGAGAATAAAAAGATGTTCTGGAAGGAGGTAAATAAAGTGCGTAAGACAAGGGAGCAAATGGGAACTTCGGTGAAGGGCGCAAGTGGGGAGGTGATAACAAGTAGTGGTGATGTGAGAAGGAGATGGAGTGAGTATTTTGAAGGTTTGTTGAATGTGTTTGATGATAGAGTGGCAGATATAGGGTGTTTTGGTCGAGGTGGTGTGCAAAGTGAGAGGGTTAGGGAAAATGATTTGGTAAACAGAGAAGAGGTAGTGAAAGCTTTGCGGAAGATGAAAGCCGGCAAGGCAGCAGGTTTGGATGGTATTGCAGTGGAATTTATTAAAAAAGGGGGTGACTGTATTGTTGACTGGTTGGTAAGGTTATTTAATGTATGTATGACTCATGGTGAGGTGCCTGAGGATTGGCGGAATGCGTGCATAGTGCCATTGTACAAAGGCAAAGGGGATAAGAGTGAGTGCTCAAATTACAGAGGTATAAGTTTGTTGAGTATTCCTGGTAAATTATATGGGAGGGTATTGATTGAGAGGGTGAAGGCATGTACAGAGCATCAGATTGGGGAAGAGCAGTGTGGTTTCAGAAGTGGTAGCGGATGTGTGGATCAGGTGTTTGCTTTGAAGAATGTATGTGAGAAATACTTAGAAAAGCAAATGGATTTGTATGTAGCATTTATGGATCTGGAGAAGGCATATGATAGAGTTGATAGAGATGCTCTGTGGAAGGTATTAAGAATATATGGTGTGGGAGGAAAGTTGTTAGAAGCAGTGAAAAGTTTTTATCGAGGATGTAAGGCATGTGTACGTGTAGGAAGAGAGGAAAGTGATTGGTTCTCAGTGAATGTAGGTTTGCGGCAGGGGTGTGTGATGTCTCCATGGTTGTTTAATTTGTTTATGGATGGGGTTGTTAGGGAGGTAAATGCAAGAGTTTTGGAAAGAGGGGCAAGTATGAAGTCTGTTGGGGATGAGAGAGCTTGGGAAGTGAGTCAGTTGTTGTTCGCTGATGATACAGCGCTGGTGGCTGATTCATGTGAGAAACTGCAGAAGCTGGTGACTGAGTTTGGTAAAGTGTGTGGAAGAAGAAAGTTAAGAGTAAATGTGAATAAGAGCAAGGTTATTAGGTACAGTAGGGTTGAGGGTCAAGTCAATTGGGAGGTGAGTTTGAATGGAGAAAAACTGGAGGAAGTGAAGTGTTTTAGATATCTGGGAGTGGATCTGGCAGCGGATGGAACCATGGAAGCGGAAGTGGATCATAGGGTGGGGGAGGGGGCGAAAATTCTGGGGGCCTTGAAGAATGTGTGGAAGTCGAGAACATTATCTCGGAAAGCAAAAATGGGTATGTTTGAAGGAATAGTGGTTCCAACAATGTTGTATGGTTGCGAGGCGTGGGCTATGGATAGAGTTGTGCGCAGGAGGATGGATGTGCTGGAAATGAGATGTTTGAGGACAATGTGTGGTGTGAGGTGGTTTGATCGAGTGAGTAACGTAAGGGTAAGAGAGATGTGTGGAAATAAAAAGAGCGTGGTTGAGAGAGCAGAAGAGGGTGTTTTGAAGTGGTTTGGGCACATGGAGAGGATGAGTGAGGAAAGATTGACCAAGAGGATATATGTGTCGGAGGTGGAGGGAACAAGGAGAAGAGGGAGACCAAATTGGAGGTGGAAAGATGGAGTGAAAAAGATTTTGTGTGATCGGGGCCTGAACATGCAGGATGGTGAAAGGAGGGCAAGGAATAGAGTGAATTGGAGCGATGTGGTATACCGGGGTTGACGTGCTGTCAGTGGATTGAATCAAGGCATGTGAAGCGTCTGGGGTAAACCATGGAAAGCTGTGTAGGTATGTATATTTGCGTGTGTGGACGTATGTATATACATGTGTATGGGGGGGGGGGGTTGGGCCATTTCTTTCGTCTGTTTCCTTGCGCTACCTCGCAAACGCGGGAGACAGCGACAAAGTATAATAAAAAAAAAATAATATATATATATATATATACACATACACACATACATACGCACATATACACACATACACACATATACATATATATACATATGAAAAATGTAGGAAATAATTTAGAAAACTGAAACTTCTAGCTTGAAATAAAATGAAAAATGAATGTCACATAATGGTGCAACCTCTGGCTATGGAAAAGGGAAATGTATAATTTATTTACACAAACGTCAATAGTAGTTTTCATCAATTTAGCCACTGTATCATACTGCCTGGTCCACTTCTCTTATCATGAAACAGGAATATTGGCTTATGATGTTTCTCAATTTCTTCATTACACAAAGTACAACCATATCTTGGATACATGAGTAGGTAGTTGGTCATCCGCTATGATAAAGCCTTGACAGACCAAAAGAAATTTATCTGGACCTCAACTTTTCCAGTACATTTATGAAAAACACCTTTTTGCTTTCCATCTCTATCAGTTTGAAAAAAAAAACTCCCTTTGTTCACATTTCAATGAAAGAATATGCTTCAATGTCTAAGCTACATTTTTTTCCAATTTCACTATTTTAAGTTAAGAGTAATTGTGAATAAGAGCAAGGTTATTAGGGACAGTAGGGTTGAGGGTCAAGTCAATTGGGAGGTAAGATTGAATGGAGAAAAACTGGAGGAAGTAAAGTATTTTAGATATCTGGGAGTGGATCTGGCAGCGGATGGAAGCATGGAAGCGGAAGTGGATCACAGGGTGGGGGAGGGGGCGAAAATCCTGGGAGCCTTGAAGAATGTGTGGAAGTCGAGAACATCATCTCGGAAAACAAAAATGGGTATGTTTGAAAAAATAGTGGTTCCAACAATGTTGTATGTTTGCGAGGCGTGGGCTATGGATAGAGTTGTGCGCAGGAGGGTGGATGTGCAGGAAATGAGATGTTTGAGGACAATGTGTGGTGTGACGTGGTTTGATCGAGTAAGTAATGTAAGGGTAAGGGAGATGTGTGGAAATAAAAAGAGCGTGGTTGAGAGAGCAGAAGAGGGTGTTATGAAATGGTTTGGCACATGGAGAGAATGAGTGAGGAAAGATTGACCAAGAGGATATATGTGTCGGAGGTGGAGGGAATGAGGAGAAGTGGGAGACCAAATTGGAGATGGAAAGATGGAGTGAAAGATTTTGTGTGATCGGGGCCTGAACATGCAGGAGGGTGAAAGGAGGGCAAAGAATAGAGTGAATTGGATCGATGTGGTATACCGGGGTTGACATGCTGTCAGTGGATTGAATCAGGGCATGTGAAGCGTCTGGGGTAAACCATGGAAAGCTGTGTAGGTATGTATATTTGCGTGTGTGGACGTGTATGTATATACATGTGTATGGGGGTGGGTTGGGCCATTTCTTTCGTCTGTTTCCTTGCGTTACCTCGCAAACGCGGGAAACAGCGACAAAGCAAAAAAAAAAAAATGTATATATATATATATATATATATATATATATATATATATATATATATATATATATATATATATATATATATATATATGTATATACATATATATATATATATATATATATATATATATATATTTTTTTTTTTTTTTTTTTTCATACTATTCGCCATTTCCCGCATTAGCGAGGTAGCGTTGAGAACAGAGGACTGGGCCCTTGAGGGAATATCCTCACCTGGGCCCCTTCTCTGTTCCCTCTTTTGGAAAATTAAAAAAAAAAGTGAGAGGGGAGGATTTCCAGCCCCCCGCTCCCTCCCCTTTTAGTCGCCTTCTACGACACGCAGGGAATACGTGGGAAGTATTCTTTCTCCCCTATCCCCAGGGAACATATATATATATATATATATATATATATATATATATATATATATATATATATATATATATATATATATATATATATATATATATACATATATATATATATATATATATATATATATATATATATATATATATAATATATATATATATATATATATATATATATATATATATATATATATATATATATATATATATATATATATATATATATATATATATATATATATATATATATATATATGTCTTGGTCTGCGTACGATGGTTTCTCCCTCTAAAAACAGGCAGATAAAGGGTAGAGTGACTACAGGACGTAGAAGTGATCGTAAAGGGGACAAAGCCAGTGGCAAACTACCTTACAGACCATTGTTAAACATGAAGTTTTACCTGGTTGTGAAAGGTTATAAGGGTACTGCCACCATAACGGCAGATATACACAACCTCGGAGGGGTTCTGGAGGAGTTCTTTAGCCGGGAAGTGAACTATGTAATAAGCAGCCGTGGAACCCAGGCAACAGGTGGGTCCAGCTGTGAACAGCAGCCATCACCCACTGGTGTACCCATGGCCTCCCCACTTACTCCACATCAGCCTCTCTCCTCGGTACCCTCCACCTCTCATGATTCACCACTGAATATTGACTCGCCTAGAGAAGATACTGGCAAAAAACGTGTGTGAATCTACTACGTTTGTGAATCAAGAACCATTGCAACACAAACCTCGCCAGGTGGTAGAGTGTCCCGCAGTGTATCGAAACAGACTTCCCCAGAACTTTTTTAAAGGGGAAGTAAATGTCTATAGTTGAGTTACTGGAGTGATAGTTTTCATACATGGTGCTTTGACAAGAAAATAGTGAAATTGGAAAAAATGTAGATTAGACATTGAAGCTTATTGATACAGTGGTTAAATTGATGAGAAATACTATTGACGTTTGTGTAAATAAATCATACATTTACCTTTTCCATAGCCAGAGGTTGAACCATTATGTGACATTCATTTTTTCATTTCATTTCAAGCTAGAAGTTTCAGTTTTCTAAATTATTTCTTACATTTCTCATATGTATATATATGTATATGTGTGCGTGTGTGTGTGCATATGTGCGTATGCATGTGTATATATATATATATATATATATATATATATATATATATATATATATATATATATATATATATATATATATATATATATATATATATATATATATATATATATATATTTATATATATATATATATATATATATATATATATATATATATATATATATATATATATATATATATATATATATATATATATATATATATATATATATATATATATATATATATATATATATATATATATATTATCCCACGCATTCCTCGCGTGTCGTAGAAGGCGACTAGAGGGGACGGGAACGGGGGGCCAGAAATCCTCCCCTCCTTGTATTTCTTTAACATTCTAAAATGGGAAACAGAAGAAGGAGTCACGCGGGGAGTGCTCATCCTCCTCGAAGGCTCAGACTGGGGTGTCTGAATGTGTGTGGATGTAACCAAGATGTGAAAAAAGGAGAGATAGGTAGTATGTTTGAGGAAAGGAACCTGGATGTTTTGGCTCTGAGTGAACCGAAGCTCAAGGGTAAAGGGGAAGAGTGGTTTGGGAATGTCTTGGGAGTAAAGTCAGGGGTTAGTGAGAGGACAAGAGCAAGGGAAGGAGTAGCAGTACTCCTGAAACAGGAGTTTTGGGAGTATGTGACAGAATGAAAGAAAGTAAATTCTCGATTAATATGGGTAAAACTGAAAGTTGATGGAGAGATGGGTGATTATTGGTGCATATGCACCTGGGCATGAGAAGAAAGATCATGAGAGGCAAGTGTTTTGGGAGCAGCTGAATGAGTGTGTTAGTGATTTTGATGCACGAAACCGGGTTATAGTGATGGGTGATTTAAATGCAAAGGTGAGTAATGTGGCAGTTGAGGGAATAATTGGTATACATGGGGTGTTCAGTGTTGTAAATGGAAATGGTGAAGAGCTTGTAGATTTATGTGCTGAAAAAGGAATGGTGATTGGGAATACCTGGTTTAAAAAGCGAGATATACATGGGTATACGAATGTAAGTAGGAGAGATGGCCAGAGAGCGTTATTGGATTACGTGTTAATTGACAGGCGCGCGAAAGAGAGACTTTTGGATGTTAATGTGCTGAGAGGTGCAACTGGAGGGATGTCTGATCATTATCTTGTGTAGGCTAAGGTGAAGATTTGTAGGGGTTCTCCGAAAAGAAGAGTGAATGTTGGGGTGAAGAGGGTTGTGAGAGTAAGTGAGCTTGGGAAGGAGACTTGTGTGAGGAAGTACCAAGAGAGACTGAGTACAGAATGGAAAAAGGTGAGAACAATGGAAGTAAGGGGATTGGGGGAGGAATGGGATGTATTTAGGGAATCAGTGATGGATTGCGCAAAAGATGCTTGTGGCATGAGAAGAGTGGGAGGTGGGTTGATTAGAAAGGGTAGTGAGTGGTGGGATGAAGAAGTAAGATTATTAGCGAAAGAGAAGAGAGAGGCATTTGGACGATTTTTGCAGGGAAAAAATGCAATTGAGTGGGAGATGTATAAAAGAAAGAAACAGGAGGTCAAGAGAATGGTGCAAGAGGTGAAAAAGAGGGCAAATGAGAGTTGGGGTGAGAGAGTATAATTAAATTTTGGGGAGAATAAAAAGATGTTCTAGAAGGAGGTAAATAAAGTGCGTAAGACAAGGGAGCAAATGGGAACTTCAGTGAAGGGCGCAAATGGGGAGGTGATAACAAGTAGTGGTGATGTGAGAAGGAGATGGAGTGAGAATTTTGAAGGTTTGTTGAATGTGTTTGATGATAGAGTGGCAGATATAGGATGTATTGGTCGAAGTGGTGTGCAAAGTGAGAGGGTTAGGGAAAATGATTTGGTAAACAATGAAGAGGTAGTAAAAGCTTTGCGGAAGATGAAAGCCGGCAAGGCAGCAGGTTTGGATGGTATTGCAGTGGTATTTATTAAAAAAGGGGGTGACTGTATTATTGACTGGTTGGTTAGGTTATTTAATGTATGTATGAGTCATGGTGAGGTGCCTGAGGATTGGCGGAATGCGTGCATAGTGCCATTGTACAAAGGCAAAGTGCTCAAATTACAGAGGTATAAGTTTGTTGAGTATTCCTGGTAAATTATATGGGAGGGTATTGATTGGGAGGGTGAAGGCATGTACAGAGCATCAGATTGGGGAAGAGCAGTGTGGTTTCAAAAGTGGTAGAGGATGTGTGGATCAGGAGTTTGCTTTGAAGAATGTATGCGAGAAATACTTAGAAAAGCAAATGGATTTGTATGTAGCATTTATGGATCTGGAGAAGGCATATGATAAAGTTGATAGAGATGCTCTGTGGAAGGTATTAAGAATATATGGTGTGGGTGGCAAGTTGTTAGAAGCAGTAAAATGTTTTTATCGAGGATGTAAAGCATGTGTACGTGTAGGAAGAGAGGAAAGTGATTGGTTCTCAGTGAATGTAAGTTTGCGGCAGGGGTGTGTGATGTCTCCATGGTTGTTTAATTTGTTTATGGATGGGGTTGTTAGGGAGGTGAATGCAAGAGTTTTGGAAAGAGGGGCAAGTATGAAGTCTGTTGGGGATGAGAGCGATTGGGAAGTGATTCAGTTGTTGTTCGCTGATGATACAGCGCTGGTGGCTGATTCATGTGAGAAACTGCAGAAGTTGGTGACTGAGTTTGGTAAAGTGTGTGAAAGAAGAAAGTTAAGAGTAAATGTGCATAAGAGCAAGGTTATTAGGTACAGTAGGGTTGAGGGTCAAGTCAATTGGGAGGTAAGTTTGAATGGAGAAAAACTGGAGGAAGTAAAGTGGTTTAGATATCTGGGAGTGGATCTGGCAGCTGATAGAACCATGGAAGCGGAAGTGAATCATAGAGTGGGGGAGGGGGCGAAAATCCTGGGAGCCTTGAAGAATGTGTGGAAGTCGAGAACATTTTCTCGGAAAGCAAAAATGGGTATGTTTGAAGGAATAGTGGTTCCAACAATGTTGTATGGTTGGGAGGCGTGGGCTATGGATAGAGTTGTGCGCAGGAGGATGGATGTGCTGGAAATGAGATGTTTGAGAACAATGTGTGGTGTGAGGTGGTTTGATCGAGTAAGTAACGTAAGGGTAAGAGAGATGTGTGGAAATAAAAAGAGCGTGGTTGAGAGAGCAGAAGAGGGTGTTTTGAAAAGGTTTGGGCACATGGAGAGAATGAGGGAGGAAAGATTGACAAAGTTGATATATGTGTCAGAGGTGGAGGGAACGAGGAGAAGTGGGAGACCAAATTTTAGATGGAAAGATTGAGTCAAAAAGATTTTGAGTCATCGGGGCCTGAACATGCAGGAGGGTGAAAGGCGTGCAAGGAATAGAGTGAATTGGAACGATGTGGTATACCGAGGTCGACGTGCTGTCAATGGATTGAACCAGGGTATGTGAAGCGTCTGGAGTAAACCATGGAAAGTTGTGTCGGGCCTGGATGTGGAAAGGGAGCTGTGGTTTCGGTGCATTATTACATGACAGCTAGAGACTGAGTGTGAACGAATGGGGCCTATGTTGTCTTTTCCTAGCGCTACCTCGCACACATGAGGGGGGAGGATGTTGTTATTCCATGTGTAACGAGGTGGCGATGGGAGCAAATAAAGGGAGACAGTATGAATTATGTACATGTGTATATATGTATATGTCTGTGTGTGTATATATATGTGTACATTGAGATGTATAGGTATGTATATTTGCGTGTGTGGACGTGTATGTATATACATGTGTATGTGGGTGGGTTGAGCCATTCTTTCGTCTGTTTCGTTGCGCTACCTCGCTAACGCGGGAGACAGCGACAAAGCAAAATAAATATATATATATATATATATATATATATATATATATATATATATATATATATATATATATATATATATATATATATATATATTTTTATACTTTGTCGCTGTCTCCCGCGTTTGCGAGGTAGCGCAAGGAAACAGACGAAAGAAATGGCCCCCCCCCCCCTACACATGTATATACATACGTCCACACACGCAAATATACCTACCTACACAGATTTCCATGGTTTACCCCAGACGCTTCACATGCCTTGATTCAATCCACTGACAGCACGTCAACCCCGGTATACCACATCGCTCCAATTCACTCTATTCCTTGCCCTCCTTTCATCCTCCTGCATGTTCAGGCCCCGATCACACAAAATCTTTTTCACTCCATCTTTCCACCTCCAATTTGGTCTCCCTCTTCTCCTCGTTCCCTCCACCTCCGACACATATATCCTCTTGGTCAATCTTTCCTCACTCATTCTCTCCATGTGCCCAAACCACTTCAAAACACCCTCTTCTGCTCTCTCAACCACGCTCTTTTTATTTCCACACATCTCTCTTACCCTTACGTTACTCACTCGATCAAACCACCTCACACCACACATTGTCCTCAAACATCTCATTTCCAGCACATCCATCCTCCTGCGCACAACTCTATCCATAGCCCACGCCTCGCAACCATAAAACATTGGTGGAACCACTATTCCTTCAAACATACCCATTTTTGCTTTCCGAGATAATGTTCTCGACTTCCACACATTCTTCAAGGCCCCCAGAATTTTCGCGCCCTCCCCCACCCTATGATCCACTATATATATATATATATATATATATATATATATATATATATATATATATATATATATATATATATATATATATATATATATATATATATATATATATATATATATATATATATATGCTCATATTCATATTTACTCTTAACTTTCTATTTTACACACTTTACCAAATACAGTCACCAGCTTCTGCAGTTTCTCATATGAATCAGCCACCAGCGCTGTATCATCAGCGAACAAAAACTGACTCACTTCCCAAGCTCTCTCATCCACAACAGACTGCATACTTGCCTCTCTTTCCAAAACTCTTGCATTCACCTCCCTAACAACCCCATCCATAAAGAAATTAAACAACCATGGAGACATCACACACCCCTGCCGCAAACCTATATTCACTAAGAACCAATCACTTTCTTCTCTTTCTACACGTACACGTGCCTTACACCTCGATAAAAACTTGTCACTGCTTCTAACAACTTGCCTCCCACACCATATATTCTTAATACCTTCCACAGAGCATCTCTATCAACTCTATCATATGCCTTCTCCAGATCCATAAATTCTACATTCAAATCCATTTCCTTTTCTAAGTATTTCTCACATACATTCTTCAAAGCAAACACCTGATCCACACATCCCTACCACTTCTGAAACCATACTGCTCCTCCCCAATCTGATGCTCTGTACATTCCTCTACCATCTCAATCAATACGCTCCCATATAATTTACCAGGAATACTGAACAAACTTATACATCTGTAATTTGAGCACTCACTCTTATCCCCTTTGCCTTTGTTCAATGGAACTATGCAAGCATTCCGCCAATCCTCAGGCACCTCACCATGAGTCATACATACATTAATTAACCTTACGAACCAGTCAACAGTACAATCACCCCCTTTTTTAATAAATTCCACTGCAATGCCATCCAAACCTGCTGCGTTTGCCGGCTTTCATCTTTCGCAAAGCTTAGGCACAGTAGGGATGATGGTCAAGTCATTTGGGAGGTAAGTTTGAATGGAGAAAAACTGTAGGACGTAAAGTGTTTTAGATATATGGGAGTGGATCTGGCAGCGTATGGAACCATGGAAGCGGAAGTGAATCATAGGGTGGGGGAGGGGGCGAAAATTCTTAGAGCCTTGAAGAATGTTTGGAATTCGAGAACATTATCTCGGAAATCAAAAATGGGTATTTTTTAAGGAATGGTGGTTCCAACAATGTTGTACTGTTGCGAGGCATGGGCTATGGATATAGTTGTGCCCAGGAGGGTGGATGTGCTAAAAATGAGATGGTTGAGGACAATATGTGGTTTGACGTGTTTTGATCGAGTAAGTGATATAAGGGTAAGAGAGATGTGTGGAAATAAGAAGAGTGTGGTTGGGAGAGCAGAAGAGTGTGTTTTGAAATGGTTTTGTCACATGGAGAGAATAAATGGGGAAAGATTGACCAAGAGGATATATGTGTCAGAGGTGGAGGGAACGAGAAGTGGGAGACCAAATTGGAGGTGGAAAGATGGAGTGAAAAAGATTTTGAGTGATCGGGGCCTGAACATGCAGGAGGGTGAAAGGCGGGCAAGGAATAGAGTGAATTGGAACGATGTGGTATACCGGAGTTGACGTGCTGTCAATGGATTAAACCAGGGCATGTGAAGCGTGTGGGGTAAACCATGGAAAGTTGTGTGGGGTCTGGATGTGGAAAGGGAGATGTGTTTTCGGTGCATCATTACATGACAGCTAGAGACTGAGTGTGAACGAATGGGGCATTTGTTGTGTTTTCCTAGCGCTACCTCGAACACATGAAGGGGAAGGGGTTGTTATTCCATGTGTGGAGGGGTGGCGGTGGGAATGAATAAAGGGAGACAGTATGAATTATGTACATGTGTATATATGTATATGTCTGTTTGTGTATATATATGTGTACATTGCGATGTATAGGTATGTATATTTGCGTGTGTGGACGTGTATGTATATACATGTGTATGTGGGTTGGGCCATTCTTTCGTCTGTTTCGTTGCGTTACCTCGCTAACGCGGGAGACAGGGACGAAGCAAAATAAAATAATAATAAATAAAAATAATATATATATATATATATATATATATATATATATATATATATATATATATATATATATATATATATATATATATATATATATATATATATATATATATATATATATATATATATGTATATATAAAACATACAAAGCTCCAACAGCCAGGATCGAACCTAGGACCCCTTGTGCAAGAGGTAGGCATGCTAACCGCTAGGCTAGGGGTGCGCGTTCATATACACTTTATTCGTATTCATATAACTCCGCGTTGTACGGTCAGGTTCGGTAAAACGCTATCAGCTGGCTATGTGTTCTGTTCGGAAACAACCGATAGACCCCGTTGCTCAACATTGTGAGACGAAGGTTATTCGAGTACTTAGTATTTCGAATAGTTGTTTCCTATTATACAGTCCCCTAGCCTAGCGGTTAGCATGCCTGCCTCTTGCACAAGGTGTCCCAGGTTCGATCCTGGCTGTTGGAGCTTTGTATGTTCTATGAAGGTGCGCGTTCATATACACTTTATTCGAATTCATATAACTCCGCGTTGTACGGTCAGGTTCGGTAAAACGCTATCAGCTGGCTATGTGTTCTGTTCGGAAACAACAGATAGACCCCGTTGCTCACCATAGTGAGACGAAGGGTATGCGAGTGCTTAGTATTCCGAATAGTTGTTTCCTATTATACAGTCCCTTAGCCTAGCGGTTAGCATGCCTGCCTCTTGCACAAGGGGTCCCAGGTTCGATCCTGGCTGTTGGAGCTTTTTATGTTCTATAAAGGTGCGCGTTCATATACACTTTATTCGTATATATATATATATATATATATATATATATATATATATATATATATATATATATATATATATATTTATCCCTGGGGATAGGGGAGAAAGAATACTTCCCACGTATTCCCTGCGTGTCGTAGAAGGCGACTAAAAGGGGAGGGAGCGGGTGGCTGGAAATCCTCCCCTCTCGTTTTTTTTTTTTTTTTTTTTTTTTTTTTTTTTTTTCCAAAAGAAGGAACAGAGAAGGGGGCCAGGTGAGGATTTTCCCTCTAAGGCCCAGTCCTCTGTTCTTAACGCTACCTCGCAAATGCGGGAAATGGCGAATCGTATGAAAAAAAAAAAAAAAAAAAAAATATATATATTCTTTTTTTTATACTATTCGCCATTTTTGCCGCGTTTGCGAGGTAGCGCTAAGAACAGAGGACTGGGCCTTAGAGGGAAAATCCTCACCTGGCCCCCTTCTCTGTTCCTTCTTTTGGAAAATCAAAAAAAAACGAGAGGGGAGGATTTCCAGCCACCCGCTCCCTCCCCTTTCAGTCGCCTTCTACGACACGCAGGGAATACGTGGGAAGTATTCTTTCTCCCCTATCCCCAGGGATAATATATATATATATATATATATATATATATATATATATATATATATATATATATATATATATATATATATATATATATATATATATATATATATATATATATATATATATGTATATGTATATATACGTATGTATATATATATATATATATATATATATATATATATATATATATATATATATATATATATATATATATAAATATATATATATATATATATATATATATATATATATATATATATATATATATATATATATATATATATATATATATATATATAAGTATATATATATATATATATATATATATATATATATATATATATATATATATATATATATATATATATATATATATATATATATATATATATATATATATATATATATATATATATATATACATATATATATTCTCAGTGAATGTAGGTTTGCGGCAGGGGTGTGTCATGTCTCCATGGTTGTTTAATTTGCTTATGGATGGGGTTGTTAGGGAGGTGAATGCAAGAGTTTTGGGAAGAGCGGCAAGTATGCAGTCTGTTGGGAAAGAGAAAGGTTGGGAAGTGAGTCAGTTGTTGTTCGCTGATGATACAGCGCTTGTGGCTGATTCATGTGAGAAACTGCAGAAGCTGGTGACTGAGTTTGGTAGAGTGTGTGAAAGAAGAAAGTTAAGAGTAAATGTGAATAAGAGCAAGGTTATTAGGTACAGTAGGGTTGAGGGTCAAGTCATTTGGGGAGGTAAGTTTGAATGGAGAAAAAATGGAGGAAGTAAAGTGTTTTAGATATCTGAGAGTGGATCTAGCAGCGGATGGAACCATGGAAGCGGAAGTGAATCGTAGGGTGGGGGAGGGGGCGAAAATCCTGGGAGCCTTGAAGAATGTATGGAAGTCGAGAACATTATATCAGAAAGCAAAAATGGTTATGTTTGAAGGAATAGTGGTTCCAACATGGTTATATGGTTGCGAGGCATGGGCTATGGATAGAGTTGTGCGCAGGAGGGTGGATGTGCTGGAAATGAGATGTTTTTAGGACAATGTGTGGTGTGAGGTGGTTTGATCGAGTAAGTAATATAAGGGTAAGAGAGATGTGTGGAAATAAAAAGAGCGTTGTTGAGAGAGCAGAAGAGGGTGTTTTGAAACTGTTTGGGTACATGGAGAGAACGAGTGAGGAAAGATTGACCAAGAGGATATATGTGTCGGAGGTGGAGGGAACGAGGAGAAGTGAGAGACCAAATTGGACGTGGAAAGCTGGAGTGAAAAAGATTTTGAGTGATCGGGGCCTGAACATGCAGGAGGGTGAAAGGAGGGCAAGGAATAGAGTGAATTGGATCGATGTGGTATACCGGGGTTGACGTGCTGTCAGTGGGTTGAATCAGGGCATGTGAAGCGTCGGGGGTAAACCATGGAAAGTTGTGTGGGGCCTGGATGTGGAAAGGGAGCTGTGGTTTCGGGCATTATTGCATGACAGCTAGAGACTTAGTGTGAACGAATGGAGCCTTTGTTGTCTTTTCCTAGTGCTACCTCGCACACATGAGGGGGGAGGGGGATGGTAATCCATATGTGGCGAGGTGGCGATGGGAATGAATAAAGACAGACAGTGTGAATTGTGTGCATGGGTATATATGTATGTGTCTGTGTGTGTATATATATGTGTACATTGAGATGTATAGGTATGTATATTTGCGTGTGTAGACGTGTATGTATATACATTGTGTATGGGGGTGGGTTGGGCCATTTCTTTCGTCTGTTTCCTTGCGCTACCTCGCAAACGCGGGAGACAGCGACAAAACAAAATAAATAAATATAAATATATATATATATATATATATATATATATATATATATATATATATATATATATATATATATATTTTTTTTTTTTTTTTTTTTGCTTTGTCGCTGTCTCCCGCGTTTGCGAGGTAGCGCAAGGAAACAGACGAAAGAAATGGCCCAACACACCCCCATACACATGTATATACATACGTCCACACACGCAAATATACATACCTACACAGCTTTCCATGGTTTACCCCAGACGCTTCACATGCCTTGATTCAATCCACTGACAGCACGTCAAAACCGGAATACCACATCGCTCCAATTCACTCTATTCCTTGCCCTCCTTTCACCCTCCTGTATGTTCAGGCCCCGATCACACAAAATCTTTTTCACTCCATCTTTCCACCTCCAATTTGGTCTCCCTCTTCTCCTCGTTCCCTCCACCTCCGACACATATATCCTCTTGGTCAATCTTTCCTCACTCATTCTCTCCATGTGACCAAACCATTTCAAAACACCCTCTTCTGCTCTCTCAACCACGCTCTTTTTATTTCCACACATCTCTCTTACCCTTACGTTACTAACTCGAACAAACCACCTCACACCACACATTGTCCTCAAACATCTCATTTTCAGCACATCCATCCTCCTACCCACAACTCTATCCATAGCCCACGCCTCGCAACCATACAACATTGTTGGAACCACTATTCCTTCAAACATACCCATTTTTGCTTTCCGAGATAATGTTCTCGACTTCCACACATTCTTCAAGGCTCCCAGAATTTTCGCCCCCTCCCCCACCCTATGATCCACTTCCGCTTCCATGGTTCCATCCGCTGCCAGATCCACTCCCAGATATCTAAAACACTTCACTTCCTCCAGTTTTCCTCCATTCAAACTCACCTCCCAATTGACTTGACCCTCAACCCTACTGTACCTAATAACCTTGCTCTTATTCACATTTACTCTTAACTTTCTTCTTTCACACACTTTACCAAACTCAGTCACCAACTTCTGCAGTTTCTCACATGAATCAGCCACCAGCGCTGTATCATCAGCGAACAACAGCTGACTCACTTCCCAAGCTCTCTCATCCCCAACAGACTTCATACTTGCCCCTCTTTCCAAAACTCTTGCATTCACCTTCCTAACAACCCCATCCATAAACAAATTAAACAACCATGGATATATCACACACCCCTGCCGCAAACCTACATTCACTGAGAACCAATCACTTTCCTCTCTTCCTACACGTACACATGCCTTACATCCTCGATAAAAACTTTTCACTGCTTCTAACAACTTGCCTCCCACACCATATATTCTTAATACCTTCCACAGAGCATCTCTATCAACTATATCATATGCCTTCTCCAGATCCATAAATGCTACATACAAATCCATTTGCTTTTCTAAGTATTTCTCACATACATTCTTCAAAGCAAACACCTGATCCACACATCCTCTACCACTTCTGAAATCACACTGCTCTTCCCCAGTCTGATGCGCTGTACATGCCTTCACCCTCTCAATCAATATCCTCCCATATAATTTACCAGGAATACTCAACAAACTTATACCTCTGTAATTTGAGCACTCACTCTTATCCCCTTTGCCTTTGTACAATGGCACTATGCACGCATTCCGCCAATCCTCATGCACCTCACCATGAGTCATACATACATTAAATAACCTTACCAACCAGTCAACAATACAGTCACCCCCTTTTTTAATAAATTCCACTGCAATACCATCCAAACCTGCTGCCTTGCCGGCTTTCATCTTCCGCAAAGCTTTTACTACCTCTTCTCTGTTTACCAAATCATTTTCCCTAACCCTCTCATTTTGCACACCACCTCGACCAAAACACCCTATATCTGCCACTCTATCATCAAACACATTCAACAAACCTTCAAAATACTCACTCCATCTTCTCACATCACCACTACTTGTTATCACCTCCCCATTTGCGCCCTCTACTGAAGTTCCCATTTGCTCCCTTGTCTTACGCACTTTATTTACCTCCTTCCAGAACATCTTTTTATTCTCCCTAAAATTTAATGATACTCTCTCACCCCAACTCTCATTTGCCCTTTTTTTCACCTCTTGCACCTTTCTCTTGACCTCCTGTCTCTTTCTTTTATACATCTCCCACTCAATTGCATTTTTTCCCTGCAAAAATCGTCCAAATGCCTCTCTCTTCTCTTTCACTAATACTCTTACTTCTTCATCCCACCACTGACTACCCTTTCTAATCAACCCACCTCCCACTCTTCTCATGCCACAAGCATCTTTTGCGCAATCCATCACTGATTCCCTAAATACATCCCATTCCTCCCCCACTCCCCTTACTTCCATTGTTCTCACCTTTTTCCATTCTGTACTCAGTCTCTCCTGGTACTTCCTCACACAAGTCTCCTTCCCAAGCTCACTTACTCTCACCACCCTCTTCACCCCAACATTCACTCTTCTTTTCTGAAAACCTATACAAATCTTCACTTTAGCCTCCACAAGATAATGATCAGACATCCCTCCAGTTGCACCTCTCAGCACATTAACATCCATATATATATATATATATATATATATATATATATATATATATATATATATATATATATATATATATATTATCCCTGGGGATAGGGGAGAAAGAATACTTCCCACGTATTCCCTGCGTGTCGTAGAAGGCGATTAAAAGGGAAGGGAGCGGGGGGCTGGAAATCCTCCCCTCTCGTTTTTTTTTAATTTTCCAAAAGAAGGAACAGAGAAGGGGGCCAGGTGAGGATATTCCCTCAAAGGCCCAGTCCTCTGTTCTTAACGCTACCTCGCTATCGCGGGAAATGGCGAATAGTATGAAAAAAAAAAAAAAGAAATATATATATATATATATATATATATATATATATATATATATATATATATATATATATATATATATATATATATATATATACATATATATATATGAAAACAGATAAGATTACCTCATTTGTTCACCCTTAATCTCTCGGTGTCATACGTAATGCACCGAAACCACATCTCCCTCCACACATCGAGGCCCCACAGAACTTTCCATAGCTTTCCTCATACGTTTCACATGCTCTGGTTCAGTCCATTGACAGCACGTCGAATCTAGTATAGTACATCTCCCTAATTCACTTCATTCCTTGCAGGACCCACACCCTCCTGCATGTTCAGGGTTTGATCGCTCAAAATCTTTTTCACTCAATCCTTCCATCTCCAATTTGATCTCCCGCTTTTCCGTCTTCCCTGAATATCTGACATATATATCCTCTTTTTCATTCTATCCTCATTAATTCCCTCCATATGTCTAAATCATTTCAACACACCCTCCTCTGCTTTCCCAATCACACTCCTTTTCATTCCACAAATCACTCTTACCTTTTTATTACTTACTGTATCAAACCACCCTGCACTACATATTGTCCTGAAACATTTCATTTCCAACACATCTACCCTCCTCTGTACAACCCTATTTATAGTACATTCCTTGGAAACATGCAGTATCGTTGGGACTACTATTCCTTCAAACATACACATTTTGCTCTTCGAGATAACGTTCTCTCCTTATACACATTCTTCATAGCTCATAGAACCTATGCCACCTTCCCCACACCATGACACACTTCCGCTTCCATGGTTCCATTCGCTGCTAAACCCACTCCCAGTTATCTAAAACACTTCACTTCCCCCAGTTTTTCTCCATTCAAACTCTCAACCTAATTATCTGTCCGTCAACCCTACTGAACCTGATAACCTTCCTATTTTCATAATTAATCTTAACTTTCTCCTTTCACACGCTTTTCTAAAGTCTGTCACCAACAACTACAGTTTCTCACTCGAAATAGCCACCAGAGCTCTATCATCGGTGAATATCATTTGACTCACTTCCCCGGCCCTCTCAACCCCAGCAGACTGAATAATCTCCCTTCTCTCCAAAGCTCTTCCATTCACCTCCCTAACCACCCCATCCATAAACATATCAAACAACCATGGGGACATCACAGATCCCTGCCGCAGACAGACTCACTAGGAACCAATCACTGTCCTCTCTTCCTACTCGTACATATATTCACATCCTTGGTAAAAACTTTTCACTGCTTCTAGCAGCTTACCTCCCACACCATATGCTCTTAAGACCTTCCACAAAGCATCTCTATCAACCCCATCATATGCCTTTTCAGATCCATAAATGCTACATGCAAATACATTTATTTTTCTAAGTATTTCTCACACACAATCTTCAACGCAAACGCCTGACCCACACATCCTCTACCACTTTTGAATCCACACTGTTCTTTCCCAATCTGATTCTCTGTACATCCCTTCATTATCGCAATCAATACCTTCCCATGCAATTTCCCAGGAATACTCAGCAAACGTAAGCCGCTGTAGTTTGAGCACTCACCTTTAATCCCTGAGCCTTTGTACAATCGCAGCGTGCATGCATTCCGCTAATCCTAAGACACTTCACCATAATCCATAGATGCAATGAATATCCTTACCAACCAATCAAAATTCTCACTCCATCTCCTCATTTCATCACTAACTGCTTTGAATCCCCCCCCCCCCACTTTAGTTCTCTTGTCTTACGCATGTTATTACCTTCTTGCTAAGCATCTTTTTATTCTCCCTAAAGTTTGAAGAAGATACTCTCTAACCCCAACTCTCATTTACCCTCTTTTCAACCTTTGCACCTTCTTCTTAAACTCCTGCCGCTTTTTTTATACATATCCCAATCATTTACACTACTTCCTTGTAAGTATCGTCCAAACGCCTCTCTCTTCTCTTTCACCAACAACTTTACTTTTTCATCCCACCACTGACTACCCTTTCTAATCTGCCCAAATCCCAACTTTCTTATGCCACATGCATCTTTAGCACATGCCATAACTGCTTCCCTAAATACATTCCATATTCACCCACTCCCCTAACATCATTTGCTCACACTTTTTGCCATTCTACACTCAATCTCTCCTGGTACTTCCTCGCACAAGTCTTTCGAACTCCCTTACTCTCACCACTCTCCTCATCTCAACATTATCTCTTCATTTTTGAAAACCTCAACAAATCTTTATCTTCGCTTTCACAAGATAGTGACTAGACATCCCTCAAGCTGCCCTTCTCAGGACATTAGCATCTAAAAGTCTCACTTTTACACGCATATCAATTGATACGTAATCAAGTAATGCTACTTACATACGTATATTTATATTTTTCCTGTTGCTGTATGTAGCGCAGCCTTAAGCTGGAAAAGCTGTCCAAGAATAGCCCCAGAACCCTAAATCAGGTACTTATTTATCGACCAGCCGCCAGCGAAGTATGAACACCTGGGTTGAATGCTCACTCATGATCACTAAAACTAACTGCTACACCAAGGAGGCTCGTCCGTGTGTGTGTGTGTGTGTGTGTGTGTGTGTGTGTGTGTGTCTGTGCAATTATCTCTTTGCACTTTAGGGGGAAGGGACCCATGTCTTAAAATCTCTGATAACTACCTTACAACTTTTCAATTCGTCTGCATTAACTATATCCTCTGTCATTATATTCTTCTCATCCACCACTCTTATACTATAAAAGTACTTCTCTACATCTTTTTCAACAGGTTTCTTGCATAATTACATGTGATGTCCTCTGTCTGCTCTATCTTTATATCTCACGAAGAATTGTTCACTCTCCATGTTATCGATATGGTTTAGAAACTTAAATTGTGTCATCACGTCACTCTCACTCTTCTCCTCTCCAAGGCGGAGCTCTCTTGATTCTGGTACTATCTATGTTGCACTTCTCTAGATCTTTATAAGCTCCTTTTACTTCTTTGGATGTGTTGACAAAACTTGAGAAGCATAATTTACTTTGTACTAACGCAGGATATGAACAGCTTGCTAAATATTTGCTCATACATGTACCTGAAAGCTTTTCTAATATGACACAGAAGACCGTTTGTTCCCTTAACTGTTTTCTATGGTAATTGTACTTTTTATATATGTAGGGAGAGAGGGGCATGGTGAGTGTGAGACGAAATACGTATTCCTTGATATCACTGAATCAACAGGAGCAAAGAAGAAGAGATCAAGTATACAGAGGGGTGCATCACCTGCACTGATACGATGATAGCAAATGATTGTAAATTAATGACATCACACACAGAGGACGGCATTACTGTGCTGTAGACAGATAAGCGTTATATACAGACAATATCATCACATACGAGGAGACAGATGACATCATTCATACCAAATATAATTTTACAGTAGAGATACAGATGGCTTTTAGATACAGACTCATAGGAATATGACATTCATGCAGATAAAGAACCCATCTTACAGAGGGATATATTTCAACTGCAAAATTGAAATAGATAAAAACTATGCAGTAAAAAAATAGCATTATTTAAGGGCAGATCCATCTCATTTCATAAAAGAGGCGGAATGAATCATGTGTTATCACAGATAGGGACACAAGAGTATATGTACAAAAAAGGTGATTATATATAAGAACATGGGATCGATTATGCATAGACTCCAAGCCGTTACATAGACAAGCATTTAATGAAACAATAAGTGAGGTCAGCTAGATTCTACAATGAATAACATGTACTAACATAAAAGCACATAAGACATTACACAGTATCTTTCTAGACTAATGGGATCACATATAGACAAACACAGGGATCAAATGTTTATACAATATGAGATCCCTTATGCATATACAGAGATTCATTCATCTAGACGATTGGGATCTCACTTACGCATATACGAAAATCATATTCATAGACAAATGATATATATATGCACAAGGAATCAGACAGGCACGTATGAAAATATGTAGACATCTATACAGAACTATCAGTAGAAGGAGACGACATCACACACAAATATAGAAAGCTGATCGCATTTATAAACAAATGGGGTCATATAAAAATATTCAGAGTTAATCACATACCTAGGTCTAGGTAAATGGGAACGTATATAACGAATAAGGTCATACACACACACACACACACACACACACACACACACACACACACACACACACACACACACACACACACACACACACACACAGTATGGGTTGGTTTTATCAAAATCTTTAACTCTTTAAATCAGTATGATATAGTCAATGAAAACTGTTCTTACAAAGGTGCAAGAATAGAGTAGACAAAGGAAAAACATGATATTAAGCAAGAAACTTGTTGCAAAAGAAGTAAAGAAGTGCTTTTATGAAACTGTAAATGCGGACATCATGCAGAAGTTTGAAATTCTGTATGATACAGTTAAGAGGCGGGACCCTACGACTGTAGTACTCCCTTCCCGTACAGTAGAGTTGGGTGTTTCTTTTCATGTTAGAGACTCCACTCATGGACAAAAGTCTACATCAAGAGCGGGTCTTAATTGAAAAGATAATGGAAAAATAATACGAATTTTGGAGAAAGTGAAAAAACTGTCTTTTAGAATGTGCTAGGTCATAGTCATTGGTAAAGACTTGAGAAGATAGAGTGCTTCAAAGCTTCGAGGTGAAGGGAAAGATACAGTTATCAAAACGGCCCAACCTCGAGTTGCCGATGGCCACACAGTAATCATGTGACGCATCAGCTTGCCGAGTATTGCGTGGTCTTGCTAAAGGTGAGGGCACACAAGCAGTCAGCTCTCGAGAGCAAAAAAAACAAAAACAAAGTAATACCCATAGAAGAGAGGCAGGGGGCTCAAGTCTTGAAGTTAACCTGGGGGATTTTATATATAGGACCGCTTCCGAATCAATTCTGTCAAGTAAGGATGCAGAGCTAGAAGCACCCCAGTTTTTTAGAAGTAGACTTAGGTATTTCCGTAATGCGGGGTTTTCAAGAAAGAGTGGATGTTACAGTATTGCCAAGTATATTAATTGATTCAAGAGGTGGACCTTCAAAGGAGAGAAGAGTGTTGTAAGGAGTTTTTGACGGAGATATGGGTAGAAACTGGGTCTTGGAGGCATTACACTGAACTAGATTTCGTCTACTCCACTGAAATATCCTGTCCAAGTCTGAGTTTACTGAGGAAGATTTGTCAAGATGAAATACAGTTGGAGTGAGAGAAGAGTGACCAGAATTGACGTATGTGGATAGATGCATTATATAGTCGTCAGCGTACGAGTGCATTTAGTTATTTGTGGAGAAGAACTCATCGATAAAAGGAAGGAAAGATCAGGGGACAAGACAGAACGTTAAGTGACACCGCAGTTGATGGAAAAAGGGGAGAGGCTGATCCATCACCAGCCACAGAGATAACTCAGCTGCAGGGGCAAAGTTGGGAGGGAATCCAAAAGAGGGGAGCTTCGAGATGAGACCCCGATGCCACACCTAGTTAAGATGTTTGGATATGTAACGGGTCGCTGCTTAAGACGCATGAAAATCTTTTAGGGATGAAAACCAGACATAAGTAAGATAAGAATATCATCAGAGCATCTTGCCTTACGGAAGCCATGCTGGTGATCAGAGAGAAGACTGAAATTCAAAGTGTCTATGGATATGGGAGATGAAGAAGGATTCAAAGACTTTGGAAGCGGTAGATGTCAAAGCAATAGGGATCAGAATGGTCATCCTTCTCAGGGATGAGATTATCAACACATGCTTCCAAGAAGAAGAAAAGTTTTGGTTTTTAAACAGAATCGATACAAATGAGCAAGCACAGGTGGAAGTTTAGAGGCACACACCTTCAGTACACGAGGATGGATGCCATCAGGACCGTTAGCCTTGCTTGTATCCCAGAGAGAGAAGGGTTTTAAGGACAATCCGAAATGGATTACGGGAAGTGACATAGGATTAGTAAGAGGTGAATCAGGAGGCGAAGAATGTTAGAGTCATCCAAGGTGAAGTTAGAGGAGAAACGGGATCTAAAGAGTTTTGCTTTGTCTACGGGAGAAACAACTCGAGTACCGTGAGATCGAAGAAGTGAAGGGAAGGTAGAGTGACAGAAATTGTTAGTGATGCTCTAAGCTGAAGACCAGAAAGAGCAGCCGGAGAATGACGAGGAGAGGTCTATAGAGACCATGTAATACAACAGTATTCAAATTTCCCTTGGCCTATTTCTTATGGTAAGTATTCTCATTATCAGTCCACTTCTTTCTTTTCAGATAATGTTATTTCATTGATATATTCTCCACATTCTAAATCTTCATATCTGATATCAATGTCAGGTCAATAAATTTTCTTTCTAATTGGTGTTCTTTAGAATATAAGTTTTACGTCTGATATCTTTCAAAAAAAGAATTTAGTTGTTCCAATTTCATTTCATTGAATTCCATTACATTATCGTCTACAACTTTCCATCATGTTTCTGCCTTCTTACATTTTCCCTTCGTCCTCTTTTGTGATTATCATTTTACTTATTCTGTTATCATCTGTGAAACATCGTACTGCACTTGCTATATCGCAGCTCATCATTACGGACAGTATCAGGGTTAACACTGTTCCTTTCGGAACTAATAAAACACCTTCTTCATTCAACATAGTTGACAATATTCCATTTGACACTGCTTTGAATTCTGTTTTTGATAGATACTCATTGATCTATTTCCCTAACTCACTGCTCGTATTGTTATTAGTAATCTTTTCCGTAAAATCTCATTATTTACCCACCAAAATTCTTTGCGAACGTCAAGAAAGACCATATCTAACTGCTTTCCTTACTTCAGTGTTTCATAAATGCTTTTGTAAACCATTAGCAGCTGCGTTTTTGTATTTATATCATGTTGAGCTTCATTGTTTAGCTTGTTATTGATAAGAGTTTTCATTGTGAATTTCCTTATCATTCTGTCAAAGACTTTTATCAAATGCTAAGTCAAAATTATATGTCCATATTGCTTTCGTAGAAATACAGGTCCTTACTTGTGTAGGGGTGACATATGTAACAATTTGTGTACTTCATTTTTATTCCTCTCATCTAGGTTCCGTTATCACTAGCCACGATGGTCTTGCTATTCTACTCGTTTTTAATCTTTGTTAGGGAGGACTGTAGCATTTCATCATGTCCTAGTGCTGATTTATCTTTCTCATTGTTTTCGGTCAGTTACTTCAACGCTTGTGATGACATTTTCGTCACATGACTAAATAACTCACATCACCGATACGTTCATTGATTTATGTCCTGAATACAAATTCATATTTATTCATTTATGTGATGTATATTCTTTTTGGATCAATTTGATAGTTTTTTTACACTAAATGGAAGAAATTTTGTTTTTGTGTGTGTGTGTGCGTGTGTGTGTGTGTGTGTGTGTTTGTTGAAGTGTAAATAAGATATTTGGATTCTCTTTCATGTTGCTTGTATTTTTTCTTTTCATTTCTCATTTTTCCTTTCATGCGATGTCATTCCATCCACGTTGCGATTCATGAATTATTTTTTTCTTTTCCAGCTTTTCTATCCTTTTCTATTCTGTTTTTTCATTCACTTCTTTTTATCTATATTGTTTTATGTCTGTATCTTCGCTCTCTCATACTTTGATTAGGAGTGAAGGCTCAGCTGTATAATTTCTTCTCTACGGAATAAAGTGGCTGACGATACCATTCCAGTCTATTTCTTCTCTCAAATTACTTGTCTCTTACTTGTTTGATCTATCAAAGTGATATCCTAGGTCGTTTAGACGTGTCCTCAGGGGCAGAGAGAGAGAGAGAGAGAGAGAGAGAGAGAGATACGACACTCGTTATCCTGAGAGATAAAGTTTCAACACGACCAAAACGTTTCCAAGGCTTTCCACCCAAAAGTTGTGTGGCCATAACTTTGATGAATAGCTCTTCAGGATATTGTTTAAATTGTGTCAGAGGACTCAGATAATGGTTTCACAATTTGTTTGTTTGTTTGTTTGTGTGTGTGTGTGTGTGTGTGTGTGTGTGTGTGTGTGTGTGTGTGTGTCCAACTTTCTTTTCTTTTCTTGTGGCAATAATGTTTGTTGGAGCAAAGGAAAAAAACATAATGTTTGCATCAAACAACAATGGCGTAATTACCCGGTTTAGCGTATGGGTTAGAAAGGAAATAAGTCTACGACTGGAAGATAAGTAATAGTGTTTATACACCTGGTAGAAAGAGGATTAAAGATGAAAGACGTGTTTAATGGGAGAGGTTGAGTGAGTCCCTCGGCCGTTTTGGTGCAAGTGATCAATAATTGGTGCATGGGGATCTGAATCCATGAGTGGGCGTTGTGGCAATTAATGGTTTGCCTGTGAGGGCGGAGGCAGGGGGTGGGATGGCGCGCGCGCGCGCGCTGTGGTGGGGGGGGGGGAGTGAATAGTAAATCCGGCTTAAATGAAGATGGAGAGAGCTTGTCGAGTGGTATGCTGAAAGAGGATTACCAACTGGGAGTATTTGGCTGAAGGAAAAACCATGCAAACGTATATGTTGGTAAATTAGTTTGGAGCTAAGCGAATAGTAGTGGGTTATGTTTTACATGACAGATCTGTACAGTGGAAGTTGTTGAATACGAAAGCAGGAAAGTAGGTGGGATGTCTGATCATTTCTTGCTTGGAGCGTAGATGAAAGTTTATATAACCTTTAGGAAATGTGTGAAGAAATGTGGAAAGTGAGTAAGGTTGGAAAAAAGGCTTTAGTACAGAGCTACCAAGAGAGACTGAACCGCAGCACAGTGTAAGACAACATGACACAAGGGTAGTAGACGAGATGTCGAAGGTATTTGGAAAGAAGAACCCATCTCTGTGGGTAAGTGGCTTGCAGAAGGTGGTATCTGGTCACATGGTAGTATGAGGAAGTGAAATTGCTGGCGAGAGGAGTGGAATGTTTGGGAAGAGTACAAGTGGAAGTGGCCGCAGGTCAAGAGAAAGGCAAAGGAGCTGAGAAAGAAGGAAAATGAGAGATATGGTGGGAAAATATTAATAAACTTTAAACAGGATGAACAATATTGCTTTGGAATAAGTCGAATATTATCAGGAGAAAGAGTGAAAGATAGGAAAGGCAGTGAGGTAAACAATGGGGGAAGTGGAAACAGACGAAGACGTGTGATAAAACAACTGGAGTTCCAACTTTTGAAGGAGTGATGAATCTTGTGGCCAGATGACGGATGCATTGTTTCTTGGGTGATGTGACACGCGAATTGGAAAGAGCTCTGGTCAGTGTAGTAGAGAAAAGAGAGATATAGTAGTGAAAGCCATATATAAGATGAAGTGTGGTAAGGCGGCATGAATGAATGGCTTTGCAGTTAAGCTTCTCAAAAGAATGCGTGTGGAACACCACATTATGTCTAATTATTCTGAGGCCATTTAATTGATTTTCTAAATATCGAAGTACAACCCCATCAATCTCATGCATGTGTCCTAACTTTTGCTGTTAATCTTTGATGTGGTTTTATCCAATGTTTCTTGAAAATCTGAATAGATGTCGATAACCGGTTAACTTTCACCATACATGTTGATTATTCTGTCAAATAAATCAAGCACACTTTTCAAACATGAATGATTTTATCGAACATACTGAGGCTCGTTGATTACGTGGTGATCCCCTGAACCAATGTTGTTCCCTAAGAAATAGTTTGGGCCGCAAAGTCCTTGTATGCCAGTAGAATCATTATGCAAAAAGTTATCTTAGTACACAAAAGAATTACACTTAATCTCTACACTTTGCATTACTTAGTTCGATAATCAAAGCATTTTTCCATGTACTTACGATTATTACTTAAAATCTCTCCTTTTCATATACTTATTTTTTTCAAATTTTCTCTTTTTCGGGCTGCATGAGAGGCAAGTGTGGGCCGCAGAGTAAATACCGCTGATCTAGATTATTAGTTTTCTCAAATGATGGTTTCACTAAGTTTACCAGCTACAGACGTTCAGCTAAACTAAATGATAATTTTCGAGCAGGAACTTATCGCACTTCTTAGCAAATGTGTTACAACGACAAGTTTCTCATCCTTTAGAACTTTCTGTGTAGCAAACGACATTTTGAAAAGAACAACCAAAGGTTTAACTCCTTGACCTAAGCTTGCTTCACTCTCCTCAGATAATATATATGTGGGACTGCTTGTTTATTTCCGAGGATTCCATTTAATGAGAATAATGTACCTTTAAAGTGTATGTCACAAAGTTGTAAAATATTCTAATTTCTTAGCAATGAAACTAGAGCAGAGACATGTGTTGAACCTTAATTGGAAAATGTAAATACAAATAATCATTCAAGATTTTTTTGCTACAGCCTCATTGTTTTGAAAAAGTGACCATTTTCCAAAACTAATGGACTGAAGGACTGAATAACGACCCTCTTATTCTAACAAATCTATAAAATTACCCATGATTTCTTTATCTATATTCATCTATATACGTTTCACACTAACATTTACCAGGTTTTCTATGCAATTTTATATAACTTGTTTTTTTAAGTAGGTTACTGTTCTTTATAATTTTCGTATGTATTACTTTGTTAACAACATGTTGTTCCCTGCTCCATCATATTGCTTTGATCTATGCTCCCTCCACTAATTTTCCAAGCTATTTCTATATCATTTTCAGTGGTAATATCGTCTAAATTTTGCCCGTCACGAACAATATGATCTATGGAGTTTTCAAGTTTAGAATCTATTTCGTCTTGATTTTCATGTTAACGAGCATTACTTTTGAAATGTTACTTCAAAAGTAATTTGTCGTTGATCATGCGTACCAAACTTTCCTTGAGTTTCAGTATTGTAGATAAAGTTGTCCATAGTTAGAGCTAAGTCTAATAAGTTTGCTTCCCAAATAGGTTTTTCAAAGAATCATATCAGTTTACCGGCAATCAAGCTCAGATAAAGTCGGCTCCTGGAGCTAATGGAAAGATATTCTTTCAATTTATATACCAGTATGTCTAAATCTCCCTTAATGATGGGATCCTGTTTAGAACAAATTTTAGCTAACTGATTCTTATATCTTTCGTTAACTTTAGGTGCCATGCGGGGACCTGTAGATCAGTCATGCTGTCATTGTCTTACGAAGATTACATTCAATTTACATACAAATCAAGTCGATATTATAGGGAGCTAAAATACTGTTCTGGGTAGGATTATGATTATCTTTAACGAAGAGTAAGACACCACTACCTATCTAATATCCTCTATCACTGTTAAAAAGAGTCCGCAATAAGATCTGCACTCTTTATATCTAATCAAGGTCATAGATACCAGTTATATCATATATCTTTTTACCGGACCTTTCTTTACATCTGAGAGTTTGTTTTGTATATCTAAAATATGATTGCGTATTGTTTCGTTCTTGGCCGAACGACGCGTAGACTCACTGAGAAGTTGGTCAAAAAGTGCAGCACCCAATTTCTTCACGTGTACCCTTTATATACTAGGTTCCATGCGATACTACTGCCACGAATTCACCCCCTTCTGTTAACAAAGATTAACTAATCTATTGTCACTGATAGAAGATGGTGCTAATATCAAACGTAGAAATGAATGAATAAGATACAATAAAATACAGCAAAATATAGTAATAAACACTGAACAACTGTAGAGAATTATTTCATCTCTTGTTTATCCTCCATTTTGTAAACGTTGAACAATCTCGCAGGTTCCTCATTCATTCACTTCACGACCTCATTATGTACAAAACAACTTTCCAATATCCTCAGGCGCGTATTGGAACATTATCACTTCGATAGATTTTCTTACACTACATTTTCCTTTACGAAGATAAACAATATCCAGTTTCAGAAGGTTCTGTTCAAGTCATCTGCAAGCATGTTCCAGGAACCCAAGGCAGACACATATTCCAGTACGAGAACTTGCCTGCAAGAATGAGGGACTTGCTGTGGCCTTATGTTTTGCGGTCCTCCTTGGTTATTCTACTACGTGTTATTGCACTTGCAGGACTTAGGGACTTGCTGCAGCCGTCCCCATGGCTTACTCCAGCCAACGGGAACAACTCAGCAGACACGACTGATGTTTGTGTTCCTTGACTCCCAGGGTAACAGCATGACCCAATAGCCATCCCTCTAGAGGTATGATGTCTTATGACGCCATCATGTTTTCATTTATCAACATGATCACTAACTGTATAGGAGGGAGATCAGTTTGTCGCAGCTGATGATACCTTATCAAAAGAGTAGTAAGGTCATACATACACTAACCTTAAGTTGAACGCAAAATCGTTCTCCCATTGCCCTCATTTCACTCATAAACATGATATAGAAATCTAATCAGTGTCTTCGTCTCATGTAAGAGAAGATCATCAGAACTTACCTGCGAGAGTCAGTTCTCTGACTCTAACCTGCTGTAAGTCATGGCATGAAGACAGATGAACCTGACGACGCGATATTATAACGTGAATTCAGTAGATTTTATAACTTTTCTTGTAGTTTCCGTAACTTTCATTTTGCGAGCCTTAACTTACTATCTAGGAGTTTGGTGAGCACACTCCTCTGCTCCTCCAACATCATTGTGTTATTTCTTTTGCAGTTATTACCAGAAGACCGACATCCTTCTGAACTTGTCTTTATATATTTGTACCGACTGATGACCCCTTGATAGCCACTAATATACTTGTTTCTCTCATGTATTCATCAGTCCTATGCATGATCCTTAAACATTTGTGTCGACTAAACTATCTGTCTTATGAAAGTTTTGGGTGTTTGCTTCCTACATCATCACTGATCTATAATCATTATGACAGTCTTGTCATGAAACTAGTTATCAGTATAGTTTGCAAAAAAAATGATCAAGATAAGTAAACATGCATATAAAAAAGATATGAAACAGAACAAAAATGTAAATCAATACTCTAACAAGCAAATAAAACTAATCTTCACTCTAGCGGCACACGTAAGAACTATTGTTCGTTTATATTTTTGTTGGCTCTAGTGGCAGACCTGAAATCTCAGCCACCACCTGAAAAAAAAGAGGTTCATGGTCTTATAAACCAAAACAAGACTTCCACATTCCATTGGTTTTTATTTTGAATAGAGCAATGAAGATGGTACCTGAAATTAGCGATGCCATTTACAGTGAAAGGCTTGAGGCCTTAGATTTCCCCATCATGAGTAGACTTTGAACAAATTTAAAATTTTTAAACCAAACTGATGAAGCGGACAGTGAAAAGTTTGTCAGATGTGGAAATAGAGCAACCAGTGGAAATATCATGAAATTGATTATGTAACATATCTTAAATGATATAAAGGAGAACTTCTATAATATAAAAGTAGTGAAAGAGTAATATGAACTGGATGGGGACCCGGTAAATGTAGTCAGCATGCAAGAGTTTAGTGTAAGTCTGCATTGCAGTAGAGAATGTTCAAGATATGGGTCTCATGACTGTAAAACACCATCCATACACAGTAAAAATAGGTAATCACACACACACACACACACACACACACACAAGTATGGTCTGTGCTGTAGCAGCAGGAGATCAATAATAGTATGTGATGTTGACAGCAGAGGAGGCAGGTAGGGGAAGGTTCTGCTGTAGCAAAGGAAGGAATCCAGTTACAACACTTGATAGTGTCAGCAGACGAGACAAGCACCACCATGGTAGAGGGAGGGAGGGAGGCAAGCTATAGATAGTGTGGCAAGGGAAGGTGGCCCATAATAACAAGTGATGGTGCCGGCAAACTAAGTTACCGGCGCACTCAGGACCCTGGACGACGAGAACTAACGAGAAATAATTTGTTTATCAGGGAACAGAGTGGCGCTGAGGCAGGAAAGTCTGGCTTATGAGAGAGGAAGTCGCAACAGAGTTGATGGCTTCATCCGCCAGTGATCGAGGAAGTTTCGGGGATCGAAATAACGGGTTTTTGGGTGCTTTCGCGAGCAACGAGACGATTCCTTGGGTTGAATTTCAACCATTTACCAGACCTAGGTTGGAGTTTGTCTCGATCCCTGTGTAAGGTAATGCAATCCTTATCACTTTTAACTTTCCTCATGAACTCGTCATCATTCGTAAATATATCAAGGCCTGAGTCCAACATCTTTTTTTTTAAGAATGTACAGAGATCAAGAAAACCAATGGTGCCAAGGCCATGCTCTGCGGCAGAACAATGGTGACCCCAGGCGATTTCTAGAAGGCTTCCTTGTTGTGGGTCATTTGTTTCCTTCAACTTTTTGCCAGCCTCTTATGCGGTATAATGGAAGATGCTATCTAGCACTCCAGATGCTGTACGCACACAGGCCAACCACTCTTCTATTTTGTCTAAAACAAAGCTCGCTCTCTCATAGCAGTCTTATGGGTCTGTGTCAATACCACGTTTCAGTTCAGTTCTACAGCAACTCTTCCCATTATTCATTGAATGGGTCATCTGCCAATGTTCTTGGAAACTTATGGTTACCCGTACTTAAATATCCATTCATCTTCGAACTTTGTCTTCTCCCTCCCTCACTGCCGTTATACATTCCTAAAACAGATTAAGTCAGCTGTTATCTTTTATTTTTCATTACACTAATCTAGCAATATCATGCTTGCTTTCCCTACTGCGATCCTTGAACTCCAGCTCTATTCCATTCATTCCAAGTCAAGCTGAATTTGTCTCCATTATGTTTAATCTGATATTTCCATCACTTAAACGTTCCTCTTTCAGGTACTGGGAGGGCTGTTGAACTCTTAACTCCCTGTAGATGTCTTCCCTTTTTGCCATTGACCGTACTCTCTCTCCCTTTCTTTTTCTCTTTTTTAACCACTTGTTCTGTCAACTTAATGATTACCTTCCTAGATCCCTCCAAGTCTGTAGGTTTCTTATCCTGCTTACGTATTTCCTGTCTGCATCTTTCAACACTAAACGTAGTCGTTACTGTCGTCCCCTTATGTCTTGCCTACATCTAATGATTCTCTATCTCTTTTTTATGCTATGAGTATCATTAGACTGAAAGAATTGGGTTAACTTGCACGTGATAATAGAGCTGAGGGATCTGCTCAACTCTCCTGATATGACCATTATGTAGCTGTGGGTGGAGGGATCTGGTCAACTCTCTCGGCCAATATATGGCAGTGAAGGGAAGAGATTTGGTTAAATTTCCCGGTCGGTGTGTGGCAGTAAAGGGGAGAAATCTGGTTAACTCTCCCAGGCAGCATGTAGCAGTAAAGGGGAGACATCTGGTCAACTTTCTTACCCAGTATGTGGTATTAAAGGGAAGGGAAGGGATCTAGTCATCTCTCCTGGCCAGTATGTAGTGGTGGAGAAGATGGGTTAGTCAACTCTCCTGGTCAGTGGAAGTATTGAACTCCCTCTACTCTATTCCTTCTACGTTATCCTATGTTATTATTCACAGAAACAAGGCATTTATATAGGAAATGATATGCCTGGCTCTCAAAAAACATGGTTGGTCATCATAGAACTCGTCCCGAAAATTCGAATCTTAATTACTGTTGGGTAACGGATTTTCGATAGCAATCGAAAAACACAGTTTTTCATTACAGGATTAGCTTCACTCTGGTGCTGACGTCAGGTCCATCCTGAATGTGACGCACTTCCTCAGTTATGACGTAACAAGCGTCATATATATATTTCCCTCGTAGGGACGAGCAAAAACATTGACTTGGTGTTGATCCTAGTGAGGTGTTCCACACTGCATGCGGCGAAACTCAGTTGACGATCAAAGGCGTCTGTAATAACACGTTTATTGTTTAGTCTTTGGTTATATACGTGTAGTTGTATACTTCCTTACATGAAATATTATGATTTACAAAGGAATGACTTTATCTACCGCTTAGAATAAGGGATTTCATACAAGCAGCTTTTCATGCGACAAACGTTTCAGTTATCAACAAGACAGATGTTCACAGTGTAAAGAAAAATGTATTATTGTGGAAGATTTCTGACATTTCATTTCATTATTGCTATAGGGTTGTCCATTAATTTTCTATAACATTTGGTCTTAATGTTATATCACAATGCACATCACCCCACACATTTAGATAATTTCCTCTTCCATAGCTAGCCTCTTATTAGTATATCCTAAAGCAAAGGCAAAATGAATTAGAGGAGAATTGTAGTTAGTATGGACGTAATCCACTTTGATTTTGAACTAATATCTCCACAGCACTACAATTACTGTACTTTATTGCACGTTGTATATCCAAAGAGATCATAATGATATCTAATTTCTAATCATTTCAGGTAAAGAAATAAGAAGTTAGCCTTTCTGTCACATGACACTGAGGCTTGAGGTAACCCCTGCTATCCAATACAACACGAATCCTTTGGTATATTTCTGTTGTTTCCTCTGTTACAGCCAACTTGCTGATAGTACACACTGTGATGTGACTCAGATATTGTGTAGTCAACTTTGCTTGCTGGCACCTATGATGATAACAGTTCTCTCTTCCTCTGAAGTCTAGCGTTCCCTCTCTCCAAGAGGCTTTCTTCTCGCCTGCCTTCCATGTGGTTTAACAGACGCTTTTCAGCTACCAATTCCGCCGAATTCTTTACTTAGTTTCTTTCTCCCCCGACGTCCATGAATGTCCCCTGTCCTTCAACAGCAGCAGACACCCGGTCAGTCCTAAAAACTAAGGAGAAAAACAAAAAAGGTTCGCCACGCACTCAAGGATCTACTGCTGTTTAATTACCTATTTGTACTGTACGAGAAGGGAGTTTTACATGGATTGGGCCCCATCTCTTGAACTACTTTTATATAATCTTGAAGTTATGAATGCTTGCTGCCTTACCTTACCATCATGCAGGGTATTCCCTCCAGACAACACTCATACAGTGAAACTATCTGTCCATATGATTTTCAAAAACAGTCCTGCTTGACTTCTTGTTATGTTCAGTGGTTACCCTATCCCTCCATCGTCCATGGAAGTGTCCTTTGTCTACCATTTAAGTCTGGTTTAAAAGCTTGAAAATTGTGAAAAGGTCTCCCCTCACTCTCCTCTCTTCTATGAAGGCCAAGTTTTAGGCTTTTAGACATTTCCTGTAACTCAGCCTTCATAATATTAGGATCATCTTTATTGTTCTCTTCTGAGCTTTCTTCATTAGCTGTTTGTGCTTCTTTAGGTTCGGTGATCAAACATGAGAAGTATATTCTAGTTTTTGCATTATGCGAGATGTGAGCAGGTTGCTCGATAACTCTTTCTCTGAATTTGAACGCGATTCTCATATTTGTCGGCTGACACTTGGTTTCCTTAACTATTCTTTCCAGAGGTTAGGCTTTGGTGACAGGGTCAGAAAGATGTCTCTCAGGTCCGTCTCAAACAAAGAATCCAGAGTTTTTTTTTTTTTTTAGCTTCCAGATGATATTCATATTTAGACCTTTCGCTGTGACCCATGAAATACGTCTAGGTTCCACTGTAATTTGAAGCAGTACCCCTCGCTTTTCAATTTCCTCATGATCTTTGCAACACCTAGAGACGTATTCAGATAGAATCCCATACCTTCTAGCAAGTCATCTACATAGATGAAGAAAAGCAATGGCCCCTAACGGTGCCATGCGGCACACCACTGATAACCTCCACCAAGTTAGAGAAGGTTTCTTCGACATAGGTCCTTCGTTCTCTTCCACCAAGATATTTCATCCATTGAATGAGCCTCTTCCTGATCATTGCTTGGTGATCCAGCTTTTCTTATGCAGTCCCCCATATGTATAGTGTCAGTTGTTACCTAGGAGTCTAAATTCAACCAACCCAGCATTCTGTTTTGTGCACTACTGCGCTCACTCTCTCCTAAAAATCTGAGAGGTTTGTTACACATGAGCTCCTTCCCCTGAAACCATGTTATCTCTCGCTAAAGTAGTTTCTCTTCGGAGGAATTCGTCCATTTGCTTTTCGATTATCTTTTCCACT
>NC_092241.1:16088409-16118409 GCF_036320965.1 Panulirus ornatus
TGTTTCTGTCATACAGAGCGACATTCGTCACCATTACTGCCATGCCCTAAGTTTACCAAAGAACCCTGCTGCGACACTATGGCCTGGCCTTATGACGAGCTGCTTAGTGGTAGAGGGACGGAAGCCTGTTCATCTATCGATAGTGGCACTCGCAACCATCGACCAAAACGGTCATATTCGGGAGCTGTCCGGCTGAGACGTTGTCAGGCGTGGCTGCCACCCATTATGATTCAGCCTAGAGGAGGCTTCGATGTGGCGGAGACAACCAGGCAGGATAAGGCGGTGCCGCGCTGCACGGAAGATGAACGCGTGTCGATAAAGTGCTGTTCTTATGTATCCAAAAAAGATTACTTGGCTATGCTGGAGTTATTAAAGCATGATTGGATTTAGGTAGCATTGCAAGTCTAAGCTAAGTCATATCTAAATGGCTAGTCTCTCTTCTTTTCCTCTATGTACTGGACGAGGTGTTTTTGGCTATGTGCGACTATGCTCCCAATTATCAGAGGATCAATGCTTGTAGCATGTCATGATTGACCTCATGACATGAAAACCGAACTAGCAAGCTCATGGCCTCATGTCGCTTAGCCAGAGACCATCATGCCAGTGAGATCACCGTACCACATGGGTGATCTCCGGGCATTGGAACTGTGTCTCACTTCTTCTCGCCCTTCAGCTACTCCATAGGTAATATATACGATACTAATGATTCCTGTAAGTAAGCATTAAAATGATTACATGTTTAAGAGATATTGCGACTATTCACATCGCATTTGCTTGGTTCTATCGGCAAGAGGAAACATTTTGAGATAGTTCCATGATTGTAATGAGTATAGAATTTTTTTTTCATAATGTTGCATTTCAGTTTTAAAAGAAAAAGCTTTTTCAGACAAAAAATTCCCTGAACCTCCAATCACCTCCAAATTTTGGCAGATTCTTCGGTGGAATAGCTTTGCCCTAAGAATCTCAGTAAAAAGCCAATTTTTCCAGCTCAGTACAAATCTGGGGTTGAAATATTACGTGGGTGCCATCAATTCCTGTGACTAAGCATTCAAATCATTATATTCATAAAAGTTTTTTGTGACATTTCGCATCGTATTCATTGTGTACAGTTGGGCCTGAGGAAGCATAATGAAATATTTTCCATGATCGTTTACAGTACTGAACCTGTAAAAAGTCTTTTGGACAAAAAAACACCTTTAATATATGGCAATTTCCTTGTTGACAGATCTGCTTAGAAATCTCATAATAAAGCCTATCTTTCCATGCTCAGTACGACTCCCGGGTGGAAGACCTGTCTGCAGACTACTGATTCCTGTAACTGGGCACATAAACGATTACTTGTCAAGAAAAGATATTGACAATTCGCATCATATTCATTGAGTATCTGTCAACCAAAGGAAGCATTATGAGATATTTTCTATGATCTTTTAGAGAATATAGTTATCCTAATATATTACATTTCAATTTAGATAGAAAATTACAAAAATAATACCATGAACATTCACTTTAAAGAGTTTTACTTGATGGAATGGTTTTGATTGAAATCTTGGTACAAAGCCTCTTTTCCGTGCACAGTACGAATCCCGGATTAAAGTATTGTCTAGGTATCATTTCTTATAACTTAGCATTTCAATGAGTACATTCTTGAAAGTTTTGTTCCTATTCGCATCGCATTTATTGGCTATCTGTCTGCCAGGGGAAGTATAATGAGCTATTTCTCAATATCCATTTGAGTATTAAACCGACTCAGTATCTCATATTTAAATTTTCATAACAAGAAGTCGTTTGCATTAAGAAATATATTCTGTTAGCTAGAAGAGGCAGTATGAAATATTTTCCCTGATCGTTTTAGAGTATAAAATCCTTTCATTGTTACATTTCAGTTCTAAAACTAAAAACTTTGTGGACAAAATGATACCCTGAAATATTTCCTACCATTTTTGGCAATGTTGTTGTTTGAATAAATTTGCTTAAGAATCTCAAGATAGAGCGTTTATTTTTTCTTTTTTGTGATCATTACGAATTCAGAATTGCATTTTTTTTTTTTTTTTTTTTTTTGGGTGGGGATGGAGGCATTAGTTATGGGAATAACTAAGATTTTATATGATCACTTTCTTTAAAGATTTTGTTACTATTCACAACGTATCTACTGGGTATCTTTTGGCCAAAGGAAACATTATGAGATATTCTCCATGATCATTTGGAGTATAGAAGCTTTCCATTATGTAACATTTCATATTAGATACAAAACGTTTTTTGAAGTACTTGCTACCTTCAAGTTCCGGTATTTTTCTTCATGTAAAAGAGTTGCTTAAAAATATCAGGATAAAGCCTATTTTTCGGGTTCAATACGAATCCGAGGTTGAAATATTGTTTGGAGGCCATTAATTCCTGTAACCATGTGTCTAGATTATTAATATCTAAAAGCTGTTGTGACAATTCGCCTTGTATTAACAAGAAGCATTATCAGATTTGCTTCATGATGGTTTAGAGTATTGAACTCTTTCATTATATTTCAATACTAAAACAAAAATATTTTTAGCTTAGAAAATACCCCGAGGTCTTACCTTTTATGTTAGATATTTTTCTCTAAGAATAGATTTCCTTAAAATTTTAGTATAAAGCCTGATTGCTCGGTACAAATCTCGGGTCGAAATACTTTTTGGGGGGCAATCTATTCAAATAACTAAGTGTATTCATTGGGTATCTTAAGGCCAGAAGAAACATAATCATATACTTTCCATCCTCGTTAAGATAAAGAAACCCTTCATTAGGTTACATTTCCATTGCAGAACGAGAAGTGTCTTCGACGGTATTATATTCTTAAGAATTTAACATTAATTTTTTAGGCATATTTCATGGTAGAAGAGATTTGCGTAAAAGATCTCGGTATAAAACACATTTTTCATGATCAGTAAGAACCTGGAGTTATCATACAGTATGGGTGTCACTAATATCTGTAACAAAATTTTTTCCATAATAATATCTATATAAGATATCCCTGGGGATATGGGAGAAAGAATACTTCCCACGTATTCCCTGCGTGTCGTGAAAGGCGACTAAAAGGGGAGGGAGCGGGGAGCTGGAAATCCTCCCCTACAATTTTTACTTTTCTAAAAGAAGGAACGGAGATGGAGGCAAAGCGAGGATTTTCCCTCTCAGGCTCAGTCCTCCATTCGTAACTCTACCTCCCTAACGAGGGAAATGGCGAATATGTATGAAAAAATATCTATAAAAGATTGATTATTCGCATCGTGTTATTAGATATCTATCGGCCAAAAGAAGAATTATGAAATATTATCCATTATCGTTTATAATACTGAACCCTTTAATTATGTTATATCTAGAACTTAAAAAAAATTCTTTTTTGGACTTAGAAAATACCCTGAAGTATTTACCTTCAATTTTTGGCATTTTCCTAGGTGGAACAGATATCCTTAAACATCTCAGTAAAAAGCTTAATTATTCTTGTTCAATACGAATCTGATGTTCAAATGTATATCTGGGATCCATCAGTTCTTTACAAGAATTCAGAAATTCAAACGATCGCATTCTTAAAAGATTTTGTGACTATTCGTATCGGATGTGGGTATATGTCGGCTAGATGAAGCTCTAATGAGATGTTTTACCTAAGCGATTGGAGTGTGGAAACTTTTCATTACGTTATTTTTCATTAGGAAGCAAAAATTCTTTTGGACTACAAAAGCACGCCTAAATATCTTAAATATTCAAAATTTTCCTTGGTGGACTAGATTTGCTTAACAAATTCATTATATTCAGCACGAATCCTGGGTTGATTTATTGTGTGGGAGCCAATAATTCCTTAATTTGAGCATTTGAATGATTACATGTTTAGGAGATTTTTTTAAATATTTACTTTGTATTCATTACATACTTGTTGACCATGTTTTCCATGATCGTTTAAATTACTGAAGCATTTCATTATGTTATATTTCAGTTATAAAAGAAATTGTTTTTGGACAAAAGAAATCACCTTGAACTAGAAACTACCTTTAATTGACGTCATTTTCCTTTGTGGCATAGATTTCCTTAAGAATCTCAGAACTGGCCAGAGGGACAATCATGCTACATTTCAAAATTGAAACATAAATTCTTACACTAGGAAATACCATGAACAAGTATATTAATTTTCTAGCGTATATTTTGGTGGATTAGATTTGCTTAAAAGCCTCAGTATGAAGCTGACTTTTATGCTTGATATGAATCCATGGTTGAAATATTGTTTTGGGGCCAATATTTCCTATAACTAAACATTTGAACATTTGAAAGATTTTGTGACAAAAATTTGCTTCCTTTTTACTATGTATATGTCAGCCAAAGGAAACAATATGGGATGGCTTTCATTATTGTCTAGAATATTGAGCCCTTTCATCATAATCTATTCGAATCTAAAAAAAAAAAAAATCATGGGTTAAGGGATACCTACAGTATTATCGTGCTGTTAGTAGATTTGTTTGAAAATTTTAGTATAAGACCTGTTTTTCATAATCAATACGAATCCGGGATTGAAACAATGTTGGAGAGTCTTTAATTCCTGCAACTGAACATTAAGATTATTACGCGTTTTAAAAGATTTTGAGACTATTCGTATTTGTTGGGTATTTGTCGTCCAACTAAATCAATATGAGGTACTTTCAGTGATAGTTTAGAGTATATATGCATTATAGGAAACCATTTTAGCCAAAGTAATGCTCTGAACTATTACTCCTAATTCTTGGCATTTCCCTTGATGGATCAGAGTAGTATGAAACCAATTTTCCACGGTCATTGCGAATCTTGGGTTGAAATATTGTTTGGGGTCTACTTTTCCTGTAAGTAAATATTTAAATGATTACATGGAAGATTTTGCTACAATTTGTATCGTATTTACTGGGTATATGTCGACTAGAATGAACCTTATGAGATATTTTCCATGATAATTTCGAATTTTGATGTCTTTTATTATGTCATTTTTCAATCTTAAATAATCTTTTTGTTTGTTCAAAATTTGACATCTAAATCAATAAAAGATTTCTCTGCATGAAATAACACTGCAAAATGTATGGTGATCTTTCTTGTGGCCGCGAGACGAAAAATCAATGAAAAGCGAATTATCATGAAACGCTTTACTTCTTTAATCGTTTAAATGCTAAATTACAAGACTTAATGGCTTCTTAGCAAAATTTCAGCCCCAAAAATTGTATTCATCATGAAAACGAGGAGATATGCTGCAGTTCTGAAGGATATCTATTTTCCAAAGAAAGGCAGCAAATATACTTTACATGTTAGTGTAAAATATGTCGATGCTTCCTCAGGAAGACAGATATTAGCCTAATATGATGAGTTCTTGCTAATTTCTTTAATCTTGTACTCGTTTACATACTCGAATATAGAAAATAATGGTCTCGAAGTATCATTTCAACCTTATGATTCTATCTAGTATGAAAAAATAGAATTCATATTAGGTTTTGGAAGAAAATCTTTTTTTTTTCTTTTGCAAGAAAAAATAGCAAAACTGCAAATAATATTAAGGAAAATATTCTTATTTCAAAACGGAAATATAGCGTAATAGAAATCTTCTCTACCTGAAATGATAATGTAAAGTATATAGTAATGCTTCCTGAAGCCAACAGATACCAAATAGATAAGAGGCGAATTCTTATGAAAATGTAAAGAGAATAAGAGCAAGGTTATTAGGTACAGTAGGGTTGAGGGTCAAGTCAACTGGGAGGTAAGTTTGAATGGAGAAAAACTGGAGGAAGCAAAGTGTTTTAGATATCTGGGAGTGGATCTGGCAGCGGATAGAACCATGGAAGCGGAAGTGGATCATAGGGTGGGGGAGGGGGCGAAAATCCTGGGAGCCTTGAAGAATGTGTGGAATTTGAGAACATTATCTCGGAAAACAAAAGTGGGTATGTTTGAAGGAATAGTGGTTCCAACAATGTTGTATGGTTGCGAGGCGTGGGCTATGGATAGTTGTGCGCAGGAGGGTGGATGTGCTGGAAATGAGATGTTTGAGGACAATGTGTGGTGTGAGGTGGTTTGATCGAATAAGTAACGTAAGGGTAAGAGAGATGTGTGGAAATAAAAAGAGCGTGGTTGAGAGAGCAGAAGAGGGTCTTTTGAAATGGTTTGGGGACATGGAGAGAATGAGTGAGGAAAGATTGACCAAGAGGATATATGTGTCGGAGGTGAAGGGAACGAGGAGAAGTGGGAGACCAAATTGGAGGTGGAAAGATGGAGTGAAAAAGATTTTGTGTGATCGGGGCCTGAACATGCAGGAGGGGGAAAGGAGGGCAAGGAATAGAGTGAATTGGATCAATGTGGTATACCGGGGTTGACGTGCTGTCAGTGGATTGAATCAGTGCATGTGAAGCGTCTGGGGTAAACCATGGAAAGCTGTGTAGGTATGTATATTTGCGTGTGCGGACGTGTATGTATATACATGTGTATGGGGGTGGGTTGGGCCATTTCTTTCGTCTGTTTCCTTGCGCTACCTCGCAAGCGCGGGAGACAGCGACAAAGCAAAAAAAAAAAAAAATATATATATATATATATATATATATATATATATATATATATATATATATATATATATATATATATACATATATATATATATATATATATATATATATATATATATATATATATATATATATATATATATATATATATATATATATATATATATATATACATATATATATATATATATATATATATATATATATATGATGGGGAGGTGATAACTGATAGTGGTGATGTGAGAGGGAGATGGAGTGAGTATTTTGAAGGTTTGCTGAATATGTATGATGATAGAGTGGCATATATAGGGTGTTTTGGTCGAGGTGGTGTGCAAAGTGAGAGGGTTAGGGAAAATGATTTGGTAAACAGAGAAGAGGTAGTAAAAGCTTTGCGGAAGATGAAAGCCGGCAAGGCAGCAGGTTTGGATGGTATTGCAGTGGAATTTATTAAAAAAGGGGGTGACTGTATTGTTGACTGGTTGGTAAGGTTATTTAATGTATGTATGAATCATGGTGAGGTGCATGAAGATTGGCGGAATGCGTGCATAGTTCCATTGTATAAAGGCAAAGGGGATAAGATTAAGCGCTCAAATTACAGAGGTATAAGTTTGTTGAGTATTCCTGGGAAATTATATGGGAGGGTATTGATTGAGAGGGTGAAGGCACAAAATCTTTTTCACTCCATCTTTCCACCTCCAATTTGGTCTCCCACTTCTCCTCGTTCCCTCCACCTCCGACACATATATCCTCTTGGTCAATCTTTCCTCACTCATTCTCTCCATGTACCCAAACCATTTCAAAACACCCTCTTCTGCTCTCTCAACCACGCTCTTTTTATTTCCAAACATCTCTCTTACCCTTACGTTACTTACTCGATCAAACCACCACACACCACACATTGTCTTCAAACATCTCATTTCCAGCACATCCACCCTCCTGCGCACAACTCTATCCATAGCCCACGCCTCGCGACCATACAACATTGTTGAAACCACTATTCCTTCAAACATACCCATTTTTGCTTTCCGAGATAATGTTCTCGACTTCCACACATTCTTCAAGGCCCCCAGGATTTTCGCCCCCTCCCCCACCCTATGATCCACTTCCGCTTCCATGGTTCCATCCGCTGCCAGATCCACTCCCAGATATCTAAAAACACTTTACTTCCTCCAGTTTTTCTCCATTCAAACTTACCTCCCAATTGACTTGACCCTCAACCCTACTCTACCTAATAACCTTGCTCTTATTCACATTTACTCTTAACTTTCTTCTTTCACACACTTTACCAAACTCAGTCACCAGCTTCTGCAGTTTCTCACATGAATCAGCCACCAGCGCTGTATAATCAGCGAACAGCAACTGACTCACTTCCCAAGCTCTCTCATCCACAACAGACTTCATACTTGCCCCTCTTTCCAAAACTCTTGCATTCACCTCCCTAACAACCCCATCCATAAACAAATTAAACAACCATGGAGACATCACACATCCCTGCCTCAAACCTACATTCACTGAGAACTAATCACTTTCCTCTCTTCCTACACGTACACATGCCTTACATCCTCGATAAAAACTTTTCACTGCTCCTAACAACTTGCCTCCCACACCATATATTCTTAATACCTTCCACAGAGCATCTCTATCACCTCTATCATATGCCTTCTCCAGATCCATAAATGCTACATACAAATCCATTTGCTTTTCTAAGTATTTCTCACATACATTCTTCAAAGCAAACACCTGATCCACACATCCTCTACCACTTCTGAAACCACACTGCTCTTCCCCAATCTGATACTCTGTACATGCCTTCACCCTCTCAGTCAATACTCTCCCATATAATTTACCAGGAATACTCAACAATCTTATACCTCTGAAATTTGAGCACTCACTCTTATCCCCTTTGCCTTTGTACAATGGTACTATGCACGCATTCCGCCAATCCTCAGGCACCTCACCATGAGTCATACATATATCAAATATCCTTACCAACCAGTCAATAATACAGTCACCCCCTTTTTTAATAAATTTCACTGCAATACCATCCAAACCTGCTGCCTTGCTGGCTTTCATCTTCCGCAAAGCTTTTACTACCTCTTCTCTGTTTACCAAATCATTTTCCCTAACCCTCTCACTTTGCACACCACCTCGACCAAAACACCCTATATCTGCCACTCTATCATCAAACACATTCAATAAACCTTCAAAATACTCACTCCTTTTCCTTCTCACATCATCACTACTTGTTATCACCTCCCCATTTGCGCCCTTCACTGAAGTTCCCAATTGCTCCCTTGTCTTACGCACTTTATTTACCTCCTTCCAGAACATCTTTTTATTCTCCCTAAAATCTAATGATATATATATATATATATATATATATATATATATATATATATATATATATATATATATATATATATATATATATATATATATATATATATATATATATATTCATAGAAATTATCCTAGCCTGATCCGGGTACCCATTTTATCGAGCAACACCTAGGGGCGGATGAACAGCTTTGTTTGACTGTGGACCGACTGCTGCAACTAGGATTCGAACCTATGCTCTCGACTCTGGGAGGTTTGTGAATGCGTCATAGTCAGGGAAGCAGGGAAGCTTACCACTACACGTCTTGAGTCCATGAAGAGCAGTTTTTCTACTGAAGTTCTGAAGCAAAGCTGTTTGCCATAGAACAATAACAAAGTTTATCCATTATGTTTTTAAAGCCAGATTTTTTTCAGAATCAAAATGTATCACAGTGAAAGTCCTCTCTTCGTGAGATGATGTAAATATCATAATGCTTCCTCTGTCAATCAGGTATTACGTAAATATAAACTAATTGTAATGATTTTTTAACCTGTAACTAATGAATGCTTAATTACAGAACTCATTGGCCCCGAAACAAAATATTTGACACAGGATAGCTGACGTTCCCAAGCAAATCTATTTTCCGAGAAAATTAGCAAAAGATACAGGAAATACTTTTTTTTCAGTATTGACATATGACATGATAAACAATCTTGTGCACCAAAATGATGAAATAGAATACATCTTAATGCTTTCTTGTGTCCGACAGACACCAAATAAATGAGACAGAATCCTATAAAAGGTTTCAACGCAGTAATCGTTAATTACAGGACTCAAATATTCGAAATGTTTCAGTTCAAGAATCGTATTCTTCGTGAAGAGTAGGTTTTATACTCAGTGAAGTTCTGAAGCAAATCTGTTTTCCATAGAAACATAGCAAAATATGTAGTTTTTTTCTGCCAGAAGTTCTGTTTCAAATAAAGATGAAATGCAATAACAATACATGGTGTAAAAGATATCATAAAGTTTCCTCTGGCCAGCAGACATTGCGTAAATATGGATTTGATTCCCATGACATCCTCTAACTAGTTATCATTTGAATACTTAATTACAAAATTTATTGGCCCCTAAGCAAGAATAGGATTTATACAGAGGTTTTGAACATATCCATTTTCCGAAGATGAATTGAAAAAATGCAGGTAAATTTTAGCTCAAAATTCTTTTCTTTTCAAAACCGACATATAAAGTACTAAAAGTATTTCATACTTGAAATGATAGTGTAAAATATATCAAAATACGTCCTGTGCCCGACAGACACATAGAAAAAAGTATTAAGCGAATGCATTTGAAATATCTTACTCCCGTAATCATTCAAATGCTTAATTAAAGTACTTGGTAACCCCTAAGTCATATTTCATCCACAGACTTGTATCAAGCAGGAAAAAAGGTGCTATATACAGAGGTCCCGAAACAAATCTATTTTCTGATAACTATTAGGCTAAAGCAATCATCGCCTCAAAACTAAAATATATTTTCATAAAATGTTTCTATACCTGATATGATAATATAATGTAAGTCATTTTGCATTTTATGGCCGACAGAGAGTGAGTAAATACTAAATAGATTCTCAAATCTGTTTTCTTTAGTCTTGTACTCAATTAGATACTTCATGAAAGGACCAAATGGCCGTGACACAATATTCTAGCACCATATTCCACTCTGTTATGCAGAATGGGATTCATACTGAGGGTTTGATGGATATCTATTTTTCGAAGAAACAGTAGATAATGCAGGCAACAGATTTGGGTAATTTTCAGGCCAACAATCTTTTGGCTTCAAAATGGACATATAACGTATCAAAAATCTTCTATCCTTGAAATTATATTGTAAAATACATTATAATGCTTTCTGTGGTCGACATATACCAAATAAACAATAAACTAATTCTTAAAGCCAATTTTCATGAAATTTTTATATCCTGATATCCTGTTAATGCATAAGGACTTATCTCAGCCCCCAATCGTATTCATTTTGAATAGTTTGTGTTATTCTTAAGTTCTACGACAAATCTGTTTTTCACACAAAAAAGAGGCAAAGATTCACGTCAACACACCTGTTGCACGCCTCGAGGGCCTTGAGTCCCCAGACTTTGATGTTATCTGGCTTAAAGCTTGTCTCCCAAAGACCACACTTTTCCTTTGTTTCGCCTACTGCTCTTCCTTTTTCTAGGAAATCTATATCTTTCTTCCACCATCTGAACTCTCGCAAACCGAGAAGTTATACAAAAGGAGTTTTCAACATTCACCATAGGGAATGGTTAAATTCCTCCTATAAAGATGAGAAGAGGAAGAGATTGAAATCCTAACTTTCTCCTTTGTCAATGATCTAGAGCAAATTATTTCCCTTCCCATCCATATTCCTGACCGTTGTGACCATTCTCCTAATATTCTGGATCTGATTTTCACCTCTAATCCTTTCCGTTGTAAATACACAATCTCACCCATAATTGGTTCATCTGATCACATTCTCATAAATGTGTCTATTTTGAAGACACCTCTCCCTCCAGCAACCCATTCTAATCGTGAATATTGGTACTTCAATAAAGTTGATTGGAACACCTAACGGAAATTCTTTTCTGACTTGTCCTGGGTAAATTCATATGATGTGATACCTTTGTCTCTGCAAAACGTAAAACAAAAGTTATTCTTGCGGGAATGGAAGCAATTATCCCCTTTTCCTCCAAGACGACTTCTTCATTCAATCCATGGTTCAACCGCTTCTGTTCCTAGTCCATTCGGGCTTGGAAAAACTCTCCTTCCTCCAACTCTCATTCATCACTATCACTGCCAATAATCACTGAAAGTACGCTATCCGCAAGGCAAGGCTTTCCTTTAGTCTGAGGAAGTGCGATAACCTCTCCTTGTCATCCAGTGATAGGTCTTTCTAGTCTTTCGCTATGGGCATCCCCCAGTTTTCCGTTTCAAAGGTGTTATAGCTTTTTCTTCTAAGACAAAGCAACTTTCTTTAGTTCCCGTTTACCCTTCAACTCTACCTTAGATGAATAACATTCTTTAGCCATCTGATGCTCCTCTTACTAATCCTATGTCCCTTCTCGTAATCTTTTAGAACTGACAGAAAAGCGCTCCTCTCTCTAGATACAAGAAAGGCTTATGGCAATGATGGCATCCATCCCCATGTGCTGAATGTGTGTGCCTCTGAACTTCAACCTGTGCTTACTCGTCTGTTCTGCTTCTTTTCAAAAGCCAAACTTTCCCTTCTTGGAGGAGTGCTTTGGTACATTCCATCCTTAGAAGGATAACTGTTCTATTTCCTCTCACTATCGTCTTGTAGCTTTAACATTTCCTATTTCCAAAGTCTTTGGATTCCTCCTCAACTTCCATATCTCAGACATCTTGAATCTCACAGTCGTCTCTGACTACAGGTATGGCCTCCGTTAGACGGGATCCATTAGTGATATTCTTTCCTTTCTTACTAATTTTGGTCATCATCCCTGAAAGATTTTAGGAAGTCCTGTGTAATTGCCCATGATATATCTTAAGCTTTTGATTTGAGTGTGGCATCGGGATCTTATCTCTAACTTCTCTTTTTTTTGGCTTCCCTTCCTCTCTTTACGCCCTTGTGTCTAGCTTACTCCTTGGATGCTCTATCTCCATGGTTGTCGATGAGTTAGCTTCTCCCTCTTTCTCCATCAAGAGCGAGGTCCTTCAGTGTTTTGTGCTTTCTCCTACACTTCATCTTTCTATTATCAATTACCTTCTTTCTACAAATATTTAAATGCACTACTACTCTGACGAATAAACACTGAATTCCTCCACATCCTTCATTTCTGCACTTTCCTCTCTCATTCGATCTGCTTTTCGTTTCTACACAACTTCCTCAAAACTCTTAGACTCGGGCAGGATAGATATATCAGTGTGGGAGACGAAATCTGTCAAGTTCAATGCTTCAAGACCCAGTTCTTACTCACCTCTCTCGAAAATTCTTTGCAAGCTTTCTTCTTTCTTTCTACGGTTCTGTAAACCCATCTCTTGACTCAATGAACATACTTGGTACTGCTGTAACATCCCTTCAATCTTCCACAGCCCATACAAGGGAAATAGGTATGTCTTCCTCCAAGAAACTGGGAGTCCTTTTTACCCGTCACAATTTCTTCTCTTCTGAACAGTTGCTTCATTTATACGAAGTATTAATCCGTCCGTGTATGAAGTACTGCACTTACATCTGGGGTAGTTCTAGCTCTCCCAGATTGACTTCCAAACTGGATCCACCTTGTCCTACGCTGCAATGATGTTTTACTTCTCCTTTTCTATAGATACTACTTTGGTTTTCCCTCCCGAGTGCTGGTTGTTTTCGTCCCCACCATGGGCGAGGCCACTAGACAAGCTGCTGCGTCACATGATAACTGTGTGGTGGTTGGCAACTTAAGCGTTGGCCGTTTTGATAACTGTTTCTTTCCATACATCTCGAAGCTCTGGAACTCTTTACCCTCTTATAACTACGACCTATTTTCTAAGAAACAGGATTTTCACTTAATCCAGATTTCGTGAGCACTTTTCTTTGTATTTTCTTTTGTTCGTTACTCTCTATACTCTCTATACTCTAAGTAAGACCCTGCCTTGGTGTGGAGTTTTGTCCATTATTAGAGCCTCCAGTGTAAGAAAAACGTGAATGCTAATGAATTTCTTTTTAATTTTGTACTCATTTAAATATTCGATTGCAAGATTTAATAGCCTTTGAATAATATTCTGCCCCAGAATCGTGTGTAGCACAAGGGATAGTTGATATCCCGAGGTTTTAATGTACATCTGTTTTCCTAAGAAAAATAGCAAAATATGTACGTACATAATACTTCAAAAGATTTTTTAGGCTAAAACAATTGTGTTTCAAAACTGACATATATCATAATGAAAGTTCTTTTGTACTTGATATGAGAATATGAAATATCTCATGATGCTTCTTGTGGCTGATAGATATTAGTTAAATATGAAGTAGATTATAATGAACTTTAACCATGAACTCATTGGAATATTAAATTACAGGTCTTAGTGGCACAGGGACAATATTTCAACTTGATGATCCGACCTAGCATGCAGAGTACGACTTATTCTGAGATTTTGAAGCAAATCTACATTCCGAGGAAAAATATGACGGTAACTCTTAAGGCACAAATTCTGTTTCACAACTGAATTACAGCATAACAAAAGTCTGTATTTGAAATAATTAAGAAAGATATGTCATAATGTTTTTGTAGCCAACAGTTACCAGGTAAATAAAAACAGAATTTTCTTGAAATGTTTTAGTCTTATGATTTTTCAAGGGCATACTTGCACGACTTATTGACCCCTTAGCAATATTCAAATTCTAAGATCATATTCGTCATTAGGAATAGGTGCTATTCTGTGATTTTGAAGCAAATCTATTTTCCAGAAAAAAGCGAACTATTTTGAGTGTTGATTTTTCGGAAAAAATCTTGTTATTCCAAAATTGACATATATCGTAATGCAAATCTGTACTTGAAATGTTAACGTAATGCTTCCTTTATCCGACAGGTATTCAGTAGATAAGAAGCAAATTCTTGTGAAAGTTTTTATCCTGTAATCGTTTAAATGCTTGATTACAGGAGTCAGTGGCCCCTTGGCTGTATCTAATTCCCAGAATCGTATTCATCACAAAGGATGGGTTTTAAACTGAACCGCTTAAGCAAATCTATTTTTCATATTCGAACAGCAGAACTTGCAGTTTAGAAAAGTTTCGTTTCAAAATCTTAGCATATCATAAGGCCTCTTCATATAATAATGTTGCAAATGATAAAAAATGCAGGTTAGATTTTAGACCAAAATTCTTTTATGCATCAACTGTGACCAATAATTCGAAAAATCTTCTATCCTTAAAATGAAATGCTTATTGTACGATAATGTTTCCTGTGGCCAAAGATGCTTAATCAATAAGAAGCGAATTTTCATGAAACGTTTTAATTCTGTTATCGTTAAATCCTAACTGTATCTAATGGCCCCTTAGCAGCATTTTAGCCCTAAAATCGTATTCATCATGAAGGTTAGGTGTTACGATGAAGTTTTAAGTCAAATCTCTCATCCAAACACAATCAGGAAAAGACGCAGTTAATAATTCTGAGTGATTTTCAGGCCTAACTGATTTTGGTTTAGAAATTAAAATTTATCTATAATTGGTTTAGAAATTAAAATTTATCTATAATGTAAAATAGGTCATGAATCTTCCTACAAATATGAAGAGAATTCTGACAATTTGTTTTTCCTAATCTTGTACTCATTCAAATGTTGAATTACACTACTTACTGGTCCCGAAACAATTGTTCATTGGCATAATCGTATCTAGTAAGTAGAATAGAATGTACACCAAGGTTTTAAAGATAATGTACTTACTAAAGAAAAGAAAAGAAAAATGAAGGTAAAAGTAGTTAAGGACACTTTTTAGGCGAAACATCCTTTTGTTTCAAAGATTGCATAGAATGCAATTCAGTCTTCTATACTAGAAATGGCGATGTAAAATATCATATACCCTGATCCCAACAGATGCCAAGTAAGTGTAAAGTAAACCTGCACGTAATACTTTATTTATATGATCATTGAAATTTCAACTTAATTACAAGATTTGATAGCCGCTAAACAATGTTTCAACCCTAGAATCGTATTCAGTACTACAGTACTATACAGAGGTTATTTAAAGTAAACCTTTCTTCCGAAGGAAATCGCAAAATAAGTGTATAAACACAGGATGTCCAAAAAATGTACTCACTTTATGACACCCTATAACTCACTGGATGTTTTTTTCTTTTTTCAGATCCAAATGACGCTAAGAAATTCAGAGTTAAAGGGTGTCAAAAAGTGAGTACATTTTTTGGAACACCCTGTATGCATACAAAACATTTTCTTTCAAAATTGAAATCTATCTTGATGAAAGATTTTAATACTTGATAGGATTATATAAAATGTGTTGATGCTTTCCTTAACCGACAGATGCGTTAATCTTATATTCATTTGATACTCGATTACAAGACTTAATATCAGCCCCATAATCCTATCAAGGATATAGAAAAGAATTTATATTGAAGTTTTGAAGCAAATGTGATATCTGAGGTAAAATTAGCAAAAAATATTTCAGGCTGATTTTTAGACGAAAAAAATTTAACGTCAAACTTGTCATTTGACATATGTAACGTCTATCTTATTTGAAATGACAGTAGAATATTTCATAACGCATCCTCTGATCGAGGGATACTATATAGATAAGGAGGGAATTCTCATGACATGCTTTAACCATGTTGTTATTTATATGCTTGATTAGTGGACTAAGTTACCTCTGAACAATATATGAGCCCAAGAATAGTGAAGCCTTGAACTAGCTCTTCCTTTTCTGAAGAATGATAGCAAATTTTCAGTTATTGGTTTAGCTTGATGATTTGGTTAATGTTCTTTTATTTTCAAAATTGAAATATATCACAATGGAAGTCTTTTAAAGTTTATGTGATTTTGCAAAATATGCAATGAACAAATATTAAGTGAATATGATCAGCATTCCTGTATTTCATTAATCTTTTTCTTATCTAGATAGTTACAGGACGAAATTTCTGACCTCAACACGATATTTCACCTACATATAACACGTGGAAAAAGTTTATACCGAGGGTCTGAAGCAAATCTATTTTCCAAAGGAAAATTATAAACAAAGCAGGTAACAATGCTGTTCAAGGTAACTTTTAGGCCAAAAATTATTCTGTTCCGAAATTGACAGTTAACGTTATAAAAGTTTCTATCTGAAATGAAAATATCAAGTATATCATAATGCACTCTGAGGCTGACTCAAACCAAAAGAAGAAAATCATGCAATCATGTAAATGCTTGATCATAGGATGCAGTAGTACCTTAGCAATACATGAGCCCTAGAATAGTATTCATTATGAAGAATAGATGTCGTACTGAAGTCTTGAAGCAAAGTTTTCCAAGGAAAATTCGCAAGCTTGTAGTTGATAGTTCATCGTATATCTTGGGCCATTTTATTTTAAGACTGAAATATATCGTAATGAATCTCTTTTCCTCTTCCTATGATTATGTGGAAAATAGTGTATCCTCTGGCAGACTAAACACTACGTAAATAAAAAGAGAATTCTCATGAACTTTCTTAAACTTCTAGCAACTGAACTACTTAATTACAGATGTTATTGGTCCCTGAATATTATCCTAATCACAGAATGGTATCATCGATGGAAACTATAATTAATACAAAGGTTCTGGAGAAAATCTATTTTCTGAAGGAAAATGGCAAAAAATGCCGAGTAATTTTTCGGCCAAAAAATTTCGTTTTCAGAATTAAAGTAAGATGTGATAAAAGTCTTGGATGACTGAAAAGATATATGATAACGCTTCCCCTGACCGACAGATATCAAGTACTAGTTGACCGAACTCTCATTAAATATATATATCCCATAATTGTTTGAATGCTTAATCACAGGAGTTATCAGTCCCTAAACAATATCTTAGCCCCAGTATCGTACTCGTTATGAAGAATAGGTATCATATGAAGTTTTTAAGAAAAATAATATCACAAGGAAAAAAAATGTACGTAGTAGTTCAGGATAATTCCTAAGCAAAAATCTTTTTGTTTCAAACTTGACGGATAAGGAATTAGAATTCTTCATGCTTGAAATGATATTTCAAAGTATATCATAATGGTTCTTTTTGGCTGCAGATACCAAATGAAGAAGAAGCGAATTCTCAAGATATTTCTTAATCCCTTAATCGTTAAAATGCCTAATTGCATAACTCAGTTCCCCCTGAGAACTTTTTCAGCCTCATAATCATATTGATTATGAATATTGGGTGCTATATAGAAGTCTTGATGTAATTCTATTTTTCATAGCAAAACCTTCAGTTAACAGTTCTGCATAATTTCCAGACCAAAGCATTTTTTTCCTCTTTTGAACTGAAGTATATCGTGATGAAAGTCTTCTACTCGTTATATGATAATGTGAATAATGTCGTGATGCGTCCCCTAGCCGACAGATATTACGTAAATATGAAGGCGTAAAACAAGTGGGTCAAGTTTTGAAGTAAACCAGGTAAAGTCTATAAGTCGGACCTCTCTCGACTCAACTCTGTCAAGTAAGGTTGCAGAGCTAGAACCACCCCAGATGTAAGAACAGCACTCCATACAAGGATGGACCAATCTTTACATAAACAAAGCAACTGTTCGAAAGAAGAGAAAATTCCGCAACTAAACAGGACTCAGTTTTCTTAAAGGCAAACTTAGTTTTTTCCGTAATGTAGGGTTTCCAATAATACCAAGAGGAAATTTATAAAGAGTTTTCGATAGAGAACTGGGTGGAAAATGGGTCTTGGAAGCACTGAACTTCACCAGATTTCGTCTAACCCACTCAGATATCTTGTCAAAGCCCGAGTTTATTGAGGATGTTGTGTAGAGACGAGACGCAGATCTTGTGAGAGAAGGAGCGGAAATGAAGGATGTGGAGAAATGCAGTGTTGAATCGTCAGTGTATGAGTGCCTTTGGTTACTTGTAGAAGAAAGAAAATCGTTGAATAAAAGGAGAAAAAGTGTAGGAGACAGGACAGAATCATGAGGATCATCGACATTGATGGAGAAAGAGAGAGAGAGGTTAATCCATTTATAAACACGAAAGTAGAGCGATCATAGAAGAAGGTAGATATGAGGGAGCAAAGAGATGGAGGGACGCCACAAGAGGGGAGCTTAGAAATGACTCTCCGATGCTACACCCAGCCAATTACTCCGCATATATTGAGGGCAACTCAACAGGATTTCCCAGAATCTTTCAGTGATAATGACCAAACATTAGTAAGATAGGAAAGACTATCACCAACGGATCAAAGAGAAGACTGGGATTTAAGATGTATAAGAATATAGAAGTTGAGGAGGGATTCTAAGGCTTTGGAAATAGCAGATAATAGAGCAATAGGACGATAATTAGATAGTCACCCTTCTTAGGGATGTGATGTACTAACACTTGCTTTCAAGAAGAAGGTTAAGTTTTATTTTCTAAACAAGAACGGAACAGATGAGCAAACACAGATGCAAGTTTAGAGATACATTCTTTCAGTACACGGGGATGGATGCCATCAGGACCATAAGCCTTACTTGTGTCCTGAGGAAGAAGCGCTTTTCGAACAATTCGAAAGGAGATTACGGAAAGAGGCATAGTATTAATTAGAGTATTATCAGAAGGAGTATTATTGGAGTATTATCAGAGGGAGAGGAATGTTAAAGTCATCCAAGGTGGAGTTAGAGGAGAAACGACAACCAAAGAGATTTGCTTTGTCAACGGGAGAGACAGATCTAGTACCGTAAGAACTAAAAAGTGAAGGGAAGGGAGAGCAACAAATGCTGTTTACGATGCCTTTAGCTAAAGACCAAAAAGACCTATCAGTGGATGAACAGGAGAGGTTATCGCACGTCCTTTAAATGAAGGAACGCATTCCCTCACGGAAAACGTACTTGTAGAGATTACAGGCAGAGATAAATGTTGAATAGGAGTCAGAGGAAGGAGAGTTTTTCCAAGCCAAATATACCTAACTGCTTCTCTGAATAGCTTCAGAGCAGTTGAACCAAAGATTGGAAGGAGATGTCATCTTGGAGGAGGAGGGCATAAATGCTTCCATTCCTGAGGAGTGGAACAGGTGCGGATTGTTGGAATAAACACAGACACAAACTTTGAACAGAAATCGTGAATGGAGATTGTAGCGCAATATGAGATAAGGGATATACTAATATCATTGGAAAATAGGGTCTCAGATAGGAGTAAAATATTAGAAGAGTTATTAGACGGATGGTGTTCAACAGAAGCGAAGTTACTAGAGAGACTACGTATGTTGGTACAGTTAATAGAGAAAGAGACAGATCTAATACAGAGGGAAGGTTGTGGAAGGGGCCGGCATTACTATTGTCTGAGCTCCTCCCTCTCACTGATAGAGTCAGACTGAAACCCTGAGATTCTTAGCATCTCATGATGTCGAGGGCTAGGGGTCATAGATTTGTTGAATTCTGTCGTGATAACATTTAGAAACGATTGTTCAGATAGGAGATGGCAAGAGAACTTATGTGAAGAAATAAACAAGGTTTGAGGTGTGCTGTGCCTGTAAGAAGATGGCAAGAACAGCCCGGTAGTCCCGTTTCCATGAAACAGAAAGTAAGACCAGCAATCCTGACATGAAGAGTAAGATTCCGGACACCATTCTAACGCTCCTGAATCAGGACGGTAGTACCACCCACGGCGGCTGCTGCCTAACAGCTTCTTAGACCAAGATTATAATCTTGTAATCAAAATCATCAAAGGCTTTGTTAACTATCAAAGCCTTTGATAGTTTTGAATAATAGTATTAGATCACGTCTTAACCATCTCATGTTGAGGCTAAATAGATTGAGGCCGTTTAATCGACTCTCATAGGATTTGCAGTTCGATGCAGTATTCAGAGAAGGGACATATCAATAAATTGTAAAGAGTAAGGACAATTTTCCTAGACTTGGAGTCCAAGGTTTTACTAAAGAATACAATAATTTTGTTCACTCTTTTGACCGCTTCCGTACACAATTCACTTGGTTTAGGTCACCAGGGAGTATTGCACCCGTCTTTTCCTCATCTATCCTTTGCATTTCAACAGAACTCATACTGTGGTTTGCCTTTTCATTTCTACTGTCGATAAGTAAAAGTTTGCACTTGACGATATCAAAATTCACTGGCCTCCTATGAGCTCAGTCCATCAGTATTTCTTTAACTCTAGGTCAAGGCTGTAAATGTTCAAGTTCATTTGTAGATATATTTCCCAGCTTTGTATCATCATCAAATGTTGATACCTTGCAATGCAGCCCAATTATCAATATCGTTAACATATATGAAAAAGAGAACCAGCCCTAAGACTATTTCTTGTGACACACCACTTGTTATGTTTAACCATTCTTAGGACTGACCATCAATCACAACAGTTAACCAATTTCCTGGCCATTGAACGAGAACCCCATCAGTGCCAGCTGACGAAGTTTTAGACTGTACATTTTGATGCGGATCCTCATCGAATGTTTTTTGAAAATCTAGATAGATGACATCATCTGCTTTACTTTCGTCACAGATGTTGATTATATCATAAAAGAAATCAACCAAATTTGTCAGACATGAGCGATTTCGTTGAAGACATTGTTGAGAAGCATTTATAAGTGGTGGTCCTCTAAATGGCGTACAGTTCTATGTCGAATAATGGTTTCCACTAATTTTCAAACTGCATCCATTCAGCTAATTGGACGATGATTTCCGAGCAGTGACCTATTACCTTTTTTAAATATCGATGTTATTATGTCAAACCTCCGTTTTTACGGAACTTTCCCCAGAGGAAGTGATTTGTTGAAAACGTCAGTCAAGGGTTTAACTATCTCATTTTTTTCACTTCAGTACCTGCGGTTTTGTTTATTTGTATTCCGTTTATTCCTGATAGTATGTCTTCAGCTTTCATATCAGTTTATTGCAGAATGTCCTTTTCTGTAAGTGAAACTGGATTCGAGACACGAATTATATCTTTGATGGTAAACACATATAGAACAAGTCATTTGATATTTTGGCCATGGCTTCATGCCTTCAACCAAGTCACCGTTTTCCGTAATCAACGGACCATTTGACTGGGTGATGGTGCTCTTACTTCTAACAACTGCACATCTCTTTAAAGTTTCTTTTGCTATTTTCGGCAGCATGCGATTCGTATTGATGTTCACTTTGGAGTAAGATAATCTTAGTTTCTCCACGCAAATTTACATAGCTAATTCTATTCTGTCGGATATGGGTCTCTGAGTTTCTTATGGGCTACTTCCTAGACATGAGGCATTTTTCTATTTGATATTTTTGTGGTTTCGTTTAAGACCGTCTACTACGCAATGGTACACAAATTTCCTTTATTGCTTTCAAGGTTTTACTGAAGCTTTCCTAAGCTGCGTTATGTCGTTTTCATTGACCATGTCACTCCAAGTTTGCCTGTCAAAAGTAATGTGAAGATCATTAAAGTCTGCGAGTTTAAAATCTGGTATTTCTTCAAGATTTATATTGTTGACCAATATTACATGAACGGTTGAAAGTGATGTCGAAATTGATTTGGCGGTAACCATATACCAACATTTTCTCTAACTTCATTATTAACGACATCCTCATTTGTACTAAGAACTAAATCTGGTCGCAAGAAGGTTTCTCGACTAATTGAATTCAGCTCTATGAAGCAAATTTAGGTAGAGTTCTGCGCCCGTGTATCCTGGAAAGGGACCCCCTCCAAACACACACACACACACACACACACACACACACGCACACGCACACGCACACACACACACACACACACACACACACACACACACACACACACACACACACACACACACACACACACACACACACACACACACACACACACACATACACACAAACACTTGCAAAACGGTGTGCGAAAATCTTTTGCTAACTGATCCTAAAATCTCTCCTCTACCACTGGTGTCTGTGCTGAGGGGCCTATAAACTAGTCCTGCTGATATTTTCTTGTGAATTAATCTTTAATTTCTACAAAATTGAAATCGTCATTCCCAGTGGTTACCTTTCTTTTCACTAATGGATCTAAATGATCTTCAATAAAAAAACAAGACATACCGCTTACTTTGCTTCCCCTATCCCATATCATACAGGATGTACCCTGGAATTAAGTATTAGGCGTGGGAATCTATGTTTGATTTCTAACCATGATTCGGTGATAGCAATCATATCATATGCGTTGCCTTTAACTGTGAAATTTCTATTGTGTATACTCCAAGCGCTAACGTATTCTTGAATAAGAGTAAGACCTATTTCGATGGGTTCGTACGGAGGGGGATGGGTCTGCTCCACACGGGCTTCGTTTTTGTACCAAAACGCAGGTGTAGACCCACTAAGAAGCCTGCCAAAAGGGGCAGCTCGAACTTCATTCAGGTGTAGTCCATCCTTCAAAAACATATCAGACTACGAGTAGATATGCTGCCACAAGTTTACGAACTCAACTCCTTTCCGAAAACAAAGGTTCATTGACCTATTGTTTAGACTGAACACCTTCCTAAAGGCGGTGTTGCCAGTGTCGATCCTGGAGGAACTCCTGAAATCAAAATACTGTTTGTTTTATCTTGGAAACGTCGAATGAGCTGGCGATATTTCTCCAACAGCTCTTCCAACTTCTCCATCAGTACATCGTTAGCACCTTTCTACACGACAAATATCAAGTTAGTGCCACCTTGAACTTCGCCTACGAGATCGGGAACTTCATCTACTCCGGCAGCTGAAAAACAAAAACGTACACAACGTGAGGGGCTCCAGACGCAGAACTCTTCAAGCTGTCCTTGCATCATGCAGTTACCAACGAGCCTCACTACGACATCACCCTAATACCGGGTTTTGTAATCAATGGCATCAAAGATAAACGTTTATGCAGGTAATACTAATGGAAGTTTCCAAGCCAAAAACAGAAATCATTTCAAAACTGGATTACAACATGATAAAAGTCTTCCTCAGTTGAAATGTTTACGCAAAATATATAATGTTTCCTCTTGCCGACAGATACCAAATGAGTAAGAAGTGAATTCATATGAAATCCTGTAATTATTCAAATGTTTGATTGTAAGACATAATTGTCCCTAAACAATATTTCAGCCCAAGAAACGACTTCATCATGAATAATAGGTGTAATATGTATAACAAAATAAAATAGATATATATCAAAATAGTTACATAACAAAATATCACTTCAAGAGTTAATATTAGATATTAGACTAAAAATGTATTATTCAAAATTGAAACATAACTTAGTGAAAGTCTTCTATACTTAAAAGGCTTCTGTAAAAATAGTATAATGCTTATTCTACTCGACAGACATTAAGTGAATAAGAACTGAATTCTCATGAAAGTGTTTAATCTGTAATCATTCAAATGCTTAATTGTAGGACTTTATGGCCCCTTGACGATATCTTCAAGAATAGGTTCTGTAGGAAATGTGTTCGCTTACGAAACATAACAAAAGAATGCAGCTAAAAACCTCTCTATTTCAAAAATGCAAATATAAAGTAATGGAAAGTCTCCTACACTTAGAATTACATTGTGAAATATTGCAGACTGCTTAATCTAGTCGACGGATACAGAATGAATATGATGCAAATATCAATTTGATATCAAGATATCGCTCCTAAAACAATATTTTACCTCTGAAACTGTATTAATCATGAAGAAAATGTGCTATAATGAGGTTCTGAAGCAAATATATTTTCCTAAGAATTCTGAATTGTATAGAAATGAAACTATATTTGATGTAATAATGTAGAGCATATTGTAATGTGGCCTAAAGGTAACAAGAAAACATGAAGCGAATTCTCGTGAATTTTTTTTCACCTTCTAATCACTTAAATACCTAACTTCAGGAATCAATACCCCGTAAATAACATTCAGCCCTAGAAACATATTTAGCATGAAGAATAGGTACTATACTGAGGTTCTGAAGGAAATATTTTTCCAAAAGAAAGTAGCAAAGTTTTTAGGTAATATTTCAAGGTAATTCTTGAGCCATCTTTTTTTTTTTAAGATTGAACTATATATAAAGTTATGGAAGTCTTCTACTTTTCAAATGATAATGTGAAATATATCATAATGCTTCCTCAAGCATTATCAAATATCAAGCGTTATCAAATAGATATGAAGCGAATGCTCATTTTTTTCGGCACTCATTCAAGTGCTTAATTACGGGGCTTAATGGTAGCCAATAACGTGTTTAGCACTGAATATAGGTTCTGTTCTGAAGTTTTAAAGCAAGTCATGTTCGTAGAAAATGATAGCAAAAAATGAGATGTAATTTTCTAGCACCCCCAAAAAATTCCTTTTGATTTTGTATTTTAACACAATGAAAGGCTTTTCTACTTCAAATGAAACGTGAAATACTCCACACTGCTTCCTTACCCGAGAAACATCGAAAAATTATGGAGCGAATAATCGTCAAATAATTCAGACATTTGTTGATACGGGACTAGGTGGCTCTCAAGCAATATATCAAACCAAGATGGTATTCTGTAAGAAAAATAGGTCGTTTACTGAACTTCTGAAGCAATCATGTTTTTCGAAGAAAAACATATAGTGCATTATTTAAGTTGAAACCCTCTTTCTTTGAAAATTAGAGTATGAACGTAATGTAAGACTTCTATATATAAAAGAATAATACATGATATTTCACAATGAATTCGATGGCTGACAAATACCGGACAGTTATAAAGCAAATAACAATGCAATATCTCAAACATGTAATCATTCCAATGCTTCTTAAAAGTCTTCATGACCCCTAAAAAACGTTTCAACCCCAGACTCTAAATTGGCCCGAAAATTCGGCACCAGGAACATGGTCCGCCAAAATTTCGACAGCATCTTAGTGATAAGATTTACTCCCTTAGACTCTTACATCTTCCTTCGGCTTGAAGCATAACATCGAGGGAAAAAATATGGCTCTGTTGATGCTTCGCCTGCTAACATGGAGCGGTTCCTGATGGTCCAAAATGGATATTAGTTCCACGATAGGACCGAGAGAGCGAGCGCTAAAATTTTTCCTTGTCTCTTTTTTTCTCCCTTTCGTTAAATTTATACATTTCAGTTAAGAACCGATCGTGTTGTGGACTTTTGTCCTTGACTGGAGCCTCAATCTTTAAAAGAGAAAGATAATGTAGCAGGGACTATGCAGTCTCTCTCTCTCTCTCTCTCTCTCTCTCTCTCTCTCTCTCTCTCTCTCTCTCTCTCTCTCTCTCTCTCTCTCTCTCTCTCTCTCTCTCTCTCTCTCTCTCTCTCTCTCTCTCTCTCTCTCTCTCTCTCTCTCTCTCTCTCTCTCTCTCTCTCTCTCTCTCTCTCTCTCTCTCTCTCTCTCTCTCTCTCTCTCTCTCTGAGCGTCGGACTGGAAACTTGATACAGTAAATTTTTCCAAATTCTGTATTTCTTAGCATAAATCGTGACCTTTTCTAACATTTCTCTCCAGGGCCAATTTCATTAAAATCAAGTGAAACCACATATTTGACATGCTTTAATTATTCTTGAATCATAATGGTCTAACGTCCTTGATTAATGTGATGGTCCGGTAATGTAAAGTCATTCTCCAGCGTTAATGACGATCGGGAGATCTTCACTACCTCATTACTGAAGAAGTCCAGGAATATCTACTCTAACATGACGCAAAACATGTGATCTCAGTTGTCTATATCTTTAATCGATTCTCTATGTATTACAATAACGTATAATCTGTTGTTCACATATATATTTTCCCCTCCATAAAATCGGTTGAACAGCAGGTCAGGTATCTATGTATGATATATTCAGTTAGTTCTTGCATTGATTGACATTAGAGAGATGATTTGATAATTTCTGTATGCATAGATTTGTTTTTACTTCGATACAGAAGAAAAGAAAGAAACACATCCGTCACAACTGTAAACATACTGTACTCGTTCAATCATAATAGAATACTATATACTACACGCTTACAACGCCTGAGTTGCCAGATACCACCATTATCCATTGAAGACTGTCTAAAAATGTATATATACAACTGTAAAATCTACTTCATTACAATTACTGTTTTCTTCATGAGTTTTTCTAATTCCCAATTCTCGTGGTCATTTCCTCACATTTGTACCTCTCCATCTATTGACCTTGTTATAGTTGGCCTGACACCCCCCAAAAACTCTCTCTCTCTCTCTCTCTCTCTCTCTCTCTCTCTCTCTCTCTCTCTCTCTCTCTCTCTCTCTCTCTCTCTCTCTCTCTCTCTCTCTCTCTCTCTCTCTCTCTCTCTCTCTCTATCTGTTTTGCTATCATTTTTTTCTGCTTTCAAGGAGACTGCATCTCTTTTCAGTTAAGACCTAACCACCTCCCTTGGTCCTTAGATTTGTGGGGTCTGTGTATCTATGTTTATGTAACTCTCTCTCTCTCTCTCTCTCTCTCTCTCTCTCTCTCTCTCTCTCTCTCTCTCTCTCTCTCTCTCTCTCTCTCTCTCTATCTGTTTTGCTATCATTTTTTTCTGCTTTCAAGGAGACTGCATCTCTTTTCAGTTAAGACCTAACCACCTCCCTTGGTCCTTAGATTTGTGGGGTCTGTGTATCTATGTTTAGGTAACTCTCTCTCTCTCTCTCTCTCTCTCTCTCTCTCTCTCTCTCTCTCTCTCTCTCTCTCTCTCTCTCTCTCTCTCTCTCTCTCTCTCTCTCACTCATACACACACACCTGAACCAAAAACTTTAGATGGAAGTCGCTCGTCATGCTCCAGGCAAGCATTCAGGTAGCGTCCTCCAGGAGAGGACTTGAGGACAAATTCTGGAAAAGTTTTTGTGTCTGCTCCTCCAAGTTCTCAGCTGCCTATCGGCTGCACCTTATCCAATTTCTCAACCGCTTTTCAGTTCAGAATCAGTTTTCTCTGGCGATTCGAGGTCGTGTTTCTTGATCTCAGGATGATCAAGCTTATGTATTCACATAAATGAAGTCTATAGATGCCTAACCTAGTTCTTGTATGAAATGACTTGGCTGTGAATGGAATTTATAAGTGTAGATATTTAGGTGGTAGTAAACACAGGCTCGAGTATGAGAAATAGATGATCTCTAACTACTCCTTGCGCTCACGAGTTGTTGTCATGGCAGAATGTAACTCGAGCAAGAATGCACTGATCATCAAGGCAGCTGACGCAGAGGCCTTCAGGAACTCACTCACTCTGGTCTAGACAACTGTATTAGACAGTGGCAAAATCTCCCCTGCATTACCTCTCCAGCAGGTGGCTCCTGGAATGGCCGTAATATCTCACCAGTTTTTGACCCCAGACAAACTTGCTGGAGGAGCATGAGACAGGTCGCTCGCTGTGAGCCTCACACCTGTCCTTGAGACAAGTCACTGTCACTCACACCGATCCCTGAGACAGGGTGCTGTCAGCCTCACAATTGTTTCTGTCGTTTGTTTATGGTTATATTTCACTTCATTTAACAAAATAGAGGTAACTCTAGTTAGGCACTTATATAGCGAAAAACAACAGGATTTCGGGCTTAAATTTTTCACTGACTGTGTCTACAAATGTGACGAGATATATTGAATACAATCACAAACTGATTTTCATGCAAATGGGAATAAAGAAGATAAACAGACCACAGGCATGAAAGTGGCATGCTTGTCCAGTTTACAAACCATGATTGGTACATAGTAAAGAGAACTAGACACAGTGGTTCGACCTGCTTGGGGTTATGAGTGAAATATCATCTTTGGCGAAAATGCATCATCGGAGTAGTCTCGTCGAAGAACTTCTCATTCCAAGGGAATCCATCCTTTCCCTGATACTGATTGCAGCGTACTTTCGTAGCTGTACCCCCCCCCCCCCCTCCTCCCGCCGGAAAAGAAGGTCCTGAGGTTATACGATAAAAAATAATGGTAATCTATACACTGTTAACGTTCGTTATGCAGCAGATAAAATTCTTTAGTCATTATCAAAGATAAGGTATCTACCGTGACCGGAGGCATGTCGTTTTACATGTGAATTCCTGCAAATGAGAAACTACTTAAACAAGACAAATACATGTCACATATTTATATTTAGCTGGACCGTGACACCCAGGTGACCTGATAATAATCATTAACTTTCTTTTGGATATTCAGGTGTAGGATAACAGGAGTAGCTGATGATAACAACACGCCCTACGGTCCCACCATCACATTAGCTGCCACAACCTTCTCATTATGACCCCAACACCAATTACCAAGCTGTCACGCTCGTCAGATGTTTTGCGCTGTTTTACTGATCAATATTCTACAAGGGGACTAATATTGACAAAGTGTCATGTGTCTTCTTACGTAGCACAACCCGACTGGACGTCACTGTATGATGTATTATTTCTAGTTTAGACATACAGCAGGAGAGATTATGACACGAACAACCATAATATGTTCGGGGTAAGGGAGAGAGAGAGAGAGAGAGAGAGAGAGAGAGAGAGAGAGAGAGAGAGAGAGAGAGAGAGAGAGAGAGAGAGAGAGAGAGAGAGAGAGAGAGAGAGAGAGAGAGAGAGAGAGAGAGAGAGTACTTACTTACTAAAGAGTACTTACCTAAAGATTTTGCCGTGAAAGAGATATGCTTTTCCCCCATCTCATTTATTATCCCCGCCCTCTCCTTACGAGACAATCACCCTCACCATCCGGCACGGCAGTTTTCTCGGTATCAGACCAAAATAAAACCCATCTGCCAGATATCGTTCTCGCTATCTCTCCCACCCACAGCCATACACACCACTCACACTTCTCTCTCTCCTCTCCGGCCCTACCGTCATCATCACCCAAATCCTCAATATCTCCATCATCCGCAACCCATCGTCAGTCCTTAAAGCAAAATCATTACCCGTATTCAAAATTCATCGACCTCACCATCCCTTTCACCCCTTACACAACCACCTTCACCCTACATCGCAGTTTTCCACCCCTCACTCCCACACACATCACGGCCATCTCCTCTGCCACTCACGACCCCATCATCCTCTCTTCATAACCAATCATCCTCCAATTCAGAATCCTCCTTATCTTTCCTACTGATATACCAGAATCATCATCCGCCAACCACCAATCTCCCTCCTGGAATCACAACACTCCTCAATCTAAATCCTTCACCATTTTCACTCACAACATTCAACTCAGTGTCGCTCCCGCTCGAAAATCCACCACGACGCACCTTCAGCCCAACAGACAACAAGCTCCCCAGGAAGAGCCCCTCCAACCACCACCACACAACACAGACGTCACTCCTTCCTAGGATCATCGTGTATACCGTGAATGAGGATAGTCACCCCGGTAGAGTGAGGTCTTCCCACCATTACAAAAGCGTATATGGCGATGGTGTCCCAGCGCTGTCATTAGAGATGACTTATTCCTTTTACCTTCCTTCCTCTGCCGTAACAATGGCCGCCTCCGCCTGATATGAGAGGCTTGCCTCTCACCATCACTCCCATTGATCTGCCAGACGGAAGTCTCCCGTCTCCTCCCAGTTAATAGCTCCAGCAACACCTTCCTCTACTGCAGCATCATTTGCCTAAACAATACCTCT
>NC_092241.1:16123409-16125909 GCF_036320965.1 Panulirus ornatus
CACGCTCTTTTTATTTCCACACATCTCTCTTACCCTTACGTTACTCACTCGATCAAACCACCTCACACCACACATTGTCCTCAAACATCTCATTTCCAGCACATCCATCCTCCTGCGCACAACTCTATCCATAGCCCACGCCTCGCAACCATACAACATTGTTGGAACCACTATTCCTTCAAACATACCCATTTTTGCTTTCCGAGATAATGTTCTCGACTTCCACACATTCTTCAAGGCTCCCAGAATTTTCGCCCCCTCCCCCACCCTATGATCCACTTCCGCTTCCATGGTTCCATCCGCTGCCAGATCCACTCCCAGATATCTAAAACACTTCACTTCCTCCAGTTTTTCTCCATTCAAACTCACCTCCCAATTGACTTGACCCTCAACCCTACTGTTCCTAATAACCTTGCTCTTATTCACATTTACTCTTAACTTTCTTCTTCCACACACTTTACCAAACTCAGTCACCAGCTTCTGCAGTTTCTCACATGAATCAGCCACCAGCGCTGTATCATCAGCGAACAACAACTGACTCACTTCCCAAGCTCTCTCATCCCCAACAGACTTCATACTTGCCCCTCTTTCCAAAACTCTTGCATTTACCTCTCTAACAACCCCATCCATAAACAAATTAAACAACCATGGAGACATCACACACCCCTGCCGCAAACCTACATTCACTGAGAACCAATCACTTTCCTCTCTTCCTACACGTACACATGCCTTACATCCTCGATAAAAACTTTTCACTGCTTCTAACAACTTTCCTCCCACACCATATATTCTTAATACCTTCCACAGAGCATCTCTATCAACTCTATCATATGCCTTCTCCAGATCCATAAATGCTACATACAAATCCATTTGCTTTTCTAAGTATTTCTCACATACATTCTTCAAAGCAAACACCTGATCCACACATCCTCTACCACTTCTGAAACCACACTGCTCCTCCCCAATCTGATGCTCTGTACATGCCTTCACCCTCTCAATCAATACCCTCCCATATAATTTACCAGGAATACTCAACAAACTTATACCTCTGTAATTTGAGCACTCACTCTTATCCCCTTTGCCTTTGTACAATGGCACTATGCACGCATTCCGCCAATCCTCAGGCACCTCACCATGAGTCATACATACATTAAATAACCTTACCAACCAGTCAACAATACAGTCACCCCCTTTTTTCATAAATTCCACTGCAATACCATCCAAACCTGCTGCCTTGCCGGCTTTCATCTTCCGCAAAGCTTTCACTACCTCTTCTCTGTTTACCAAATCATTTTCCCTAACCCTCTCACTTTGCACACCACCTCGACCAAAACACCCTATATCTGCCACTCTATCATCAAACACATTCAAGAAACCTTCAAAATACTCACTCCATCTCCTTCTCACATCACCACTACTTGTTATCACTTCCCCATTTGCGCCCTTCACAGAAGTTCCCATTTGTTCCCTTGTCTTACGCACTTAATTTACCTCCTTCCAGAAAATCTTTTTATTCTCCCTAAAATTTAATGATACTCTCTCACCACAACTCTCATTTGCCCTCTTTTTCACCTCTTGCACCTTTCTCTTGACCTCCTGTGTCTTTCTTTTATACATCTCCCAGTAAATTGCATTTTTTCCCTGCAAAAATCGTCCAAATGCCTCTCTCTTTTCTTTCACTAATACTCTTACTTCTTCATCCCACCACTCACTACCCTTTCTAATCAACCCACCTCCCACTCTTCTCATGCCACAAGCATCTTTTGCGCAATCCATCACTGATTCCCTAAATACATCCCATTCCTCCCCCACTCCCCTTACTTCTATTGTTCTCACCTTTTTCCATTCTGTACTCAGTCTCTCCTGGTACTTCCTCACACAGGTCTCCTTCCCAAGCTCACTTACTCTCACCACCCTCTTCACCCCAACATTCACTCTTCTTTTCTGAAATCCCATACAAATCTTCACCTTAGCCTCCACAAGATAATGATCAGACATCCCTCCAGTTGCACCTCTCAGCACATTAACATCCAAAAGTCTCTCTTTCGCACGCATGTCAATTAACACGTAATCCAATAACGCTCTCTGGCCATCTCTCCTACTTACATAAGTATACTTATGTATATCTCGCTTTTTAAACCAGGTATTCCCGATCATCAGTCCTTTTTCAGCACATAAATCTACAAGCTCTTCACCATTTCCATTTACAACACTGAACACCCCATGTATACCAATTATTCCCTAAACTGCCACATTACTCACCTTTGCATTCAAATCACCCATCACTGTAACCCGGTCTCGTGCATCAAAACCACTAACACACTCATTCAGCTGCTCCCAAAACACTTGCCTCTCATGATCTTTCTTCTCATGCCCAGGTGCATATATACCAATAATCACCCACCTCTCTCCATCAACTTTCAGTTTTACCCATATTAATCGAGAATTTACTTTCTTACATTCTATCACGTACTCCCACAACTCCTGTTTCAGGAGTATT
>NC_092241.1:16130909-16259067 GCF_036320965.1 Panulirus ornatus
ATAATTTACCAGGAATACTCAACAAACTTATACCTCTGTAATTTGAGCACTCACCCTTATCCCCTCTGCCTTTGTACAATGGCACTATGCAAGCATTTCGCCAATCCTCAGGCACCTCACCATGAATCATACATACATTAAATAACCTTGCAAACCTGTCAACAATAGTCACCCCCTTTTTTAATAAATTCCACTGCAATACCATCCAAACCTGCTGCCTTGCCGGCTTTCATCTTCTGCAAATCTTTTACTACCTCTTCTCTGTTTACCAAATCATATTCCCTAACCCTCTCACTTTGCACACCACCTCGACCAAAACACCCTATATCTACCACTCTATCATCAAACGCGTTCAACAAACCTTCAAAATACTCACTCCATCTCCTCTCATCACCATTACTTGTTATCACTTCCCCATTAGCCCGCTTCACTGAAGTTCCCATTTGCTCCCTTTTCTTACGCACTTTATTTACGTCCTTCCAAAACATCTTATTTTCCCTAAAATCTAATGATACTCTCTCACCCCAACTCTCATTTGCCCTCTTTTTCACCTCTTGCACCTTTCTCTTGGCCTCCTGCCTCTTTCTTTTATACTTCTCCCACTCATTTTCATTTTTTCCCTGCAAAAATCGTCCAAATGCCTCTCTCTTCTCTTTCACTAATAATCTTACTTTTTCATCCCACCGCTCACTACCCTTCCTAATCAACCCACCTTCCACGCTTCTCATGCCACAAGCATCTTTTGCGCAAGCCATCACTGCTTCCATAAATACATCCTATTGCTCCCCCACTCCCCTTAAGTTCTTTGTTCTCACCTTTTTCCATTCTGTACTCAGTCTCTCCTGGTACTTCCTCACACAAGTCTCCCTCCCAAGCTCACTTACTCTCACTACTCTCTTCACCCCAACATTCTCTCTTCTTTTCTGAAAACCCGTACAAATCTTCACCTTCGCCTCCACAAGATAATGATCAGACATCCCTCCAGTTGCACCTTTCAGCACATTAACATCCAAAAGTCTCTCTTTCGCGCGCCTGTCAATTAACATGCAATCCAATAACGATCTCTGGCCATCTCTCCTGCCTATATACGTACACTTATGTATATCTCGCTTTTAAACCAGGTATTCCTAATCACCAGTCATTTTTCAGCACATAAATCTACAAGCTCTTCACCATTTCCATTTACAACACTGAACACCCCATGCATACCAATTATTCCCTCAAATGCCACATCAATCACCTTTGCATTCAAATCACCCATCACTATAACCCGGTCTCGTGCATCAAAACCAGTAACACACTCATTCAGCTGCTCCAAAAACACTTGTCTCTCATGATCTTTCTTCTCATGCCCAGGTGCATATGCACCAATAATCACCCATCTCTCTCCATCAACTTTCAGTTTTACCCATATCAATCTAGAATTTACTTTCTTACACTCTATCACATACTCCCACCACTCCTGTTTCAGGAGTAGTGCTACTCCATCCCTTGATCTTGTCCTCTCACTAACCCCTGACTTTACTCCCAAGACATTCCCAAACCACTCTACCCCTTTACCCTTGAGCTTCGTTTCACTCAGAGCCAAAACCTCCAGGTTCCTTTCCTCAAACATACTACCTATCTCTCCTTTTTCCTCATCTTGGTAACATCCACAAACATTTAGACAACCCAATTCTGAACCTTCGAGGAGGATGAGCACTCCCCGCGTGACCCCTTCTTCTGTTTCCCCTTTTAGAAAGTTAAAATACAAGGAGGGGAGGGTTTCTAGCCCCCCGCTCCTGTCTCCTTTAGTCGCCTTCTTCGACACGTGAGGAATGCATGGGAAGTATACTCTCTCCCCTATCCCCAGGGATAATACAAACATATCTACAAAAAATACAAAATAGGAAAATGTTCCAGTGAGGTGCCTCCACATCAACTGTGAGTGTCCAACTGTTGATTTTGTCGTGATATCTTTACAATTTCATCCCCTAAGGTGTTAAGATAATCCTTTAAAGTGATATTCTTTAATAAAGTGTCTTCTAAAACTGCCTTTAGCTTCCTGATGATCTCCAAAGAGAGTTCCAGGGTCATCGTACCATCACGGGGAGCTGAGCCATAAACAGATGCCATGATACCTCCATGACGCATGAGTTCTTCCTTAGATGAATCAGATGCTGAATTTGCAAGAGCTCCAGTCTCTTCTTTCATGATATAATGATGGATAATTCGTGATTTTTTCTTGAGTTCTGAAACCAACTGAGTTATATGCTCTTCTAAAAACTAAATTTTTTCCGAGCGTTTGGCAGCAGATTTCTGAAGTCTGATGATTCGGTCAACCAACAATTCCTGTGTCACCAAAGGATCATTAAGGGGTGGGAGGGGATCCTGTGACTGTGGGCTGCTGCCATTGGTACTTGGGTATTCAATAGTGTTAAGGGAAGTACTGGAAGAGGTTCTGGAACCTTGAGATAAAGAGTCATGTGATGTTGCTGACTGGGATGATCTGCCACTCAAAACAACACCAGTTATGCTTTCATTTCCTCCATATATATATATATATATATATATATATATATATATATATATATATATATATATATATATATATATATATATATATATATATATATATATATATATATATATATATATATATATATATATATATATATATAAATATATATATATATATATATATATATATATATATATATATATATATATATATATATATATATATATATATATATATATATATATATATATATATATATATATATATATATATATATATATATATATATATATATATATATATATATATATATATATATATATATATATGGATCTAGAGAAGGCTTATGATAGAGTTGATAGAGATGCTCTGTGGAAGGTATTAAGAATATATGGTGTGGGAGGCAAGTTGTTAGAAGCAGTGAAAAGTTTTTATCGAGGATGTAAGGCATGTGTACGTGTAGGAAGAGAGGAAAGTGATTGGTTCTCAGTGAATGTAGGTTTGCGGCAGGGGTGTGTGATGTCTCCATGGTTGTTGAATTTGTTTATGGATGTTGTTGTTAGGGAGGTAAATGCAAGAGTTTTGGAAAGAGGGGCAAGTATGAAGTCTGTTGGGGATGAGAGAGCTTGGGAAGTGAGTCAGTTATTGTTCGCTGATGATACAGCGCTGGTGGCTGATTCATGTGAGAAACTGCAGAAGCTGGTGACTGAGTTTGGTAAAGTGTGTGAAAGAAGAAAGTTAAGAGTAAATGTGAATAAGAGCAAGGTTATTAGGTAGAGTAGGGTTGAGGGTCAAGTCAATTGGGAGGTAAGTTTGAATGGAAAAAAACTGGAGGAAGTAATTTGTTTTAGATATCTGGGAGTGGATCTGGCAGCGGATGGAACCATGGAAGAGGAAGTGGATCATAGGGTGGGGGAGGGGGCGAAAATCCTGGGAGCCTTGAAGAATGTGTGGAAGTCGAGAACATTATCTCGGAAAGCAAAAATGGGTATGTTTGAAGGAATAGTGGTTCCAACAATGTTGTACGATTGAGAGGCGTGGGCTATGGATAGAGCTGTGCGCAGGAGGATGGATGTGCTGGAAATGAGAGGTTTGAGGACAATGTGTGGTGTGAGGTGGTTTGATCGAGTAAGTAACGTAAGGGTAAGAGAGATGTGTGGAAATAAAAAGGGCGTGGTTGAGAGAGCAGAAGAGGGTGTTTTGAAATGGTTTGGGCACATGGAGAGAATGAGTGAGGAAAGATTGACCAAGAGGATATATGTGTCGGAGGTGGAGGGAACGAGGAGATGTGGGAGACCAAATTGGAGGTGGAAAGATGGAGTGAAAAAGATTTTGTGTGATCGGGGCCTGAACATGCAGGAGGGTGAAAGGAGGGCAAGGAATAGAATGAATTGGATCGATGTGGTATACCGGGGTTGACGTGCTGTCAGTGGATTGAATCAGGGCATGTGAAGCGTCTGGGGTAAACCATGGAAAGGTGTGTAGGTATGTATATTTGCGTGTGTGGAAGTATGTATATACATGTGTATGGGGGTGGGTTGTGCGATTTCTTTCGTCTGTTTCCTTGCGCTACCTCGTAAGCGCGGAACACAGCGACAAAGCAAAAGAAAAAAAGAAAAAAAATATATATATATGAATATATATATAAATGTATATATATATATATATATATATATATATATATATATATATATATATATATATATATATATATATATATATATATATATATATATATATATATATATTATATATATATATATATATATATATATATATATATATATACATATATATATATATATATATATATATATATATCTATATATATATATATTTATATATATAAATATATGTATATATATATATATATATATATATATATATATATACATATATATATATATATATATATATATATATATATATATATATATATATATATATATATATATATATATATATATATATATATATATCTTTTCTTTCTTTCAAACTATTCGCCATTTCCCGCGTTAGCGAGGTAGCGTTAGGAACAGAGGACTGGGCCTTTGAGGGAATATCCTCACCTGGCCCCCTTCTCTGCTCGTTCTTTTGGAAAATTAAAAAAAAATATGATGGGAGGGGAGGATTTCCAGCCCCCCGTTCCCTATATATATATATATATATATATATATATATATATATATATATATATATATATATATATATATATATATATATATATATATATATATATATATATATATATATATATATATATATATACATATATAAAAAAAGAAAAAAAAAATGTATATATATATATATATATATATATATATATATATATATATATATATATATATATATATACATATTTTTTTTTTTTTTTTTTTTTTGCTTTGTCGCTGTCTCCCGCGTTTGCGAGGTAGCGCAAGGAAACAGACGAAAGAAATGGCCCAACCCACCCCCATACACATGTATATACATACGTCCACACACGCAAATATACATACCTACACACCTTTCCATGGTTTACCCCAGACGCTTCACATGCCCCGATTCAATCCACTGACAGCACGTCAACCCCGGTATACCACATCGCTCCAATTCACTCTATTCCTTGCCCTCCTTTCACCCTCCTGCATGTTCAGGCCCCGATCACACAAAATCTTTTTCACTCCATCTTTCCACCTCCAATTTGGTCTCCCTCTTCTCCTCGTTCCCTCCACCTCCGACACTTATATCCTCTTGGTCAATCTTTCCTCACTCATTCTCTTCATGTGCCCAAACCATTTCAAAACACCCTCTTCTGCTCTCTCAACCACGCTCTTTTTATTTCCACACATCTCTCTTACACTTACGTTACTTACTCGATCAAACCACCTCACACCACACATTGTCCTCAAACATCTCATTTCCAGCACATCCATCCTCCTGCGCACAACTCTATCCATAGCCCACGCCTCGCAACCATACAACATTGTTGGAACCACTATTCCTTCAAACATACCCATTTTTGCTTTCCGAGATAATGTTCTCGACTTCCACACATTCTTCAAGGCTCCCAGAATTTTCGCCCCCCCCCCCCACCCTATGATCCACTTCCGCTTCCATGGTTCCATCCGCTGCCAGATCCACTCCCAGATATCTAAAACACTTCACTTCCTCCAGTTTTTCTCCATTCAAACTCACCTCCCAATTGACTTGACCCTCAACCCTACTGTACCTGATAACCTTGCTCCTACTCACATTTACTCTTAACTTTCTTCTTTCACACACTTTACCAAACTCAGTCACCAGCTTCTGCAGTTTCTCACATGAATCAGCAACCAGCGCTGTATCATCAACGAACAACAACTGACTCACTTCCCAAGCTCTCTCATCCCCAACAGACTTCATACTTGCCCCTCTTTCCAAAACTCTTGCATTTACCTCCCTAACAACCCCATCCATAAACAAATTAAACAACCATGGAGACATCACCCACCCCTGCCGCAAACCTACATTCACTGAGAACCAATCACTTTCCTCTCTTCCTACACGTACACATGCCTTACATCCTCGATAAAAACTTTTCACTGCTTCTAACAACTTGCCTCCCACACCATATATTCTTAATACCTTCCACAGAGCATCTCTATCAACTCTATCATATGCCTTCTCCAGATCCATAAATGCTACATACAAATCCATTTGCTTTTCTAAGTATTTCTCACATACATTCTTCAAAGCAAACACCTGATCCACACATCCTCTACCACTTCTGAAACCACACTGCTCTTCCCCAATCTGATGCTCTGTACATGCCTTCACCCTCTCAATGAATATCCTCCCATATAATTTACCAGGAATACTCAACAAACTTATACCTCTGTAATTTGAGCACTCACTCTTATCCCCTTTGCCTTTGTACAATGGCACTATGCACGCATTCCGCCAATCCTCAGGCACCTCACCATGAGTCATACATACATTAAATAACCTTACCAACTAGTCAACAATACAGTCACGCCCTTTTTTCATAAATTCCACTGCAATACCATCCAAACCTGCTGCCTTGCCGGCTTTCATCTTCCGCAAAGCTTTTACTACCTCTTCTCTGTTTACCAAATCATTTTCCCTAACCCTCTCACTTTGCACACCACCTCGACCAAAACACACTATATCTGCCACTCTATCATCAAACACATTCAACAAACCTTCAAAATACTCACTCCATCTCCTTCTCACATCACCACTACTTGTTATCACCTCCCCATTTGCGCCCTTCACTGAAGTTCCCATTTGCTCCCTCGTCTTACGCACTTTATTTACCTCCTTCCAGATCATCTTTTTATTCTCCCTAATATTTAATGATACTCTCTCACCCCAACTCTCATTTGCCCTTTTTTCACCTCTTGCACCTTTCTCTTGACCTCCTGTCTCTTTCTTTTATACATCTCCCACTCAATTGCATTTTTTCCCTGCAAAAATCGTCCAAATGCCTCTCTCTTCTCTTTCACTAATACTCTTACCTCTTCATCCCACCACTCACTACCCTTTCTAATCAACCCACCTCCCACTCTTCTCATGCCACAAGCATCTTTTGCGCAATCCATTACTGATTCCCTAAATACATCCCATTCCTCCCCCACTCCCCTCTCTTCCATTGTTCTCACCTTTTTCCATTCTGTACCCAGTCTCTCCTGGTACTTCCTCACACAAGTCTCCTTCCCAAGCTCACTTACTCTCACTACCCTCTTCACCCCAACATTCACTCTTCTTTTCTGAAAACCCATACAAATCTTCACCTTAGCCTCGACAAGATAATGATCAGACATCCCTCCAGTTGCACCTCTCAGCACATTAACATCCAAAAGTCTCTCTTTCGCGCGCCTGTCAATTAACACGTAATCCAATAACGCTCTCTGGCCATCTCTCCTACTTACATAAGTATACTTATGTATATCTCGCTTTTTAAACCAGGTATTCCCAATCATCAGTCCTTTTTCAGAACATAAATCTACAAGCTCTTATATATCCCTGGGGATAGGGGAGAAAGAATACTTCCCATGAATTCCCTGCGTGTCGTAGAAGGCAACTAAAAGGGGAGGGAGCGGGGGGCTGGAAATCCTCCTCTCTTTTTTTTTTTCCCCAAAAGAAGGAACAGAGTAGTGGGCCAGGTGAGGATGTTCCCTCAAGGGCCCAGTTCTCTGTTCTTAACTCTACCTCGCAAACGCGGGAAATGGCGAATAGTATGAAAGAAATAAAGATATATATATATATATATATGTCTCCCGCGTTTGCGAGGTAGAGCAAGGAAACAGACGAAAGAAATGGCCCAACCCCCCCATACACATGTATATACATACGTCCACACACGCAAATATACATACCTACACAGCTTTCCATGGTTTACCCCAGACGCTTCACATGCCTTGATTCAAATCCACTGACAGCACGTCAACCCCGGTATACCACATAGCTCCAATTCACTCTATTCCTTGCCCTCCTTTCACCCTCCTGCATGTTCAGGCCCTCGATCACACAAAATCTTTTTCACTCCATCTTTCCACCATCCAATTTGGGTATATATATAATATATATATATATTTAATATATATATTATATATATATATATAATATATCATAAATATATATATATATATATATATAATATAAATATTATATATTATATTAATAATATAATATATATATATATATATATATATATATATATATATATATATATATATATATTAATTTTTTTTTTTTATTATTTTTTATTATACTTTGTCGCTGTCTCCCGCGTTTGCGAGGTAGCGCAAGGAAACAGACGAAAGAAATGGCCCAACCCACCCCATACACATGTATATACATACGTCCACACACGCAAATATACATACCTACACAGCTTTCCATGGTTTACCCCAGACGCTTCACTTGCCCCGATTCAATCCACTGACAGCACGTCAACCCCGGTATACCACACCGCTCCAATTCACTCTATTCCTTGCCCTCCTTTCACCCTCCTGCATGTTCAGGCCCCGATCACAAAAAATCCTTTTCACTCCATCCTTCCACCTCCAATTTGGTCTCCCTCTTCTCCTTGTTCCCTCCACCTCCGACACATATATCTTCTTGGTCAATCTCTCCTCACTCATCCTCTCCATGTGCCCAAACCACTTCAAAACACCCTCTTCTGCTCTCTCAACCACGCTCTTTTTATTACCACACATCTCTCTTACCCTTACGTTACTCACTCGATCAAACCACCTCACACCACACATTGTCCTCAAACATCTCATTTCCTGCACATCCATCCTCCTGCGCACAACTCTATCCATAGCCCACGCCTCGCAACCATACAACATTGTTGGAACCACTATTCCTTCAAACATACCCATTTTTGCTTTCCGAGATAATGTTCTCGACTTCCACACATTCTTCAAGGCCATCAGGATTTTCGCCCCCTCCCCCACCCTATGATCCACTTCCGCTTCCATTATTCCATCCGCTGCCAGATCCACTCCCAGATATCTAAAACACTTCACTTCCTCCAGTTTTTCTCCATTCAAACTCACCTCCCAAATGACTTGACCCTCAACCCTACTGTACCTAATAACCTTGCTCTTATTCACATTTACTCTTAACTTTCTTCTTCCACACACTTTTCCAAACTCAGTCACCAGCTTCTGCAGTTTCTCACATGAATCAGCCACCAGCGCTGTATCATCAGCGAACAACAACTGACTCACTTCCCAAGCTCTCTCATCCCCAACAGACTTCATACTTGTGGAGGCTAAGGTGAAGATTTGTATGGGTTTTCAGAAAAGAAGAGTGAATGTTGGGGTGAAGAGGGTGGTGAGAGTAAGTGAGCTTGAGAAAGAGACCTGTGTGAGGAAGTACCAGGAGAGACTGAGTACAGAATGGAAAAAGGTGAGAACAATGGAAGTAAGGGGAGTGGGGGAGGAATGGGATGTATTTAGGGAATCAGTGATGGATTGCGCAAAAGATGCTTGTGGCATGAGAAGAGTGGGAGGTGGGTTGATTAGAAAGGGTAGTGAGTTGTGGGATGAAGAAGTAAGAGTATTAGTGAAAGAGAAGAGAGAGGCATTTGGACGATTTTTGCAGGGAAAAAATGCAATTGAGTGGGAGATGTATAAAAGAAAGAGACAGGAGGTCAAGAGAAAGGTGCAAGAGGTGAAAAAAAGGGCAAATGAGAGTTGGGGTGAGAGAGCATCATTAAATTTTAGGGAGAATAAAAAGATGTTCTGGAAGGAGGTAAATAAAGTGCGTAAGACAAGGGAGCAAATGGGAACTTCAGTGAAGGGCGCAAATGGGGAGGTGAAAACAAGTAGTGGTGATGTGAGAAGGAGATGGAGTGAGTATTTTGAAGGTTTGTTGAATGTGTTTGATGATAGAGTGGCAGATATAGGGTGTTTTGGTCGAGGTGGTGTGCAAAGTCAGAGGGTTAGGGAAAATGATTTGGTAAACAGAGAAGAGGTAGTGAAAGCTTTGCGGAAGATGAAAGCCGGCAAGGCAGCAGGTTTGGATGGTATTGCAGTGGAATTTATTAAAAAAGGGGGGTGACTGTATTGTTGACTGGTTGGTAAGGTTATTTAATGTATGTATGACTCATGGTGAGGTGCCTGAGGATTGGCGGAATGCGTGCATAGTGCCATTGTACAAAGGCAAAGGGGATAAGAGTGAGTGCTCAAATTACAGATGTATAAGTTTGTTGAGTATTCCTGGTAAATTATATGGGAGGGTATTGATTGAGAGGGTGAAGGCATGTACTGAGCATCAGATTGGGGAAGAGCAGTGTGCTTTCAGAAGTGGTAGAGGATGTGTGGATCAGGTGTTTGCTTTGAAGAATGTATGTGAGAAATACTTAGAAAAGCAAATGGATTTGTATGTAGCATTTATGGATCTGGAGAAGGCATATGATAGAGTTGATAGAGATGCTCTGTGGAATGTATTAAGAATATATGGTGTGGGAGGAAAGTTGTTAGAAGCAGTGAAAAGTTTTTATCGAGGATGTAAGGCATGTGTACGTGTAGGAAGAGAGGAAAGTGATTGGTTCACAGTGAATGTAGGTTTGCGGCAGGGGTGTGTGATGTCTCCATGGTTGTTTAATTTGTTTATGGATGGGGTTGTTAGGGAGGTGAATGCAAGAGTTTTGGAAAGAGGGGCAAGAATGAAGTCTGTTGTGGATGAGAGAGCTTGGGAAGTGAGTCAGTTGTCGTTCGGTGATAATACAGCGCTGGTGGCTGATTCATGTGAGAAACTGCAGGAGCTGGTGACTGAGTTTGGTAAAGTGTGTGAAAGAAGAAAGTTAAGAGTAAATGTGAATAAGAGCAAGGTTATTAGGTACAGTAGGGTTGAGGGTCAAGTCAATTGGGAGGTAAGTTTGAATGGAGTAAAGTGCTTTAGATATCTGGGAGTGGATCTGGCAGCGGATGGAACCATGGAAGCGGAAGTTAATCATAGGGTGGGGGTGTGGGCGAAAATCCTGGGAGGCTTGAAGAATGTGTGGAAGTCGAGAACATTATCTCGGAAAGCAAAAATGGGTATGTTTGAAGGAATAGTAGTTCCAACAATGTTGTATGGTTGCGAGGCGTAAGCTATGGATAGAGTTGTGCGCAGGAGGATGGATGTGCTGGAAATGAGATGTTTCAGTACAATGTGTGGTGTGAGTTGGTTTGATCGAGTAAGTAATGTAAGGGTAAGAGAGATGTGTGGAAATAAAAAGAACGTGGTTGAGAGAGCAGAAGAGGGTGTTTTGAAATGGTTTGGGCACATGGAGAGAATGAGTGAGGAAAGATTGACCAAGAGGATATATGTGTCAGAGGTGGAGGGAACGAGGAGAAGTGGGAGAACAAATTGGAGGTGGAAAGATGGAGTGAAAAAGATTTTGAGTGATCGTTGCCTGAACATGCAGGAGGGTGAAAGGCGTGCAAGGAATAGAGTGAATTGATCGATGTGGTATACCGGGGTTGACGTGCTGTCAGTGGATTGAATCAGGGCATGTGAAGCGTCTGGGGTAAAGCATGGAAAGTTGTGTGGGGCCTGGATGTGGAGGGGGAGCTGTGGTTTCGGGCATTATTGCATGACAGCTGGAGACTGAGTGTGAACGAATGAGGCCTTTGTTGTCTTTTCCTAGCGCTACCCCGCACACATGAGTGGGGAGGGGGAAGGTATTCCATGTGTGGCGAGGTGGCGATGGGAATGAATAAAGGCAGACAGTGTAAATTGTGTGCATGGGTATATATGTATGTGTCTGTGTGTGTATATATATGTGTACATTGAGATGTATGGGTGTGTAGGTTTGCGTGTGTGGACGTGTGTGTATATACGTGTGTATGGGGGTGGGTTGGGCCATTTCTTTCGTCTGTTTTCCTTGCGATACCTCGCAAACGCGGGAGACAGCGACAAAGGAAAGCAAAGCAAATATATATATATATATATATATATATATATATATATATATATATATATATATATATATATATATATATATATATATATATATATGTATATATATATATATATATATATATATATATATATATATATATATATATATATATATATATATATATATATATATATATATATATATATATATATATATATGTATATATATATATTTTTTTTTTTCCAAAAGAAGGAACAGAGGGGGCCAGGTGAGGATATTCCAAAAAAGGCCCAGTCCTCTGTTCCTAACGCTACCTCGTTAACGCGGGAAATGGCGAATAGTTTAAAAGAAAAAAGAATATATATATATATATATATATATATATATATATATATATATATATATATATATATATATATATATATATATATATATACGCACATATACACACATACGCACATACATATATACATACATATGAAAAATGTAAGAAATAATTTAGAAAACTGAAACTTCTAGCTTGAAATGAAATGGAAAATGAATGTCCCATAATGGTTCAACCTCTGGCTATGGAAAAGGGAAATGTATAATTTATTTACACAAACGTCAATAGTAGTTTTCATCAATTTAACCACTGTATCATACTGCCTGGTACACTTCTCTCATCATGAAACAATAATATTGGCTTATGATGTTTCTCAATTGTCTTCATTACACAAAGTACAACCATATCTTGGATACATGAGGGTAGGTAGTTGGTCATCCGCCATAATAAAGCCTTGACAGACCAAAAATTTATCTGGACCTGAACTTTTCCAGTACATTTCTGAAAAAACACCTTTTTGCTTTCCATCTCTATCACTTTGAAAAAAAAAAAAACTTCCTTTGTTCACATTTCAATGAACGAATAAGCTTCAATGTCTAAGCTACATTTTTTTCCAATTTCACTATTTTCTTGTCAGAGCACCATGTATGAAAAACTATCATTCCAGTAACACAACTATAAACATTTACTTACCCTTTAAAAAAGTTCTGGGGAAGTCTGTCTCGATACACTGGGGAACACTCTACCACCTGGCGAGGTTTGTGTTGCAATGGTTCTTGATTCACAAACGTAGTAGCATCACTGGTGGGCGGAAGAACATTCTTGTAACCACAGCAAGGATCACAGTCCGTGCAACTCCATTATGATGGTTCTTCTCATGACGCGACACTTAAGCTGTGACCATAGCTGCCCTCATTATTTGTTTGGTATTTTTCACAAGCAGTAACTATCAACTCCATTGTTTCTGTCTTCATTTCTCCCGACATATCAGTATGCCGCAATAATGGGTAAGTGTGAATTATTTTCTTGGTGTCATCTACGCTCTCTTGCTTCCGTAATTTCACCCAGGATAGGAACAAAGAAGGTCAGACGCTATGTGTTTGTCTGAGGGCTCAAGCTTGACCTTTGCAGCATAGTTAAACCCACTAGGGAAAAAAAATCCCGTCTGCCACAGCTCAAGCCATCATTACTCCCAACAAACCCCACCACCGCATTAAGGTCTATGTAGATTGGAGATAGGGGATAGGGGTGAAAGAATACGTTCCACGCATTCCTCACGTGTCGTAGAAGGCGACTAGAGGGGACGGGAGCGGGGGGCCAGAAATCCTCCCCTCCTTGTATTTTTAACTTTCTAAAATGGGAAACAGAAGAAGGGGTCACGCGCGGAGTGCTCATCCTCCTCGAAGGCTCAGACTGGGGTGTCTAAATGTGTGTGGATGTAACCAAGATGTGAAAAAAGGAGAGATAGGTAGTATGTTTGAGGAAAGGAACCTGGATGTTTTGGCTCTGAGTGAAACGAAGCTCAAGGGTAAGTGGAAGAGTGGTTTGGGAATGTCTTGGGAGTAAAGTCAGGGGTTAGTGAGAGGACAAGAGCAAGGGAAGGAGTAGCAGTACTCCTGAAGCAGGAGTTGTGGGAGTATGTGATAGAATGTAAGAAAGTAAATTCTCGATCAATATGGGTAAAACTGAAAGTTGGTGGAGAGAGATGGGTGATTATTGGTACATATGCAACTGGGCATGAGAAGAAAGATCATGAGAGGCAAGTGTTTTGGGAGCAGCTGAATGAGTGTGTTAGTGGTTTTGATGCACGAGACCGGGTTATAGTGATGGGTGATTTGAATGCAAAGGTGAGTAATGTGGCAGTTGAGGGAATAATTGGTATACATGGGGTGTTCAGTGTTGTAAATGGAAATGGTGAAGAGCTTGTAGATTTATGTGCTGAAAAAGGACTGGTGGTTGGGAATACCTGGTTTAAAAAGCGAGATATACATAAGTATACTTATGTAAGTAGGAGAGATGGCCAGAGAGCGTTATTGGACCACGTGTTAATTGACAGGCGCGCGAAAGAGAGACTTTTGGATGTTAATGTGCTGAGAGGTGCAACTGGAGGGATGTCTGATCATTATCTTGTGGAGGCTAAGGTGAAGATTTGTATGGGTTTTCAGAAAAGAAGAGTGAATGTTACGGTGAAGGGGGTGGTGAGAGTTACTAAGTGAGCTTGGGAAGGAGACTTGTGTGAGGAAGTACCAAGAGAGACTGCGTACAGAATGGTAAAAGGTGAGAACAATGGAAGTAAGGGGAGTGGGGGAGGAATGGGATGTATTTAGGGAATCAGTATAGTGAGTGGTGGGATGAAGAAGTAAGATTATTAGTGAAAGAGAAGAGAGAGGCATTTGGACGATTTTTGCAGAGAAAAAATGCAATTGAGTGGGAGATGTATACAAGAAAGAGACAGGAGGTCAAGAGAAAGGTGCAAGAGGTGAAAAAGAGGGCAAATGAGAGTTGGGGTGAGAGAGTATCATTAAATTTTAGGGAGAATAAGAAGATGTTCTGGAAGGAGGTAAATAAAGTGCGTAAGACAAGGGAGCAAATGGGAACTTCAGTGAAGGGCGCAAATGGGGAGGTGATAACAAGTAGTGGTGATGTGAGAAGGAGATAGAGTGAGTATTTTGAAGGTTTGTTGAATGTGTTTGATGATAGAGTGGCAGACATAGGGTGTTTTGGTCGAGGTGGTGTGCAAAGTGATAGGGTTAGGGAAAATGATTTGTTAAACAGAGAAGAGGTAGTAAAAGCTTTGCGGAAGATGAAAGCCGGCAAGGCAGCAGGTTTGGATGGTATTGCAGTGGAATTTGTTAAAAAAGGGGGTGACTGTATTGTTGACTGGTTGGTAAGGTTACTTAATGTATGTATGACTCATGGTGAGGTGCCTGAGGATTGGCGGAATGCGTGCATAGTGCCACTGTACAAAGGCAAAGGGGATAAGAGTAAGTGCTCAAATTACAGAGGTATAAGTTTGTTGAGTATTCCTGGTAAATTATATGGGAGGGTATTGATTGAGAGGGTGAAGGCATGTACAGAGCATCAGATTGGGGAAGAGCAGTGTGGTTTCAGAAGTGGTAGAGGATGTGTGGATCAGGTGTTTGCTTTGAAGAATGTATGTGAGAAATACTTAGAAAAGCAAAGGGATTTGTATTTAGCATTTGTGGATTTGGAGAAGGAATATGATAGAGTTGATAGAGATGCTCTGTGGAAGGTATTAAGAATATATGGTGTGGGAGGCAAGTTGTTAGAAGCAGTGAAAAGTTTTTATCGAAGATGTAAGGCATATGTACGTGTAGGAAGAGAGGAAAGTGATTGGTTTTCAGTGAATGTAGGTTTGCGGCAGGGGTGTGTGATGTCTCCATGGTTGTTTAATTTGTTTATGGATGGGGATGTTAGGGAGGTGAATGCAAGAGTTTTGGAAAGAGGGGCAAGTATGAAGTCTGTTGTGGATGAGAGAGCTTGGGAAGTGAGTCACTTGTTGTTCGCTGATGATACAGCGCTGGTGGCTGATTCATGTTAGAAACTGCAGAAGCTGGTGACTGAGTTTGGTAAAGTGTGTGAAAGAAGAAAGTTAAGAGTAAATGTGAATAAGAGCAAGGTTATTAGGTACAGTAGGGTTGAGGGTCAAGTCAATTGGGAGGTAAGTTTGAATGCAGAAAAACTGGAGGAAGTGAAGTGTTTTAGATATCTGGGAGTGGATCTGGCAGCTGATGGAACCATGGAAGCGGAAGTGAATCATAGGGTGGGGGAGGGGGCGAAAATTCTGGGAGCCTTGAAGAATGTGTGGAAGTCGAGAACATTATCTCGGAAAGCAAAAATGGGTATGTTTGAAGGAATTTTGGTTCCAACAATGTTGTATGGTTGCGAGGCGTGGGCTATGGATAGAGTTGTGCGCAGGAGGGTGGATGTGCTGGAAATGAGATGTTTGAGGACAATGTGTGGTGTGAGGTGGTTTGATCGAGTAAGTAACGTAAGGGTAAGAGAGATGTGTGGAAATAAAAAGAGCGTGGTTGAGAGAGCAGAAGAGGGTGTTTTGAAATGGTTTGGGCACATGGAGAGAATGAGTGAGGAAAGATTGACCAAGAAGATATATGTGTCGGAGGTGGAGGGAACGAGAAGTGGGAGACCAAATTGGAGGTGGAAAGATGGAGTGAAAAAGATTTTTTGTGATCGGGGCCTGAACATGCAGGAGGGTGAAAGGAGGGCAAGGAATGGAGTGAATTGGATCGATGTGGTATACCGGGATTTACATGCTGTCACTGGATTGAATCAGGGCATGTGAAGCGTCTGGGGTAAACCATGGAAAGTTGTGTGGGGCCTGGATTTGGAAAGGGAGCTGTGGTTTCGGGCATTATTGCGTGGCAGCTAGAGAATGAGTGTGAACGAATGGGGCCTTTGTTGTCTTTTCCTAGTGCTACCTCGCACAGATGAGGGGGGAGGGGGATGGTATTCCATGTGTGGCGAGGTGGCGATGGGAGTGAATGGGGGCAGACAGTGTGAATTGTGTGCATGGGTATATATGTATGTGTCTGTGTATGTATATATATATGTGTACATTGAGATGTATAGGTATGTATATTTGCGTGTGTGGACGTGTGTGTGTATACATTGTGTATGGGGGTGGGTTGGGCCATTTCTTTCGTCTGTTTCCTTGCGCTACTTCGCAAACGCGGGAGACGGCGACAAAGCAAAATAAAAAATAAATAGAATATATTTATATATATATATATATATATATATATATGTATATATATATATATATATATATATATATATATATATATATATATATATATATATATATATATATATATATATATATTTTTTTTTTTTTTTGCTGTCTCCCGCGTTTGCGAGGTAGCGCAAGGAAACAGACGAAAGAAATGGACCAACCCACACCCATACACATGTATATACATTACACGTCCACACACGCAAATATACATACCTACACAGCTTTCCATGGTTTACCCCAGACGCTTCACATATATATATATATATATATATATATATACAGGGGACGTCCATTTTTAATGACAGGCTGAAATAGAGAGAAATGTAGATGTGGAATCGTTTTTTTCTAAGAAAATGGTGCATAAGTCACTTTGATATAATTATGTCAAGAACGGTCGACGACTGAAGGATAACTTCTGATGGATGAATCATTATGGCAAACATTTAGATATGCAAGACATGAGAAATATATTACAACTTTTTTTCAGAATAAACAAAACATTGTTGTGTGTTACAAGGAGTTGTGCGATGATTTCTTCTGAATAGACAGAATATTGTTGGGAGTTATAAGGAATTGTAAGATTAATATCCTAAAGACAAATGAAAAGGAAATGGAGAAGTAGATATAACAGAGAGAGAGAGAGAGAGAGAGAGAGAGAGAGAGAGAGAGAGAGAGAGAGAGAGAGAGAGAGAGAGAGAGAGAGAGAGAGAGAGAGATAGAGAGAGAGAGAATAGATTGGTAGGTTTAACGTCTACAAGATATATGGTAACAATCATGCACACATTTGTCGATCAGTTGTTGATGAACATCAGATATTTGCGGTTGTTTAGCCAACAGTTGCAAATGAAGCAAACTGGTATGCATTGTCCCAGAAGTATGCATAGAAAAGAAAGAAGAGCAGCAAGACAAAGAAATATTCAAGGAAGAGCCTATAATATAATTTGGATTTAGAAAAAAAGTTTCCATTGCATAGGGCACTGATAAGTTGCTATGAAGAACATAATGATTAATGTGCATCTCATATACAAATAACACTTGAGAAATAAGAACATTTGCCATCATTTTCTTGCTGTTTATGTCCATCGTTGCAGGGACTTTCATCAATATGTCAGTACGTCTAATGCATCACAACTTGCACTATCAGGTCCGATGTGTGCTTGATATACGAGCACAGTTGCCTGACGGACCCAGATGGAACGCCCTGACCTATACGTTACGCTCATGAATAGTTGCATGTTGCTGGAATTAAAGCTTATCAGCGGTTAAATCTCACACACCCACGTGTCGTACCAATATATCTTACAAAAGATGAAATAAAAGATAATATTGAATTGCCGTTATTTTTTCCTCAACTATAGCGTCAGTAGGTCTTATATATGACAGTCTATACTATCAGACAAGTACTGTTCCTTAGTGTGTCCAACAGAAGCACCAGGTCCTTTACAATGCCGCCGCCAATGAGTCAATGGGTTTCATACGTTACAACTTCCACCATCAAAGACCTGTGCATAATATACGACCATATCGTTAGGCGGGCTCTAGAGCGAAGTTGGGTTGTCTGCACAGCCTCCGCTGATGGTTCACTGGTTCTCACAACACAGCTTGTATCTTCAAAGCCAACATGCTACTGATATGCTCACAGTTCTGTGGTGGTGCTTTATAGCATCGTCTTTAGGACAACTGTACCACCTGTACTTGTTCTCAGGGTGGAGACTGACATCCTGATTCAGTAACTCGCATCCATGAAGCTGAACTGAAGCTCATAGAATAGAATTAAGAATAACTGGTGAGAGTTGATAGAAACATGGAGGTAGGTGGAAGAACCTGAGTTAGTTATGAAAGGGATGAAGCCAAAAAATATAGAAATGTAGGGACTTCAGAACCAGATGCCAAGACAAAGAACCAGGAAGCGTTGCGAGTGAGAGAGAGTCAGCAAGAGAGTCGGCAAGAGGAGTAAATCCAGCACGAGAAGCCATGGTAAATGGTAGTAGAGAATTATATCCTAAGTCCATCTAGGTACAGCAGCTGTGTTATATGCAAATATAGATACACAGAGGAAATGGGGAGTAATTGGTAACAAAAGACATATTGGCTTTTTATAAGGTCCCCTGCTGAACTTAATACCAAGAGTATGAATAACGGAGTTCAGGGATGAGTTAAGGGAATGATTGGGGGATGTTGTTGTAAGATGGTGGAGAGGCCGGATAAAATGAAGAACGTTGAAATCGATGTTTACCAGCAGAAAGAAATGAGGAGAATTACGAGTGAGGCAATGTCACCAGGAAATGCTTAGAGCGTCATGAGGGAGACAAAATCAATAGAAAGAGACGGGAAATGGTCATAGGGAGTTAAACTCAACAGGATGACATTTAGAGGTTTATGTGCAAGGTAAAACCAGCAGCCAGGGAACGGAGGTAACCTTCACGGCCACGTTAAGATTAAGGTATCAAGGGGCAGGTTGCCAGATACCCCCTGCCGGTCGCCGACACCTCACACATGGAGCTTGTCCAAGGGAAAAAAATTGATAATATAAAGGTTACAAGTACGGGCATCCCCTGAGCGAGGCACTCACTCTCATTCATTCATTTATTTATATATTCAAGTATTTGGTATTATGTGTATCTATTCAGTTATTCATTTATTTCATGTTATTCTCTGACAAATCGTTTATAACTTCCGATATGAGGATATGAATCACCTGTGAAGATACATTTCTTCCGCACGTACTAGTGCATCCGTCTGAGTACATGTTACTCTTCCGGTGGCCACCTCGCTTGATGGAATATCTAAAAGTGGGAGGAAACTTCATGACTGGTAAATAATGGCAACTTTCCATGATCGACTTGGTGTGTGAATATTCCCCAGGATCAGTGTTTTGGTCCGCTGCGTTGGGAGTGTGAGCTTGTGGGTAGTGAGGACGAGCAGTAGGTTCAGTTATGCTGAGAGTGTCGAGGTCAGAAGACGGAACTGGTGGGCTTAATTAGCTCGGGAGTTCCTGAGGAACAGGAGGGAAGTGAGAGAGCGCTGTGCCCAATTAGGATGAGAGTGTTTGAGGGTCGGGAAGGGTTACTGGACTTGGAGGATGAGCTGCTCTGGGTGTATTTAGAGGTTGGGAGGTAGACAGAAGTTCAGTTATTTTATGAGTGTTTGGTACAGTGTTGCAAGAGAAGGTGGAGGGATAACATCATGAGTGATGTTAAGCAGATAGTAACCGCAGTTACTTAGAGGGTACGTCGGGAGCGGAAATGGAAATGATTGCTTTTGCACCGGGAAAAGGTCCCTCGTGAGAGGCAATGGAATGTGCTAGAGGGGAAATGGCCGAATTATTTCCTCTGGAAGAACATGTAGGTCGGGAGGGAGGAGGACACGGTTCGTTCAGTTTCTTGGGCTCAAGGCGGCGGTAGAACTGGTGGCGAAATGCCAAAAGTCATGGCATAGTAGCTCCTCTGTCAAATGGTCCATTCTTCAACCAATACTCCCTCATTACTACTGACCTTTGGAGTCTCGACACTCCAGCCACATTTACTTACCCGGCTCTGCTCCTCCCGTCATGTTTTCACCTTTTTACCCTTCACTTTCACTAACTTTGCTTTTACAGTTCCCTCTTAATGGAGTACCCTCAGTCGCCAGTCTGTAGCATGCTCCCTCTCCCTAACAACTGTAAATTATCCCAGCATTGTAATGAAGCAGCCAAGAGAGCAAATGTGGTGTTCTGTTCTATTGACAGAAGCTTTACATACAAAAGAAAGGGCATAGTATTACCACTCTACTTAAAATTAGTTAGAACCTACCTCGAATATGCAATGTAGTTCTTGACCCCCTACCTTAGGAAGGGTATTCTTGAATCAGAGTCAGTCTAGGGAAGAGCAATGAATTCTTTTCTTCTATACGTAACAAATGATTTGAGGACTGATACAAGATTTGAATTTGTTCTCTCTAAACGAGATTTGACCTTGAGACAAGTTAACCGAATGTTTTAGAATGCCTGCCGAATAAATGTGACCATACTGGATAAGCAGCTAGTGTGATTATAGTCCCCCTTAATGCTAGTTATACAACCAAGGTGATCATAGCTTCACAATAGCCAAGATGAGTATGCCGACGAAACGCAGCCAGTGTGATCATACTTGCCCAGTAGCTGACTGAAATCATACTGGTAAGACAGTCACAGTAGTCATCATAATAGCCCAGCTGACTACAGCTTACTATAGCACCCAAGATGATCATGCTTGCCCAGCTGCCTCTTCTCCACACAATGTGTCCCATATGTTCGCTCCCTGCCGCTGTTCTAGGCCTTCCCTTTCTTTTTACCATAAAATCATTCAAACTTATTCCACCTAGTCACTCTCGCTCAGCGCACCCCTCTCCTATACTCCTCACCTCACTATCTCCCCCAACTCCAACCTCTCTCTACCTTCCTCAACATTGGCCTCTGCGATCGTCTTTGTCCCACACTTTCGTTAGCCCCCCGGTCCTCTGTTCAGTCTTTTCAACAATGTTCCTTTATTCTTCCCACCTTCCACTTCCTTCCACATTCTACACCTGTCCCATCTTCACCTCTCCAATTTACTTTTCCAGACACTCCTTCACCTCTCCCTTACAACCCAACCTATCGCCTTTCCCATCCTCCTATAACCCTTCCCTCGCGCCCTGTAAAGTCAGTCGACCATAACAGTTCGTCACGGCAGAAAAGTTTACGTGATTATTATTGAGCCATTCTAGAGTAGTAACACCCCTTCTGAGCTGCGGTAAGAGGGAGCAACACGCTCCCTCACAGCTACTGGGAACATATGTTGCTCCTCTAAGTGCTAGACTTTTGTTTACGTATGATTAGGCTTAAGCCTTGACAGCAGTTAACTGCAGAGCGTCCTGTTAGTTAAATACGTCATGACTTGAAAAGAATCAGAGTTCAGAGAAGACCTTCATCCGTTGTTTAGGGTTATAAACTAATAAATATCTTGCACATTAACGAAGAATTCTTATGAAATTTGTATATCGAGTGTTATCACACAGTCAGAATGTATGGGTATAACATATAACCTTTAAGAATTTTGGAGGAAGTATGTAGTGATATCATCTCCAGTCAAACTGGTCAAGGAAGAGAACTAAGAAAGTTCATTCTACTCTTGACTAGAACTAAAGTTTCTTTCATTAAGGTAAACAGCCAAAGACTACTTGTGGAACGTAATGCTTAAATCCTATAGACATGATACCAGAAGAAAAGATCAAGTATAATGAGATGCAATTCTCACACCCATTTCAGTCCAACGGATGAAAGCCATACGTGTAACCCGTGTATCAGTAGGGCATGAACACCCCGCCGATGGAGATTAACATAAAGCGTGACTGAAGCAAATGAGGCGTCAAACACAGGGTTGAGGCTGCTCCTCCCAGCTGTTCATCATGATTCTGCCATCAACACCAGCTGAAAAACGAAATACAGAGGCAAACTTAGAATATCACGTTTGCATTACTTTTACTCTTGGTTGCTCTGGATTTCAAACTTAACAATACCTCTCCTATCGTCTCGTTATGGTTGGTAGGTGTGATTGCGACATCCCTACATTATGGCAAGTGACAGTAATGATCATTAGTGGTTCTTCATATTGCCACATAAAGAAAGCAGGGCTACCAATGAGAGGGCAGGTGAAAAAGATTTGTTCAGAATTTTTCACCTGTTTGTCATACTGTACGACACCGAGAGTGAAGTGGTAATTTATGATCTTATTGTACACAACTTTGCATTTGCATCCTGAAATATGTTATCTCCTTTCTATCTGGAAGTAGGTCGTGGTAACCTACATTATGGAATTCCACACAGACACACCGCAGCCCTAAATCCTTTTCCAACTTCAGCAGTAAATGCTTCTCGTGTAAGCTGGAGGATTATACTGACTCACCATAGTTACGACTCTAATTTCATTTCACATCTTAAAGCTGCCTCAAAATATTCTTTTCATCACAGCTGGCAAATATGCCACTGTTTACGCCCAAGTCATTTCATATATATCTCCTCGTTTGGTGTCAAGCCTGCCACGAACAGCGACTAAGAAGTGATGCACATCTCGGGAGATTGGTGTGACGTACCAACGTAAACAGCCACGTACACATCTGCCGAAAGAAGGTAAAAACAGCAGATATATTGGGAAGTAATTAGAAATCAACATGGAAGACTAAAGGCTAAAGACGAAAGACGTTGCAAATAATGCCAGCTAAGTTATCCTACATTTGTTAATGAAGTCTATCTAAACTCCTAATTTTGACAGATTAATTAATTCTACAGAAGTATTTATAGTGTTTCCGGCATAGTAAAGCACTTCTACCAGTGCCTGGAGAAATGAGAGAGTGGACCCAAGGTAAATATTCCTTTCTGATATCAGAATGTATCACTCGGGCGTCATTTGGATCTATCACTCGCTGCCTCACCAACAGTCATCTATTCACGATTAAGAAACAATTAGTAAAAGGATCCTCTTCCGTATAGCACCAGCCTACCCACATCACAACAGCGGAACTTCCTCTTATTCTATGACTCCCATTGTAGTTCTAACAACACTGCAAGTGAAGAAAATACTCACATCTGTTCTAGATAAATGAGTTGCGTCAGGCTTAGCCCGCAGTAGTTTGTAACCCTGTTCGAGACCCCTCTGAAAATTCCATGTCCAGAGACATGACACCACCGACAGGCCAAATGGGCTTACCTGTGGATAATTTACGTAACTCTTACCACCCAGGAAAAGCTCTGCCTGTGTCGCTGCTGTCATGTATATACCATCCAGCAATTTATGAAAAAAAAATGTTTTAAGAAGCCAGAGTTGTAAGTAGTACTTGACGGTAGAGCGTTGCATAAAATTTCCTCTGCGGTAAACACATTTTCAGCAAGGCAAGGGCCGGGTGCGCCCATGGTTACAGCAAAAGGATTCATATGATGATGTACATCATTCTAGAGATCCAGTCGCTAATATTGGGGGAATACCCCTCTTCTCATTCTTGATGTCCTGTTCTGAACATTTACACTAGGTGAATATTATCAGTTTCCTTGTACTTAATGTATTTATAGATGTCGTGCTTGTAACTGCAACTTACAACTAGTAAGGTAGTATGGCAAAATGCCTTGATGCGCAAAAGTCAATATTAGTCATCTTTAAATGAGTTTCTTGTTATTTTTATTTTGCTTGACGCTTAGATTTAGAATTCTAAGAAGAGAGAGAGAGAGAGAGAGAGAGAGAGAGAGAGAGAGAGAGAGAGAGAGAGAGAGAGAGAGAGAGAGAGAGAGAGAGAGAGAGAGAGAGAGAGAGAGACTATCTTTAGTATCTATATCATGATACATCAAGAGTGCGTGACTACTAATATCCCACATACTTTGACCTACTTTCTCTGTCTTAGCTTGGGAGATATCCTGACAGGTATCAATATTACTGCTACAGCAAACTGTTTGGTACATTATCTTGCTGTCAAGTCCTTGTAGACAGTCGACAGACCTACACTTAAAAAGTGTTTGTGAATGTAAGCGTTATGCTATCCCATTATATTTATTCTGCAAAAAGTAGGTTTTTTTTTTTTTTTTTTTTTGCTTTGTCGCTGTCTCCCGCGTTTGCGAGGTAGCGCAAGGAAACAGACGAAAGAAATGGCCCAACCCACCCCCATACACATGTATATACATACGTCCACACACGCAAATATACATACCTACACAGCTTTCCATGGTTTACCCCAGACGCTTCACATGCCCTGATTCAATCCACTGACAGTACGTCAACCCCGGTATACCACATCGCTCCAATTCACTCTATTCCTTGCCCTCCTTTCACCCTCCTGCATGTTCAGGCCCCGATCACACAAAATCTTTTTCACTCCATCTTTCCACCTCCAATTTGGTCTCCCTCTTTTCCTCGTTCCCTCCACCTCCGACACATATATCCTCTTGGTCAACCTTTCCTCACTCATTCTCTCCATGTACCCAAACCATTTCAAAACACCCTCATCTGCTCTCTCAACCACGCTCTTTTTATTTCCACACATCTCTCTTACCCTTACGTTACTTATTCGATCAAACCACCTCACACCACACATTGTCCTCAAACATCTCATTTCCAGCACATCCATCCTCCTGCGCACCACTCTATCCATAGAACACGTCTCGCAACTATACAACATTGTTGGAACCACTATTCCTTCAAACATACCCATTTTTGCTTTCCGAGATAATGTTCACGACTTCCACACATTCTTCAAGGCTCCCAGAATTTTCGCCCCCATCCCCCACCCTATGATCCACTTCCGCTTCCATGGTTCCATCCGCTGCCAGATCCACTCCCAGATATCTAAAACACTTTACTTCCTCCAGTTTTTCTCCATTCAAACTCACCTCCCAATTGACTTGACCCTCAACCCTACTGTACCTAATAACCTTGCTCTTATTCACATTTACTCTTAACTTTCTTCTTTCACACACTTTACCAAACTCAGTCACCAGCTTCTGCAGTTTCTCACATGAATCAGCCACCAGCGCTGTATCATCAGCGAACAACAACTGACTCACTTCCCAAGCTCTCTCATCCCAACAGACTTCATACTTGCCCCTCTTTTCAAAACTTTTGCATTCACCTCCCTAACAACCCCATCCATAAACAAATTAAACAACCATGGAGACATCACACACCCCTGCCGCAAACCTACATTCACTGAGAACCAATCACTTTCCTCTCTTCCTACACGTACACATGCCTTATATCCTCGATAAAAACTTTTCACTGCTTCTAACAACTTGCCTCCCACACCATATATTCTTAATACCTTCCACAGAGCATCTCTATCAACTCTATCATATGCCTTCTCCAGATCCATAAATGCTACATACAAATCCATTTGCTTTTCTAAGTATTTCTCACATACATTCTTCAAAGCAAACACCTGATCCACACATCCTCTACCACTTCTGAAACCACACTGCTCTTCCCCAATCTGATGCTCTGTACATGCCTTCACCCTCTCAATCAATACCCTCCCATATAATTTACCAGGAATACTCAACAAACTTATACCTCTGTAATTTGAGCACTCACTCTTATCCCCTTTGCCTTTGTACAATGGCACTATGCACGCATTCCGCCAATCCTCAGGCACCTCACCATGAGTCATACATACATTAAATAACCTTACCAACCAGTCAACAATACAGTCACCCACTTTTTTAATAAATTCCACTGCAATACCATCCAAACCTGCTGCCTTGCCGGCTTTCATCTTCCGCAAAGCTTTTACTACCTCTTCTCTGTTTACCAAATCATTTTCCCTAGCCCTCTCACTTTGCACACCACCTCGACCAAAACACCCTATAGCTGCCACTCTATCATCAAACACATTCAACAAACCTTCAAAATACTCACTCCATCTCCTTCTCACATCACCACTACTTGTTATCACCTCCCCATTTGCGCCCTTCACTGAAGTCCCCATTTGCTCCCTTATCTTACGCACTTTATTTACCTCCTTCAAGAACATCTTTTTATTCTCCCTAAAATTTAATGATACTCTCACACCCTAACTCTCATTTGCCCTTTTTTTTCACCTCTTGCACCTTTATCTTGACCTCCTGTCTCTTTCTTTTATACATCTCCACTCAATTGCATTTTTTCCCTGCAAAAATCGTCCAAATGCCTCTCTCTTCTCTTTCACTAATACTCTTACTTCTTCATCCCACCACTCACTACCCTTTCTAATAAACCCATCTCCCACTCTTCTCATGCCACAAGCATCTTTTGCGCAATCCATCACTGATTCCCTAAATACATCCCATTCCTCCCCCACTCCCCTTACTTCCATTGTTCTCACCTTTTTCCATTCTGTATTCAGTCTCTCCTGGTACTATCCTCACACAAGTCTCCTTCCCAAGCTCACTTACTCTCACCACCCTCTTCACCCCAACATTCACTCTTCTTTTCTGAAAACCCATACAAATCTTCACCTTAGCCTCCACAAGATAATGATCAGACATCCCTCCAGTTGTACCTCTCAGCACATTAACATCCAAAAGTCTCTCTTTCCGGCACCTGTCAATTAACACGTAATCCAATAACGCTCTCTGGCCATCTCTCCTACTTACATAAGTATACTTATGTATATTTCGCTTTTTAAACCAGGTATTCCCAATCATCAGTCCTTTTTCAGCACATAAATCTACAAGCTCTTCATCATTTCCATTTACAACACTGAACACCCCATGTATACCAATTATTCCCTCAACTGCCACATTACTCACCTTTGCATTCAAATCACCCATCACTATAACCCGGTCTCGTGCATCAAAACCACTAACACACTCATTCAGCTGCTCCCAAAACACTTGCCTCTCATGATCTTTCTTCTCATGCCCAGGTGCATATGCACCAATAATCACCCATCTCTCTCCATCAACTTTCAGTTTTACCCATATTAATCGTGAATTTACTTTCTTACATTCTATGGGGGGGGGGGGGGTTGGGCCATTTCTTTCGTCTGTTTCCTTGCGCTACCTCGCAAACGCGGGAGACAGCGACAAAGTATAAAAAAAAAAAAAAAAAAAAAAAAAAAAAAAAAAAAAAAAACATTCTATCACATACTCGCACAACTCCTGTTTCAGGAGTACTGCTACTCCTTCCCTTGCTCTTGTCCTCTCACTAACCCCTGACTTTACTCCCAAGACATTCCCAAAACACTCTTCCCCTTTACCCTTGCAAAAAGTAGGTACTGTGAATAATCTTGTTTATACTGTGAGCTGTGTGAGCTATTCTGTCCAACGTATTTCAGTGAGACAATACGATAGATTATATACTGAGTGTATCTCAAAGAACTTTTATATTAATTGTCTAAATCAGTTCTTTTTAGCAAAGATCATGAAGGTAATTTTCTCTCTAATGCATAATCCAGTGGTGCAAGTTAGGTATCATACGTGTCGGAACTTACACTGAGGATAACTTCACAATACTGGCCGATGAAGGTATCCACGATAGGCCTGGGATCAGAATGTCAGTTCTAAATGCTCAGTGTGTCACCAGGATCACTTATGTTATCCTTTCATTTCGATCCTCGCGAACGAAAGATGTGGGGCAACGAGAATCTATTTCAGTTTGGAATTAGATAAATTTACTTAAAAGGGAAATCTAAGAATAATTGTTATCATAAAAGTTTTAGAGTTAGATTGGATCTCCAGCTGTATGAGTAAGCACTGCCAGGGAAACAGGGAATGTCCCTTTATTGATTGATGTATTTTGTGACCACATCTCCTCTGCAGTCAACCTTAGTCGTTCGGCAAACGTTCCTAGTAGCCAGAACTGTTTTCGAAAGTTGATATATTTTTCTATTTAACTCTGCTTATTCTTTACCCGTACTTCTATTTCATTCTACATTTTTTTGATTACCAAATTTTATTTTCCCATGTGTGTGCTTATGCAAATTACACTCTTTTCTACTTATTTTGTATCCAAATCTATTTTCATCAACATTACTCCAACCTCAGTGGCACAGGCTGGTAGATGGGCAGGGAAGCCAAGTTTGCTGGAAGAGACTTGCTACCTGCTATAATCATATGTAATAAACAAGCAACATCTGACACAACATACAAATAGTATAATGACTTCTGACTTTCAGCACAGTATGTATAATGGAAGGTCGACCTTTCATCGTATGTCCAGTTGATGGTGACACTCAATACACCAAGAACAATGAATGGAGACTCGATACAGCAAAAATGTTAGATGGTAGATCCCGTGAGAGCAATTCTTGATAGATGGTGACTTCCAATACATCGGGTACAACGGATGAAGACTCCTGATATAAGTATGGCATGTGGTGAAACTTGATGGAGTAATACTTAGTAAATGATGACACCCGATACAGTAGGCATGATACAGAGTGACTCCCGGCGCAGCTGGCACAGTAAATGGTTAGCACAGGTGCAGCAGATCTAACGGACTGTGAATCTTCGCATAGCAGACCCAGAAAATAGTGACTCCTGGTGTAGATGACATCGTTTACTTGAAGTATTACGCCCTTCCAAGTCAGAGTGGAGAATGAAAGAATGATATTCAGTCGTCGAGAATAAGAACACTGTAACACATCAGAGACTGAAACACTTTGGTAAAGTTGAGAATGACAGCACTGTGACATAATTAAGAATGAAAGCACTGCGACACAGTTGAGATTGAGAGTATGGCAACGCATTTCAGAAAGAGAGAATTACGACACAATGAAGAATGAAAACTTTGCGATAGAGTGGAGAATGAAAGGACTACGAAACATTTAAGATTGAAAACCCTGCGATACAGTCGAAAGTAAGAGCATTGCGACATTGTTGAAGATGAGAGCATTGCGACACAGCTGAAAACGAGAGCACTGCGACACCATTACATTTTACAGCTTTATCGTTCAAGGAGACTATACCCAGCTCCCTGCCTTCAAGCAAAACATTATGGATAAAATGTAAAGTGAAGAAAAAGTTCTTTCTCTCCCTCTACGAATTATCCACATGAATTGCTCATGAAACGAAAAATTATATGCTCCAGTGAATAAAGAAAAAGAGACTAAACGTAGAGAAATTGATTCAGGAAACATTAACGTCTATGATCTTGTATGAGTCTGGCTGGATGTTTTCTAGAATACCTAAATTACAAGAATAGCTGACATACCTCTCGTATTACTTTCAGTTATCTACCTTTAGTATATAACTGGGTCATTAATGGTTTCAACACAGGATCCAACAGCGTCGTCAGGAGTGGAACACAACAGGGGAGACACTACTGATGGCTGGCCCGAGACAGTGGTTCCCCCTGCCGCAGCCTACTGGTAGCTCGTCATTCATCACTGGGACAGTGTGATGAGTGACACATACCACTCCTGAGCTGGTTGGCTGTGGACCACATCATCGATCACTGTCGCACATGACGCCTGGCGAGGGGCGGCGGTCTGAAGTGCTGTAGGGATGTATGTGACAAATGTGTCTCGTGTACAGTTAATGGTCCTTCTGTAGTACGTAAAATGTTAACAATATCGTCTTGCCTTCATTTACTTTCCTGAGGCATCTTACATGTATAGAAAGTGATAGAGGATCCTGTTGTATCATCAAACGATGAATAACACAGCACCGGAGCAGACCTTGCAGAGGCAGCGCCCCTCTATATCAGTGATGTCCCAGTATAGTGGACAACACTTCCCTCAGGAACACTGATGTTTACAGATCTAACCTACATGAGTAAACTAGATTATATTCATGAATATAGTATACCTGATATTAATAGGGGAATCAAAGCCCCACAGTATTGGACGTTTACATTTCTAACCTATATGAGTGACCCAGATTTTATTAGTGAATATAGTGTACTTCATATGAATAGGGAATTCGAGACAAATGTGAACATTATTTGAACTGTATTCCATTATTGTCGTGCCATTAGAAAAATCTATTTTTTCGTCTGACGTTTTGGAAAGATAAAGTTTCAGCAATACCTACAGGGAATACCACTAAGCCAAGCCTACGTGTCCTGGAATTCGAAACTGAGTCTGTGACGGTCCAAAGACAGGAAACATCTGGAAGAAGACAAATCTAATTGCTACAAAACACAGCAGAGGACCTTTTGTCCTATGGGTATACATATAAAGTCTTTGCTTTTATGGATATATTCATAGCTGTAAATGAGGTCATTGATTTGATTGAGATACATTCACCCTTATCAAGACGTCAAATCATATATCATTTCGAGTAAGACAGTTATTTAGTCATTCATAGTGGGACTGAACTGATGCACAGAGTACTACACTACCATATCAATGATACTTTACCTCTCATTACATAATAAAGATCAGTGCATTTGAGATTAATGAATGCTCTTTATCATTCTATATTCGATACAAAGATCAGCTACAATCTCTCTCTCTCTCTCTCTCTCTCTCTCTCTCTCTCTCTCTCTCTCTCTCTCTCTCTCTCTCTCTCTCTCTCTCTCTCTCTCTCTCTCTCTCTCTCTCTCTCTCTCTCTCTCACGATATATGTTTACTTATTTATTATACTTTGTCGCTGTCTCCCACGTTAGCAAGGTAGCGCAAGGAAACCGACGAAAGAATGGCCCAACCCACCCACATACACATGTATATACATACACGTCCACACAAGCACATATACATACCTATGCATTTCAACGTATGCATATACAGACATACAGAGACATGTACATATATACACATGTACATAATTCAAACTTGCTGCCTTTATTCATTCCCTTCGCCACCTCACCACACATGAAACAAAAACCCCCTCCCCCCGTATGCGCGCGAGGTAGCGCTAGGAAAAGACGACAAAGGCCACATTCATTCACACTCAGTCTCTAGCTGTCATGTATAATGCATCGAAACCACAGCTCCCTTTCCACATCCAAGTTCCAAAAACTTTCCATGACTTACCCCAGACGCCTCACATGTTATGGTGCAATCTATTCACAGCACGTCGACCCCGGTATACCACATCGATCCAATTTACTCTATTCCTTGCACGCCTTTCACCCTCCTGCGTGTTCAGGCCCCAATCGCTCAAAATCTTTTTCACTCCATCTTTCCACCTCCAATTTGGTCTCATAGTTCTCCTGGTTCCCTTCACCTCTGACACATATATCCTCTTTGTCAATTTTTCCTCACTCATTCCCTTCATGTGACAAATCCATTCCACAACACCCTCATCTGCTCTCTCAACCACACTCTTTTTATTACCACACATTTCTCTTATCCTTTCATTACTTACTCGATCAAACCACCTCACACCACATATTGTCCTCAAACATTTCATTTCCAACACATCCACCCTCCTTAGCACAACTCTATCTATTGGTAACGCCTTACACATTATAACATTGTTGGAACCACTATTCCTTCAAACATACCCATTTCTTCTTTCCGATATAAACTTCTCGCCTTCCACACATTCTTCAACACTCAAAGAACTTTTGCCCCCTCCACCACCCTATGACTCACTTCCCCTTCCATGGATACATCCGCTGCCAAATCCACTCCGAGATGTCTGAAAAACTTCACTTCCTCCAGTTTTTCTCCATTTAAATTTACCTCCCAACTGACTTGTCCCTCAAACCTACTGTACCTAATAACCTTCCTCTTATTCCGCTTTCTTCTTTCACACACTTTACCAAACTCAGTCACCAGCTTCTGCAGTTTCTCATCCGAGTCAGCCACCAGCGATGTATCACCAGCGAACATCAACCGACTCACTTCCCAAGCTCTCTCATCCAAAACAGACTGTATACTAGTACCTCTCCAAAACTCTTGCAATCACCTCCTTAACAACCCCATCCATAAACAAATTAAACAACCATGGAGACTTCACGCACCCCTGCCGCAAACTGACATTCACTGAGAACCAATCACTTTCCTCTCTTCCTACTCGTACACATTACTTGCATCCTCGATTAAACCTTTTCACTGCTTATAAGAACTCGCCTACCACACCATATATTCCTAATACCTTCCACAGAGCATCTCTATCAACTCTATCATATGCCTTCTCCAGGTCCATAAATGCTAAATACAAATCCATTTGCTTTTCTAAGCATTTCTCGCATAAGTTCTTCAAAGCAAACACCTGATCCATACATCCTCTACCACTTCTGAAATCACACTGCTCTTCCCTAATCTGATGCTCTGTACCTGCCTTCACCCTCTCAATGAATACCCTCCCATATAATTTCCCAGAAATACCCAACAAACTTATACCTCTGTAATTTGAGCCCTCACCTTTATCCTCTATGCCTTTGTGCAATGGCACTATGCGAGTATTCCGCCAATCCTCAGGCACCTCACCACGAGTCATACATACATTAAATATCCTCACCAACCAGCCAACAACATAGTCACCCCTTTTTATAATAAATTCTACTGCAATACCATCCAAACCCACTGCCTTCCCAGCTTTCATCTTCCGTATAGCTTTTACTACCTCTTCTCTACTACCAAATCATTCTCCCAAACCCTCTCACTTCGCACACCACCTCGACCAAAACACCCTATATCTGCCACTCTATCATCTAACACATTCAACAAACCTTGAAACTACTCAATCCATCTCCTTACATCACCACTACTTGTTATCACCTCCCCATTCTCTCCCTTCATAGATGGCCCATTTGTTCTCTGGTCTTACACACTTTATTTACCTCCTTCCAAAACATCTTTTTATTTTCCCTAAAATTTAGTGATACTCTCTCACCCCATCTCTCATCTGCCCTCTTTTTCACCTCTTGCATCTTTGTCTTGACCTCCTGCCTCTTTCTTTCATACATCTCCCACTCATTTACATTATTTCCCTGCAAAAATCGTCGAAATGCCTCTCTCTTCTATTTCACTAATAATCTTACTTCTTCATCCCACCATTCACTACCCTTTTCAATCTGCCCACCTCCCACACTTCACGTGCCACGAGCATCTTTGGCGCAAGCCATTACTGCTTCCCTAAGTACATTCCATTTCTCACCCACTCCCCTTACGTCCTTTGCTGTCACTGTTTTCCATTCTGCACTCAATCTCTCCTGATACTTCCTCACACAAGTCTCCTTCCCAAGCTAACTTACTTCACTACTTTCTTCACCCCAGCATTCTCTTCCTTATCTGAAAACCCCAACAAATCTTCACCTTCGCCTCCAGAAGATAATGATCAGACATACCTCCAGTTGCACCTCTCAGCACATAAACATCCAAAGGACATCGATTAACTCTTAATCCAATAACGCTCTCTGGCCATCTCTCCTACTTACATTCGTATACCTATGTATATCTCTCTTTCTAAAACAAGTATTCCCAATCACCAATCCTCTTTCAGCACACAAATCTACAAGCTTTTCATCATTTCCATTTACAACATTGAACACACCATGTACACAACTCATTCCCTCAACTGCCACATTACTCACCTTTGCATTCAAATCACCCATCACTATAACTCGATCTCGTGCATCAAAGCTACTAACACACTCACTCAGCCGCTCCCAAAACCATTGGCTCTCATGATCTTTCTTCTGATGCCCAGGTGCATATGCACCAATAATCACCCATCTCTCTCCATCCACTTACAGTTTTACCCATGTCAATCTAGAGTTTAATTTCTTACACAATATCACATACTCCCATTACTTCTGTTTCAGGAGTAGCGCTACTCCTTCCCTTACTCTTGTCCTCTCACTAACTCTTCTCCTTTACCCTTGAGCTTCGTTTCACTAAGGGCCAAAACATCTAGGTTCCTTTCCCCCAAATATACTACCTATCTCTCCTTTCTCATTTTGGTTACATCCACACACATTTAGATACCCCAGTATGAGCCTTCGAGGAGAATGAGCATTCCCCGCGTGACTCCTTCTTCTGCTTCCACTTTTAGAAAGTTAAAATACAAGGAGGGTAGGGTTTTTAGTCCCCATTCCGTCCCCTTTAGTCGCCTTCTACGACACGTGAAGAATGCGTGGGAAGTATTCTTTATTCCCTATTCCCTAAATACAAGGAGGGAGGATTCCCAGCCCCTCCGCTCCGGCCCCTTTATTCGCCTTTTATTACACGCGGGTAATACTAGGGACGTGTTCTGTCTCCCCTATCCCCAGGGATGAGATAGCACAAGAGGGTGTGTAGAAATGCTTAGGACATATTTCTCACATACATTCTTCAAAGCAAACACCTGATCCACACATCCTCTGCCACTTCTGAAACCACACTGCTCTTTCCCAATCTGATGGTCTGTACATGCCTTCACCCTCTCAATCAATACCCTCCCATATAATTTCCCAGAAATACTCAACAAACGTATACCTCTGTAATTTGAGCACTCACTTTCATCCCCTTTGCCTTTATACAATGGCACTATGCGAGCATTCCTCCAATCCCCAGGCACCTCACCATGAGTCATACATACATTAAATGACCTTGCCAACCAGTCAACAATGCAGTCAACCCCTTTTTTAATAAATTCCACTGCAATACCATCCAAACCCGCTGCCTTGCCGGCTTTCATCTTCCGCAAAGCTTTTACCACCTCTTCTCTGTTTACCAAATCATTCTCCCTAACTCTCTTACTTTGCACACCATCTCGACCAAAACACCCTATATCTGCCACTCTATCATCAAACACATTCAAGTAACACGTAATCCAATTAATTTCTCTGGCCATATCTCCTACTTATATACGTATACTTACGTATATCTCTCTTTTTCAACCAGGAATTCCCAATCACCAGTCCTTTTTCAGCACAGAAATTTACAAGGTCTTCACCATTTTCATTTACAACACTGAACACTCCATGTATACCAATTACTCCCTCGACTGCCACATTACCCACCCTTGCATTCGAATCACTCATCACTATAACCCGGTCTCGTGCATCAAAACTACTAACACACTCACTCAGGTGCTCCCAAAACACTTGCCTCTCATGATGTAAAGCATGTGTACGAGTAGGAGGAGAGGAAAGTGATTGGTTTTCAGTGAATGTCGGTTTGCGGCAGGGGCGCGCGATGTCTCCATGTTTATGGATGGGGATGTTAAGGACGTGAATGCAAGAGTTTTGGAGACAGGGGAAAGTATACAGTCTGTTGTGGATAAGAGAGCTTAGGAATTGAGTCAGTTGTTGTTCTTTGATGGTACAGCGCTAGAGGCTGATTCATATACATAGTATATGAATACGAATAAAGTGCATATGAACGCGCACCTTCATAGAACATACAAACCTCCAACAGCCAGGATCGAAATTGGGAACCCTGTGCCACAGGCGGGAATGCTACCGCTTGGCTATGGGCCTGGCTAGTAGGAAATAACTATTCCAATGCTATGTACTCGAGGTTGAAGGTTTGTATGTTCTATGAAGGTGTATGTTCATATGCACTTTATTCGTATTCATATACTTTCGCGTTGTACAGTTAAGTTCGGTAAAATGCTATCTGCTGGCTATATGCGTCTGTTGGGAAATAACCGGTGTAGACCCCGTTGCTCATCAACGTGAGACGAAGGGTATTCGAGTACATAGTATTCGAATAGTTATTTCCTATCAGCCTAGCGGTAGCATTCCCGCCGGTGGCACAGGGGTCCCAGGTTTGATCCTGGCTGTTGGAGGTTTCTATATACTATGAAGGTGCGCGTTCATATGCACTTTATTCGCATACATATATATATATCCATTCTGTACTCAGTCTCTCCTGGTACTTCCTCAAACAGGTCTCCTTCCCAAGCTCACTTACTCTCACCACCCTCTTCACCCCAACATTCACTCTTCTTTTCTGAAAACCCATATAAATCTTCACCTTAGCCTCCACAAGATAATGATCAGACATCTCTCCAGTTGCAAATCTCAGCACATTAACATCCAAAAGTCTCTCTTTCGCACGCCTGTCAATTAACACGTAATCCAAAAACGCTCTCTGGCCATCTCTCCTACTTACATAAGTATACTTATGTATATCTCGCTTTTTAAACCAGGTATTCCCAATCATCAGTCCTTTTTCAGCACATAAATCTACAAGCTCTTCACCATTTCCATTTACAACACTGAACACCCCATGTATACCAATTATTCCCTCAACTGCCACATTACTCACCTTTGCATTCAAATCACTCATCACTATAACCCGGTCTCGTGCATCAAAACCACTAACACACTCATTCAGCTGCTCCCAAAACACTTGCCTCTCATGATCTTTCTTCTCATGCCCAGGTGCATATGCACCAATAATCACCCACCTCTCTCCATCAACTTTCAGTTTTACCCATATTAATCGAGAATTTACTTTCTTACATTCTATCACATACTCCCACAACTCCTGTTTCAGGAGTATTGCTACTCCTTCCCTTGCTCTTGTCTTCTCACTAACCCCTGACTTTACTCCCAAGACATTCCCAAACCACTCTTCCCCTTTACCCTTGAGCTTCGTTTCACTCAGAGCCAAAACATCCAGGTTCCTTTCCTCAAACATGCTACCTATCTCTCCTTTTTTCACATCTTGGTTACATCCACACACATTTAGGCACCCCACTCTGAGCCTTCGAGGAGGATGAGCACTCCCCGCGTGACACCTTCTTCTGTTTCCCATTTTAGAAAGTTAATACAAGGAGGGGAGGATTTCTGGCCACCCGCTCCCGTCCCCTCTAGTCGCTTTCTACGACACGCGAGGAATACGTGGGAAGTATTCTTTCACCCCTATCCCCAGGGATAATATACATATATATACATATACACATACATACACAATGGAAGTAAGGGGAGTGGGGGAGGAATGGGATGTATTTAGGGAATCAGTGATGGATTGCGCAAAAGATGCTTGTGGCATGAGAAGAGTGGGAGGTGGGTTGATTAGAAAGGGTAGTGAGTGGTGGGATGAAGAAATAAGAGTATTAGTGAAAGAGAAGAGAGAGGCATTTGGACGATTTTTGCAGGGAAAAAATGCAATTGAGTGGGAGATGTATAAAAGGGAGACAGGAGGTCAAGAGAAAGGTGCAAGAGGTGAAAAAAAGGGCAAATGAGAGTTGGGGTGAGAGAGTATCATTAAATTTTAGGGAGAATAAAAAGATGTTCTGGAAGGAGGTAAATAAACTGCGTAAGACAAGGGAGCAAATGGGAACTTCAGTGAAGGGCGCAAATGGGGAGGTGAAAACAAGTAGTGGTGATGTGAGAAGGAGATGGAGTGAGTATTTTGAAGGTTTGTTGAATGTGTTTGATGATAGAGTGGCAGATATAGGGTGTTTTGGTCGAGGTGGTGTGCAAAGTGAGAGGGTTAGGGAAAATGATTTGGTAAACAGAGAAGAGGTAGTGAAAGCTTTGCGGAAGATGAAAGCCGGCAAGGCAGCGGGTTTGGAAGGTATTGCAGTGGAATTTATTAAAAAAGGGGGTGACTGTATTGTTGACTTGTTGGTAAGGTTATTTAATGTATGTATGAATCATGGTGAGGTGCCTGAGGATTGATGGAATGCGTGCATAGTGCCATTGTACAAAGGCAAAGGGGATAAGAGTGAGTGCTCAAATTACAGAGGTATAAGTTTGTTGAGTATTCCTGGTAAATTATATGGGAGGATATTGATTGAGAGGATGAAGGCATGTACAGAGCATCAGATTGGGGAAGAGCAGTGTGGTTTCAGAAGTGGTAGAGGATGTGTGGATCAGGTGTTTGCTTTGAAGAATGTATGTGAGAAATACTTAGAAAAGCAAATGGATTTGTATGTAGCATTTATGGATCTGGAGAAGGCATATGATAGAGTTGATAGAGATGCTCTGTGGAAGGTATTAAGAATATATGGTGTGGGAGGAAAGTTGTTACAAGCAGTGAAAAGTTTTTATCGAGGATGTAAGGCATGTGTACGTGTAGGAAGAGAGGAAAGTGATTGGTTCTCAGTGAATGTAGGTTTGCGGCAGGGGTGTGTGATGTCTCCATGGTTGTTTAATTTGTTTATGGATGGGGTTGTTAGGGAGGTAAATGCAAGAGTTTTGTAAAGAGGGGCAAGTATGAAGTCTGTTGGGGATGAGAGAGCCTAGGAAGTGAGTCAGTTGTTGTTCGCTATGATACAGCGCTGGTGGCTGATTCATGTGAGAAACTGCAGAAGCTGGTGACTGAGTTTGGTAAAGTGTGTGGAAGAAGAAAGTTAAGAGTAAATGTGAATAAGAGCAAGGTTATTAGGTACAGTAGGGTTGAGGGTCAAGTCAATTGGGAGGTGAGTTTGAAGGGAGAAAAACTGGAGGAAGTGAAGTGTTTTAGATATCTGGGAGTGGATCTGGCAGCGGATGGAACCATGGAAGCGGAAGTGGATCATAGGGTGGGGGAGGGGGCGAAAATTCTGGGGGCCTTGAAGAATGTGTGGAAGTCGAGAACATTATCTCGGAAAGCAAAAATGAGTATGTTTGAAGGAATAGTGGTTCCAACAATGTTGTATGGTTACGAGGCGTGGGCTATGGATAGAGTTGTGCGCAGGAGGATGGATGTGCTGGAAATGAGATGTTTGAGGACAATATGTGGTGTGAGGTGGTTTGATCGAGTGAGTAACGTAAGGGTAAGAGAGATGTGTGGAAATAAAAAGAGCGTGGTTGAGAGAGCAGAAGAGAGTGTTTTGAAGTGGTTTGGGCACATGGAGAGAATGAGTGAGTAAAGATTGACCAAGAGGATATATGTGTCGGAGGTGGAGGGAACAAGGAGAAGAGGGAGACCAAATTGGAGGTGGAAAGATGGAGTGAAAAAGATTTTGTGTGATCGGGGCCTGAACATGCAGGAGGGTGAAAGGAGGGCAAGGAATAGAGTGAATTGGAGCGATGTGGTATACCGGGGTTGACGTGCTGTCAGTGGATTGAATCAAGGCATGTGAAGCGTCTGGGGTAAACCATGGAAAGCTGTGTAGGTATGTATATTTGCGTGTGTGGACGTATGTATATACATGTGTATGGGGGGGGGGTTGGGCCATTTCTTTCGTCTGTTTCCTTGCGCTACCTCGCAAACGCGGGAGACAGCAACAAAGTATAATAAAATAAAAAAAAATATATATATATATATATATATATATATATATATATATATATATATATATATATATATATATATATATATATATATATATATATATATATATATATATATGTATATATTTTTTTTTTTTTTTTTTTTTTTTTTTTTTTTTTTATACATTGTCCTCAAACATCTCATTTCCAGCACATCCATCCCCCTATGCACAACTCTATCCATAGCCCACGCCTCGCAACCATACAACATTGTTGGAACTACTATTCCTTCAAACATACCCATTTTTGCTTTCCGGGATAATGTTCTCGACTTCCAAACATTCTTCAAGGCTCACAGAATTTTCGCCTCCTCCCCCACCCTATGATTCACTTCCGCTTTCATGGTTCCATCCGCTGCCAGATCCACTCAGATATCTAAAACACTTCACTCCCTCCAGCTTTTCTCCATTCAAACTTACCTCCCAATTGACTTGACCCTCAACCCTACTGTACCTAATAACCTTGCTCTTATTCACATTTACTCTTAACTTTCTTCTTTCACACACTTTACCAAACTCAGTCACCAGCTTCTGCAGTTTCTCATCGGAGTCAGCCACCAGCGCTGTATCATCAGCGAACAACAACTGACTCGCTTCCCAAGCTCTCTCATCCACAACAGACTGCATACTTGCCCCTCTTTCCAAAACTCTTGCATTCACCTCCCTAACAACCCCATCCATAAACAAATTAAACAACCATGGAGACGTCACACACCCCTGTCGTAAACCTACATTCACTGAGAACCAATCACTTTCCTCTTTTCCTACACGTACACATGCCTTACATACTGTATAAAAACTTTTCACTGCTTCTATCAACTTGCCTCCCACACCATATATTCTTAAAACCTTCCACAGAGCATCTCTATCAACTCTATCATATGCCTTCTCCAGATCCATAAATGCTACATACAAATCTATTTGTTTTTCTAAGTATTTCTCGCACACATTCTTCAAAGCAAACACCTGATTCACATATATATATATATATATATATATATATATATATATATATATATATATATATATATATATGTATATATATATATATATATATATATATATATATATATATATATATATATATATATATATATATATATATATATATATATATATATATATATGTATATATATATATATATATATATATATATATATATATATATATATATATATATATATATATATATATATATGTATATATATATATATATATATATATACATATATATATATATATATATATATATATATATATATATATATATATATATATATATATATATATATATATATATATGCTTTTCTAAGTATTTCTCACATACATTCTTCAAAGCAAACACCTGATCCACACATCCTCTACCACTTCTGAAACCACACTGCTCCTCCCCAATCTGATGCTATGTACATGCCTTCACCCTCTCAATCAATACCCTCCCATATAATTTACCAGGAATACTCAACAAACTTATACCTCTGTAATTTGAGCATTCACTCTTATCCCCTTTGCCTTTGTACAATGGCACTATGCACGCATTCCGCCAATCCTCAGGGACCTCACCATGAGTCATACATACATTAAATAACCTTACCATCCACTCAATAATACAGTCACCCCCTTTTGTAATAAGTTCCACTGCAATACCATCCAAACCTGCTGCCTTGCCGGCTTTCATCTTCCGCAAAGCTTTTACTACCTCTTCTCTGCTTACCAAATCATTTACCCTAACCCTCTCACTTTGCACACCAGCTCGACCAAAACACCCTATATCTGCCCCTCTATCATCAAACACATTCAACAAACCTTCAAAATACTCACTCCATCTCCTTCTCACATCACCTCTACTTGTTATCACCTCCCCATTTGCGCCCTTCACTGAAGTTCCCATTTGCTCCCTTGTCTTATGCTCTTTATTTGCCTTCTTCCAGAACATCTTTTTTATTCTCCCTAAAATTTAATGATACTCTCTCACCACAACTCTCATTTGCCCTCTTTTTCACCTCTTGCACCTTTTTCTTGACCTCCTGTCTCTTTCTTTTATACGTCTCTCACTCAATTGCATTTTTTCCCTGCAAAAATCGTCCAAATGCCTCTCTCTTCTCTTTCACTAATAATCTTATTTCTTCATCCCACCACTCACTACCCTTTCCAATCAACCCACCTCCCACTCTTCTCATGCCACAAGCATCTTTTGCGCAATCCATCACCAATTCCATAAATACATCCCATTCCTCCCCCACTCCCCTTACTTCCATTGTTCTCACCTTTTTCCATTCTGTACTTAGTCTCTCCTGTTACTTCCTCACACAAGTCTCCTTCCCAAGCTCACTTACTTTCACCACCCTCTTCACCCCAACATTCATTCTTCTTTTCTGAAAATGGATTTGTATGTAGTATTTATGGATCTGGAGAAGGCATATGATAGAGTTGATAGAGATGCTCTGTGGAAGGTATTAAGAATATATGGTGTGGGCGGCAAGTTGTTAGAAGCAGTGAAAAGTTTCTATCGAGGATGTAAGGCATGTGTACGTGTAGGAAGAGAGGAAAGTGATTTGTTCTCAGTGAATGTAGGTTTGCGGCAGTGGTGTTTGATGTCTCCATGGTTAATTTGTTTATGGATGGGGTTGTTAGGGAGTGGAATGCAAGAGTTTTGGAAAGAGGGGCAAGTATGAAGTCTGTTGTGGATGAGAGAGCTTGGGAAGTGAGTCAGTTGTTGTTCGCTGATGATACAGCGCTGGTGGCTGATTCATATGAGAAACTGCAGAAGCTGGTGACTGAGTTTGGTAAAGTGTGTGAAAGAAGAAAATTAAGAGTAAATGTGAATAAGAGCAAGGTTATTAGGTACAGTAGGGTTGAGGGTCAAGTCAGTTGGGAGGTAAGTTTGAAGTGGAAAAAACTGGAGGAAGTAAAGTGTTTTAGATATCTGGTAGTGGATCTGGAAGCGGATGGAACCATGGAAGCGGAAGTGGATCATAGGGTGGGGGAGGGGGCGAAAATCCTGGGAGCCTTGAAGAATGTGTGGAAGTCGAGAACATTATCTCGGAAAGCAAAAATGGGTATGTTTGAAGGAATAGTGGTTCCAACAATGTTGTATGGTTGCGAGGCGTGGGCTATGGAGTTGTGCGCAGGAGGATGATGTGCTGGAAATGAGATGTTTGAGGACATTGTGTGGTGTGAGGTGGTTTGATCGAGTAAGTAACGTAAGGGTAAGAGAGATGTGTGGAAATAAAAAGAGCGTGGTTGAGAGAGCAGAAGAGGGTATTTTGAAATGATTTGGGCACATGGAGAGAATGAATGATGAAAGATTGACCAAGAGGATATATGTGTCGGAGGTGAAGGGAACGAGGAGAAGAGGGAGACCAAATTGGAGGTGGAAAGATGTAGTGAAGAAGATTTTGAGTGATCGGGGCCTGAACATGCAGGAGGGTGAAAGGAGGGCAAGGAATAGAGTGAATTGGATCGATGTGGTATACTGGGTTTGACCTGCTGTCAGTGGATTGAATCAGGGCCTGTGAAGCGTCTGGGGTAAACCATGGAAAGCTGTGTAGGTATGTATATATATATATATATATATATATATATATATATATATATATATATATATATATATATATATATATATATATATATATATATATATATATATATATATATATATATATATATATATATATATATGTATATATATATATACATATATAGCTGGTTGTTCACTATGTATTAGTTATTTCATTTTCTCTGTGGCGGATAACTAGTTTGACTTTGTTGTGTTGTGAAGTTTAGGCTTTCTGGAGACAATTTCTTGTAGTAAACGGTCATCTGTGTTGTAGGCAGGTGTCATCTGCTTGCAGTTACATTTATGTGCGTTGCTGTGTTGCATGGAGTTCTGCCGTTTTGAGTTTATTTTCATGGATTATTTGAGTTGTAGGTCAAAGTCAGAGCTCTTGTAGCCGTTGTTGATGAGGGTCACTTGATCTGGTGTGCTTTTATGTGGAAAATATACCAGTTAAATGCAGTCCTCTATGCTTGACGTAACATTATCACATCTCATGACCACGCATTCTTCTGTTATGATATCAGCTGTATCCTGATGTATATAGGGTATGAAGATGCCTTTGATCATACAAGGTACCGGTGTCTGAAGGTCAAATAATATGGTATGCGTATGACAATTATGGACAAAGACCACTTGTATTTCAGCTATTTTAAATAATACTTAAATATCGTAGTAGGTGGCTATGGAGGAAAAAGCCCTCTTGACTAATTCAAGTTATTTCTTTTAAACTCGTTTTAGTTCTGCATCTTTAATTCTTGCATAAGATCTCCAGAGTTTTCAATCTGTCACTTTTGATGAATACTCCTTAGTGCTCAGTAGTGCTAACAGTGCTCCGTTTTCTTTTGCTTCAAGTAATCTGTCTTCGTATTTTCTTTTTCCTAATATATTCCCCCCTTCCTCCTGTCAGCTCATCTTTGATGAACTGCTCTCTCTCTCTCTCTCTCTCTCTCTCTCTCTCTCTCTCTCTCTCTCTCTCTCTCTCTCTCTCTCTCTCTCTCTCTCTCTCATCCTTGCTTGGTATCCCTTCCTCACCTTTTCTCCTCTCTCCTCCTGGTCTCTTACAATATCCCTTTTACCACCAGGGAAATTTTCGAGATATTTCAAACAATTTGAGCCACCAGCCAGAAAGTCCTTTGACCTTTCGTCAAGATCGTACATTTTTTTCTTTTTCCTCGTTAATTAACTGGAGAAAACTCCATGGTTTCTTCAGATGAGACTTCACAGATTAATTAACTGCATCTCTGATGGATTAGAGGACGTAGAATTAGTTCTTGTTTCATTACTCTTATATCACAGACGACACGGCGAAGGCAACTGGGTACCCCATTCATGGCCATCTTGGGATACACACACACACATCCACACACCCAGAGGCCTTTGTCGCCAGGGTTATGAACCACGCCTTACTCACGCATCGAGAGATTACCCATTGAGGATAGTCTTGTAAAATCGCTTAGTTTGTGATATGTAAAACTTTAGATTGTACGAATGGTGAAAATGACAAATAATGTGACAACGAAAATGTATAGTGTGTGGAAAAGTGAAAAAGTGAAAAAGTGAATTAATGTAGGTTTTAATCTGGGAAATTGAAAGATATGTCTTGGTATTACAAGAAATGGCTTCTATAGTACGCAGAACAGAGACGAGGGTCAGTGAGTATTTGGCCACCATGGAGACAGCTTGTCCAGCCGGGGATGATAATGCTAACATCTTCCAGGAATCTTGATAAGTCATACTTCGCTCTCTTACACAGGATGTCTTTATAAAGTGTGCAAGGCTCAATCCCAGTAAGTGTAACTTGCCAATAATATGTCTACATGAGACACTGACAGCGTCAATTCCAACAGAGAAGGAGTCGGGGTAGAATGAAAGTGGTGGCCATGCGCCATTAAGTGCCTAAAAATTGTGTACGGAAAGGATGAACTGTACCAAGGACGTACGTACTAGGGCGCGCCGCGCCGCACGTGAGTGGTGCACGTACGTACAGGACGACTTGACCTACAGAATGTTGGCCGGACTCTGGACTCATGCCCGGACTCCCGTGCAACTGGTCATCTATATAGCTAAGATTATGTTTAAAGATATGTAACCAGCTGATGCTCCCTTAAGTGAACCTTTAACATCGGAGACTGAACAGAGCCATACAATTCTCTGCGGCAGGATCTACAATGTATACCTCATTTTGAGGAGAAATTTAAATGCATTTAGTAGATTTTCCCTTACACTTTGAATGGTATTTTAGCACTTATAAGCAGGGGTGCAGGATGCATGCCACATCACTTCTTCCATGGTTATTAGATTTAGATATTAAATGGAAGAGTAATCGCAGCCTTTCCCTAACCTACAGGAAGTAGAGTGGTTTAACGATGTTTGTAAGTCCATTGGCCAAGTTGTTAGTTAAACCAAGGTTTATGGGCCCCTTAGTAATCTTACCTCATCATCATCAACTATTAAGTAGAGTCTTTTTTCCTTTTTCTTACCCACACACACACACACACACACACACACACACACACACACACACACAACCATATATATATATATATATATATATATATATATATATATATATATATATATATATATATATATATATATATATATATATATATATATATATATATATATATATATATATATATATCCCTGGGGATAGGGGAGAAAGAATACTTCCCACGTATTCCCTGCGTGTCGTAGAAGGCGACTAAAAGGGGAGGGAGCGGGGGGTTGGAAATCCTCCCCTCTCACTTTTTTTTTTTTTTTTTTTTTTTTTTAATTTTCCAAAAGAGGGAACAGAGAAGGGGCCCAGGTGAGGATATTCCCTCAAGGGCCCAGTCCTCTGTTCTCAACGCTACCTCGCTAATGCGGGAAATGGCGAATAGTATGAAAGAAAGAAAAGAATATATATATATATATATATATATATATATATATATATATATATATATATATATATATATATACATATATATATATATATATATATATATATATATATATATATATTTTTTTTTTTTTTTTTTTTTTTTTTTGTCGGTGTCTCCCGCGTTTGCGGGGTAGCGCAAGGACACAGACGAAAGAAATGGCCCCACCCCCCCCCCCCCCCATACACATGTACATACACACATCCACACACGCAAATATACATACCTACACAGCTTTCCATGGTTTACCCCAGACGCTTCACATGCCCTGATTCAATCCACTGACAGCACGTCAACCCCTGTATACCACATCGCTCCAATTCACTCTATTCCTTGCCCTCCTTTCACCCTCCTGCATGTTCAGGCCCCGATCACACAAAATCTTTTTCACTCCATCTTTCCACCTCCAATTTGGTCTCCCTCTTCTCCTCGTTCCCTCCACCTCCGACACATATATCCTCTTGGTCAATCTTTCCTCACTCATTCTCTCCATGTGCCCAAACCATTTCAAAACACCCTCTTCTGCTCTCTCAACCACGCTCTTTTTATTTCCACACATCTCTCTTACCCTTACGTTACTTACTCGATCAAACCACCTCACACCACACATTGTCCTCAAACATCTCATTTCCAGCACATCCATCCTCCTGCGCACAACTCTATCCATAGCCCACGCCTCGCAACCATACAGCATTGTTGGAACCACTATTCCTTCAAACATACCCATTTTTGCTTTCCGAGATAATGTTCTCGACTTACACACATTTTTCAAGGCTCCCAAAATTTTCGCCCCCTCCCCCACCCTATGATCCACTTCCGCTTCCATGGTTCCATCCGCTGACAGATCCACTCCCAGATATCTAAAACACTTCACTTCCTCCAGTTTTTCTCCATTCAAACTCACCTCCCAATTGACTTGACCCTCAACCCTACTGTACCTAATAACCTTGCTCTTATTCACATTTACTCTTAACTTTCTTCTTCCACACACTTTACCAAACTCAGTCACCAGCTTCTGCAGTTTCTCACATGAATCAGCCACCAGCGCTGTATCATCAGCGAACAACAACTGACTCACTTCCCAAGCTCTCTCATCCCCAACAGACTTCATACTTGCCCCTCTTTCCAGGACTCTTGCATTTACCTCCCTAACAACCCCATCCATAAACAAATTAAACAACCATGGAGACATCACACACCCCTGCCGCAAACCTACATTCACTGAGAACCAATCACTTTCCTCTCTTCCTACACGTACACATGCCTTACATCCTCGATAAAAACTTTTCACTGCTTCTAACAACTTGCCTCCCACACCATATATTCTTAATACCTTCCACAGAGCATCTCTATCAACTCTATCATATGCCTTCTCCAGATCCATAAATGCTACATACAAATCCATTTGCTTTTCTAAGTATTTCTCACATACATTCTTCAAAGCAAACACCTGATCCACACATCCTCTACCACTTCTGAAACCGCACTGCTCTTCCCCAATCTGATGCTCTGTACATGCCTTCACCCTCTCAATCAATACCCTCCCATATAATTTACCAGGAATACTCAACAAACTTATACCTCTGTAATTTGAGCACTCACTCTTATCCCCTTTGCCTTTGTACAATGGCACTATGCACGCATTCCGCCAATCCTCAGGCACCTCACCATGAGTCATACATACATTAAATAACCTTACCAACCAATCAACAATACAGTCACCCCCTTTTTTAATAAATTCCACTGCAATACCATCCAATCTCATTATACTTTGTCGCTGTCTCCCGCTTTAGCGGGGTACGGCAAGGAAACAGACGAAAAAATGGCCCAACCTACCCACATACACATGTATATACATACACGTCCACACACGCACATATACATACCTATACATCTCAACGTATAGACACACAGAGACATATACATATATTCATAATTCATACTGTTTGCACCTATATATTTATATATTATATATTCATTATACTTTGTAGCTGTTTCCCGCGTTAGCGAGGTATCGCAATGGCCCAACCCACCCACATACAAATGTATATACATACACGTCCATACAGGACATATACATACCTATACATCTCAACGTATACATATATATATATATATATATATATATATATATATATATATATATATATATATATATATATATATATATATATTTATGGATCTGGAGAAGGCATATGATAGAGTTGATAGAGATGCTCTGTGGAAGGTATTAAGAATATATGGTGTGGGAGGAAAGTTGTTAGAAGCAGTGAAAAGTTTTTATGGAGGATGTAAGGCATGTGTACGTGTAGGAAGTGAGGAAAGTGATTGGTTCTCAGTGAATGTAGGTTTGCGGCAGGGGTGTGTGATGTCTCCATGGTTGTTTAATTTGTTTATGGATGGGGTTGTTAGGGAGGTAAATGCAAGAGTTTTGGAAAGAGGGGCAAGTATGAAGTCTGTTGGGGATGAGAGAGCTTGGGAAGTGAGTCAGTTGTTGTTCGCTGATGATACAGCGCTGGTGGCTGATTCATGTGAGAAACTGCAGAAGCTGGTGACTGAGTTTGGAAAAGTGTGTGGAAGAAGAAAGTTAAGAGTAAATGTGAATAAGAGCAAGGTTATTAGGTACAGTAGGGTTGAGGGTGAAGTCAATTGGGAGGTGAGTTTGAATGGAGAAAAACTGGAGGAAGTGAAGTGTTTTAGATATCTGGGAGTGGATCTGGCAGCGGATGGAACCATGGAAGCGGAGGTGGATCATAGGGTGGGGGAGGGGGCGAAAATCCTGTGGGCCTTGAAGAATGTGTGGAAGTCGAGAACATTATCTCGGAAAGCAAAAATGGGTATGTTTGAAGGAATAGTGGTTCCAACAATGTTGTATGGTTGCGAAGCGTGGGCTATGGATAGAGTTGTGCGCAGGAGGATGGATGTGCTGGAAATGAGATGTTTGAGGACAATGTGTGGTGTGAGGTGGTTTGATCGAGTGAGCAACGTAAGCGTAAGAGAGATGTGTGGAAATAAAAAGAGCGTGGTTGAGAGAGCAGAAGAGGGTGTTTTGAAGTGGTTTGGGCATATGGAGAGGATGAGTGAGGAAAGATTGACCAAGAGGATATATGTGTCGGAGGTGGAGGGAACAAGGAGAAGAGGGAGACCAAATTGGAGGTGGAAAGATGGAGTGAAAAAGATTTTGTGTGATCGGGGCCTGAACATGCAGGAGGGTGAAAGGAGGGCAAGGAATAGAGTGAATTGGAGCGATGTGGTATACCGGGGTTGACGTGCTATCAGTGGATTGAATCAAGGCATGTGAACCGTCTGGGGTAAAACATGGAAAGCTGTGTAGGTATGTATATTTGCGTGTGTGGGCGTATGTATATACATGTGTATGGGGGGGGGTTGGGCCATTTCCTTCGTCTGTTTCCTTGCGCTACCTCGCAAACGCGGGAGACAGCGACAAAGTATAATAAAAAAAAATAAAGAAATATATATATATATATATATATATATATATATATATATATATATATATATATATATATATATATATATATATATATATATATATATATATATATATATATATATATATATATATATATATATATATATAAAGGTGCAAGAGGTGAAAAAAAGGGCAAATGAGAGTTGGGGTGAGAGAGTATCGTTAAATTTTGGGGAGAATAAAAGGATGTTCTGGAAGGAGGTAAATAAAGTGCGTAAGACAAGGGAGCAAATTGGAACTTCAGTGAAGGGCGCAAATGGGGAGGTGATAACAAGTAGTGGTGATGTGAGAGGGAGATGGAATGAGTATTTTGAAGGTTTGTTGAATGTGTTTGATGATAGAGTGGCAGATATAGGGTGTTTTGGTCGAGGTGGTGTGCAAAGTGCGAGGGTTAGGGAAAATGAGTTGGTAAACAGAGGAGAGGTAGTAAAAGCTTTGCGGAGGATGAAAGCCGGCAAGGCAGCAGGTTTGGATGGTATTGCAGTGGAATTTATTAAAAAAGGGGGTGACTGTATTGTTGACTGGTTGGTAAGGTTATTTAATGTATGTATGACTCATGGTGAGGTGTCTGAGGATTGGGGGAATGCGTGCATAGCGCCATTGTACAAAGGCAAAGGGGATAAGAGTGAGTGCTCAAATTACAGAGGTATAAGTCTGTTGAGTATTCCTGGCAAATTATATGGGAGGGTATTGATTGAGAGGGTGAAGGCATGTACAGAGCATCAGATTGGGGAAGAGCAGTGTGGTTTCAGAAGTGGTAGAGGATGTGTGGATCAGGTGTTTGCTTTGAAGAATGTATGTGAGAAATACTTAGAAAAGCAAATGGATTTGTATGTACCATTTATGGATCTGGAGAAGGTATATGATAGAGTTGATAGAGATGCTCTGTGGAAGGTATTACGAATATATGGTGTGGGAGGCAAGTTGTTAGAAGCAGTGAAAAGTTTTTATCGAGGATGTAAGGCATGTGTACGTGTAGGAAGAGAGGAAAGTGATTGGTTCTCAGTGAATGTAGGTTTGCGGCAGGGGTGTGTGATGTCTCCATGGTTGTTTAATTTGTTTATGGATGGGGTTGTTAGGGAGGTGAATGCAAGAGTTTTGGAAAGAGGGGTAAGTATGAAGTCTGTTGGGGATGAGAGAGCTTGGGAAGTGAGTCAGTTGTTGTTCGCTGATGATACAGCGCTGGTGGCTGATTCATGTGAGAAACTGCAGAAGCTGGTGACTGAGTTTGGTAAAGTGTGTGAAAGAAGAAAGTTAAGAGTAAATGTGAATAAGAGCAAGGTTATTAGGTACAGTAGGGTTGAGGGTCAATTCAATTGGGAGGTGAGTTTGAAGGGAGAAAAACTGGAGGAAGTGAAGTGTTTTAGATATCTGGGAGTGGATCTGGCGGCGGATGGAACCATGGAAGCGGAAGTGGATCATAGGGTGGGGGAGGGGGCGAAAATTCTGGGAGCCTTGAAGAATGTGTGGAAGTCGAGAACATTATCTCGGAAAGTAAAAATGGGTATGTTTGAAGGAATAGTGGTTCCAACAATGTTGTATGGTTGCGAGGCGTGGACTATTTATAGAGTTGTGCGCAGGAGGATGGTTGTGCTGGAAATGAGATGTTTGACGACAATGTGTGGTGTGAGGTGGTTTGATCGAGTGAGCAACGTAAGCGTAAGAGAGATGTGTGGAAATAAAAAGAGCGTGGTTGAGAGAGCAGAATAGGGTGTTTTGAAGTGGTTTGGGCATATGGAGAGGATGATTGAGGAAAGATTGACCAAGAGGATATATGTGTCGGAGGTGGAGGGAACAAGGAGAAGAGGGAGACCAAATTGGAGGTGGAAAGATGGAGTGAAAAAGATTTTGTGTGATCGGGGCCTGAACATGCAGGAGGGTGAAAGGAGGGCAAGGAATAGAGTGAATTGGAGCGATGTGGTATACCGGGGTTGACGTGCTATCAGTGGATTGAATCAAGGCATGTGAACCGTCTGGGGTAAAACATGGAAAGCTGTGTAGGTATGTATATTTGCGTGTGTGGGCGTATGTATATACATGTGTATGGGGGGGGGTTGGGCCATTTCTTTCGTCTGTTTCCTTGCGCTACCTCGCAAACGCGGGAGACAGCGACAAAGTATAATAAAAAAAAATAAAGAAATATATATATATATATATATATATATATATATATATATATATATATACATATATATATATATTTTTTTTTTTTTTTTTTTTTTTTTTTTTTTTATACTTTGTCGCTGTCTCCCGCGTTTGCGAGGTAGCGCAAGGAAACAGACGAAAGAAATGGCCCAACCCCCCCCCCCCATACACATGTACATACACACGTCCACACACGCAAATATACATACCTACACAGCTTTCCATGGTTTACCCCAGACGCTTCACATGCCTTGCTTCAATCCACTGACAGCACGTCAACCCCGGTATACCACATGAATCCAATTCACTCTATTTCTTGCCCTCCTTTCACCCTCCTGCATGTTCAGGCCCCGATCACACAAAATCTTTTTCACTCCATCTTTCCACCTCCAATTTGGTCTCCCTCTTCTCCTCGTTCCCTCCACCTCCGACACATATATCCTCTTGGTCAATCTCTCCTCACTCATTCTCTCCATGTGCCCAAACCATTTCAAAACACCCTCTTCTGCTCTCTCAACCACGCTCTTTTTATTTCCACACATCTCTCTTACCCTTACGTTACTTACTCGATCAAACCACCTCACACCACACATTGTCCTCAAACATCTCATTTCCAGCACATCCATCCTCCTGCGCACATCTCTATCCATAGCCCACGCCTCGCAACCATACAACATTGTTGGAACTACTATTCCCTCAAACATACCCATTTTTGCTTTCCGAGATAATGTTCTCGACTTCCACACATTTTTCAAGGCTCCCAAAATTTTCGCCCCCTCCCCCACCCTATGATCCACTTCCGCTTCCATGGTTCCATCCGCTGACAGATCCACTCCCAGATATCTAAAACACTTCACTTCCTCCAGTTTTTCTCCATTCAAACTCACCTCCCAATTGACTTGACCCTCACCCCTACTGTACCTAATAACCTTGCTCTTATTCACATTTACTCTCAACTTTCTTCTTCCACACACTTTACCAAACTCAGTCACCAGCTTCTGCAGTTTCTCACATGAATCAGCCACCAGCGCTGTATCATCAGCGAACAACAACTGACTCACTTCCCAAGCTCTCTCATCCCCAACAGACTTCAGAAGTGGTAGAGGATGTGTGGATCAGGTGTTTGCTTTGAAGAATGTATGTGAGAAATACTTAGAAAAGCAAATGGATTTGTATGTAGCATTTATGGATCTGGAGAAGGCATATGATAGAGTTGATAGAGATGCTCTGTGGAAGGTATTAAGAATATATGGTGTGGGAGGCAAGTTGTTAGAAGCAGTGAAAAGTTTTTATCGAGGATGTAAGGCATGTGTACGTGTAGGAAGAGAGGAAAGTGATTGGTTCTCAGTGAATGTAGGTTTGCGGCAGGGGTGTGTGATGTCTCCATGGTTGTTTAATTTGTTTATGGATGGGGTTGTAAGGGAGGTAAATGCAGGAGTCCTGGAAAGAGGGGCAAGTATGAAGTCTGTTGGGGGATATATATATATATATATATATATATATATATATATATATATATATATATAAAGGTGCAAGAGGTGAAAAAAAGGGCAAATGAGAGTTGGGGTGAGAGAGTATCGTTAAATTTTGGGGAGAATAAAAGGATGTTCTGGAAGGAAGTAAGTAAAGTGCGTAAGACAAGGGAGCAAATGGGAACTTCAGTGAAGGGCGCAAATGGGGAGGTGATAACAAGTAGTGGTGATGTGAGAGGGAGATGGAGTGAGTATTTTGAAGGTTTGTTGAATGTGTTTGATGATAGAGTGGCAGATATAGGGTGTTTTGGTCGAGGTGGTGTGCAAAGTGCGAGGGTTAGGGAAAATGAGTTGGTAAACAGAGGAGAGGTAGTAAAAGCTTTGCGGAGGATGAAAGCCGGCAAGGCAGCAGGTTTGGATGGTATTGCAGTGGAATTTATTAAAAAAGGGGGTGACTGTATTGTTGACTGGTTGGTAAGGTTATTTAATGTATGTATGACTCATGGTGAGGTGTCTGAGGATTGGGGGAATGCGTGCATAGCGCCATTGTACAAAGGCAAAGGGGATAAGAGTGAGTGCTCAAATTACAGAGGTATAAGTCTGTTGAGTATTCCTGGCAAATTATATGGGAGGGTATTGATTGAGAGGGTGAAGGCATGTACAGAGCATCAGATTGGGGAAGAGCAGTGTGGTTTCAGAAGTGGTAGAGGATGTGTGGATCAGGTGTTTGCTTTGAAGAATTTATGTGAGAAATACTTAGAAAAGCAAATGGATTTGTATGTACCATTTATGGATCTGGAGAAGGCATATGATAGAGTTGATAGAGATGCTCTGTGGAAGGTATTACGAATATATGGTGTGGGAGGCAAGTTGTTAGAAGCAGTGAAAAGTTTTTATCGAGGATGTAAGGCATGTGTACGTGTAGGAAGAGAGGAAAGTGATTGGTTCTCAGTGAATGTAGGTTTGCGGCAGGGGTGTGTGATGTCTCCATGGTTGTTTAATTTGTTTATGGATGGGGTTGTTAGGGAGGTGAATGCAAGAGTTTTGGAAAGAGGGGTAAGTATGAAGTCTGTTGGGGATGAGAGAGCTTGGGAAGTGAGTCAGTTGTTGTTCGCTGATGATACAGCGCTGGTGGCTGATTCATGTGAGAAACTGCAGAAGCTGGTGACTGAGTTTGGTAAAGTGTGTGAAAGAAGAAAGTTAAGAGTAAATGTGAATAAGAGCAAGGTTATTAGGTACAGTAGGGTTGAGGGTCAATTCAATTGGGAGGTGAGTTTGAAGGGAGAAAAACTGGACGAAGTGAAGTGTTTTAGATATCTGGGAGTGGATCTTGCGGCGGATGGAACCATGGAAGCGGAAGTGGATCATAGGGTGGGGGAGGGGGCGAAAATTCTGGGAGCCTTGAAGAATGTGTGGAAGTCGAGAACATTATCTCGGAAAGTAAAAATGGGTATGTTTGAAGGAATAGTGGTTCCAACAATGTTGTATGGTTGCGAGGCGTGGACTATGGATAGAGTTGTGCGCAGGAGGATGGATGTGCTGGAAATGAGATGTTTGAGGACAATGTGTGGTGTGAGGTGGTTTGATCGAGTAAGTAACGTAAGGGTAAGAGAGATGTGTGGAAATAAAAAGAGCGTGGTTGAGAGAGCAGAAGAGGGTGTTTTGAAATGGTTTGGTCACATGGAGAGAACGAGTGAGGAAAGATTGACCAAGAGGCTATATGTGTCGGAGGTGAAGGGAACGAGGAGAAGAGGGAGACCAAATTGGAGGTGGAAAGATGGAGTGAAAAAGATATTGTGTGATCGGGGCCTGAACATGCAGGAGGGTGAAAGGAGGGCAAAGAATAGAGTGAATTGGAGCGATGTGGTATACCGGGATTGACGTGCTGTCAGTGGATTGAATCAAGGCATGTGTATGGGGGTGGGTTGGGCCATTTCTTTCGTCTGTTTCCTTGCGCTACCTCGCAAACGCGGGAGACAGCGGCAAAGCAAAAAAAAAAAAAAGAAATATATATATATATATATATATATATATATATATATATATATATATATATATATATATATATATATATATATATATATATATATATATATATATATATATATATATATATATATATATATATATATATATATACACACACAGACATATACAATATACACATGCACATAATTCAAACTGTCTGCCCTTATTCATTCGGGTCGCCACCCAGCCACACATGAAATGAAAACCCCATCACCCGCATGTGCGCGAGGTAGCGCTAGAAAAAGACAACAAAGGCCACATTCGTTCACACTCAGTCTCTAGCTGTCATGTAATAATGCACCGAAACCACAGCTCCATTTCCACATCCAGGTCCCACAGAACATTCCATGGTTTACCTCAGACGCTTCATATGCCCTGGTTCAATCCATTGACAGCATCTCGAATCCGGTATGCCACATCGTTCCAATTCACTCTATTATTTGCACGCCTTTCACCCCCCTGCATGTTCAGGCCCTGATCACTCAAAATCTTTTTCACTCCATCTTTCCACCTCCAATTTGGTCTTCCACTTCTCTTTCCCTCCACCTCTGACACATATATCCTCTTCGTCAACCTTTCCACGCTCATTCTCTCCATGTGACCAAACCATTTCAAAACACTCTCTTCTGCTCTCTCAACCACACTCTTTTTATTACCACACATCTCTCTTACCCTTTCATTACTTACTCGATCACACCACCTCACACCTCATATTGTCCTGAAATATCTCATTTCTAGTATATCCAACATCCTCCGCGCAACTCTATCTATAGCCTACGCCTCGCAACCATGTAACATTATTGGAAACACTATTCCATCAAACTTACCCATTTTTGCTTTCCAAGATAGCATTCTCGACTTCCATATATATTTCAACGCTCCAAGAAGATTCGTCCCCTTCCCCACCCTATCTAAAACATTTCACTTCCTCCAGTTTTTCTCCATTTAAACTTACCTCTCAATAGACTTGTCCCTCAACCCTGCTATAACAAATAATCTTGCTCTTATTCATATTTACTCTAAGCTTCCTTCTTTCACACACTTTACCAAACTCTGTCACCAGCTTCTGCAGTTTCTCACCCGAATTAGCCACCAGCGCTGGATCATCAGCGAACAAAAACTGACTCACTTTTTCTCTCTCATCCACAACAGACTGCATACTTGGCCCTCTTTCCAAAACTCTTGCATGCATCTCCCTAACAACCACATCCATAAACAAATAAAACAACCATGGAGACATCACGCACCCCTACTGCAAACCAACATTCAGTGAGAACCAAACACTTTCCTCTCCTCCTACACGTACTCATGCCTTCCATCCTCGATGAAAACTTTTAACTGCTTCTAACAACTAGCATCCCACGCCATATATTCTTAATACCTTCTACAGGGTATCTCTATTAACTCTATCATTTGCTTTCTCCACATCCATAAATGCTACATACAAATCCATTTGCTTTTCTATTATTTCTTACATACATTCTTCAAAGCAAACCCCTCTACCACTTCTGAAACACACAATGCTCTTCCCCAATCTGAAGCTCTGTACATGCCTTCACCCTCTCAATCAATACCCTCCCATGTAATTTCCCAGGAATACTCAACAAACTTATACCTCTGTAATTTTAGCACTCACTTTTATCCTCTTTGCCTTTGTACAATGTCACTATGCAACATTCCGCCAATTCTCAGGCACCTCACCATAAGTCATATATACATTAGACAACCTTACAAACCAGTCAACAATATAGTCAACCCCTTTTTTAATAAATTCCACTGCAATACCATCCAAACCAGCTGCCTTGCTGGCTTTCATCTTCCGCAAAGCTTTTATTACCTCTTATCTGTTTACCAAATCATTCTCTCTAACTCTCTCACTTTGCACACCACTTCGAACAAAGCACCCTGTATCTGCCACTCTATCATCAAACACATTCAACAAATCATCAAAATACTCACTCCATCTCCTTCTCACATCACCACAACTTGTTATCACCTCCCCATTAGCCCCGTTCACTGATGTACCCATTTATTCCCTTGCCGTAGGCACTTTATTTACTTCCTTCCAAAACATCTTTTAATCTCCTAAAAATTTAATGATACTCTCTCACCCCAACTCATTTGCCCTTTTTTTTACCTCAAGTACCTTTCTCTTGACCTTATGCCTCTTTCTTTTATACATCTCCCTGTCATTTGCAATATTTCCCTGCAGAAATCGTCGAAATGCCTCTTCTTCTCTTTCACTAATATTCGCAATTTTTCATCCAACCACTCACTACTATTTCTAATCTGCCCACCTCACACGCTTCTCAAACCAAGAGCATCTTTTGCGGAATCCATCACTGCTTCCCTAAATACATCCCATTGCTCCCAGAAAATATATATATAGTTGATAAGAGATAGGGAATAGGGGAGAAAGAATACTACGTACGCATTCCTCACGTGTCGTAAAAAGCGACTAAAGGGGACGGGAGCGGGTGGCTGAAAACCCTCCTCTCCTTGTATTTTAACTTTCTAAAAGGGGAAACAGAAGAAGGAGTCTCGCGGGGAGTACTCATCCTCCTCGAAGGCTCAGACTAGGGTGTCTATATGTGTGTGGACGTAACCAAGATGAGAAAAAGGAGAAATAGGTAGTATGTTTGAGGAAAGGAACCTAGATCTTTTGACTCTGAGTGAAACGAAGCTCAAGGGTAACGGGGAAGAGTGGTTTGGGAATGTCTTAGGAGTGAAGTCAGGGGTTAGTAAGAGGACAAGAGCACGAGAAGGAGTAGCACTACTCTTGAAACAGGAGTAGTAGGAGTATGTGATAGAGTGGTAAGAAAGTAAACTCTAGATTGATATGGGTAAAACTAAGAGTTGATGGAGAGAGATGGGTGATTATTGCTGCATATGCACCTGGGCATGAGAAGAAAGATCATGAGAGGCAAGTGTTTTGAGAGCGGCAGAGTGAGTGTGTTAGTAGTTTTGATGCATGATACCGGGTTATAGTGATGGGTGATATGAATGCAAAAGTGAGAAATGTGGCATTTGACGGAATAATTGGTGTACATGGGTGGTTCAGTGTTGTAAACGAAAATGGTGAAGAGCTTGTAGATTTATGTGCTGAAAAAGACTGGTGATTGGTAATACCTGGTTGAAAAAGAGATATATATATGTATATATATAAGTACACGTATATAAGTAGTATAGATGGCCAGAGAGCGTTATTGGATTACGTATTAATTGATAGGCGCATGAAAGAGAGACTTTTGGATGTTAATGTGCTAAGAGGTGCAACTGGAGGGATGTCTGATCATTATCTTATGGAGGCGAAGTTGAAGATTTGTAAAGGTTTTCAGAAAAGAAGAGAGAATGTTGGGTGAAGAGAGTGGTGAGAGTAAGTGAGCTTGGGAAGGAGACTTGTGAGAGGAAGTACCAGGAGAGATTGAGTAAAGAATGGAAAAAGGTGAAAACAAAGGAGGTAAGGGGAGTGGGGGAGGAATGAGATGTATCTAGGGAAGCAGTGATAGCTTCAGCAAAAGATGCTTGTGGCATGAGAAGCGTGGGAGGTGGGCAGAATAGAAAGGGTAGTGAGTGGTGGGATGAAGAAGTAAGAGTATTAGTGAAAGAGAAGAGAGAGGCATTTGGACGATTTTTGAAGGGAAATAATGTAAATGAGAGAGAGATGTATAAAATAAAGAGGCAGGAGGTCAAGAGAAAGGTGTAAGAGGTGAAAAAGAGGGCAAATAAGAGTTGGAGTAAGAGAGTATCAATAAATTTTAGGGAGAAGAAAAAGACGTTTTGGAAGTAGGTAATTAACGTGCGTAAGACAAGGGAACAAATGGGAACTTCAGTGAAGGGGGCTAATGAGGAGGTGATAACAAGTAGTGGTGATGTGAAGGCTTATTGAATTTGTTTGATGATTAAGTGGCAGATATAAGAAGTTTTGGTCGAGGTGGTGTGCAAAGTGAGAGGGCTAGGGAAAATGATTTGATAAACAGAGAAGAGGTAGTAAAAGCTTTGCGGAAGATGAAAGCCGGCAAGGCGGCGGGTTTGGATGGTATTGCTGAGGAATTAACTAAAAAAGGGGGTGAATGTATTGTGGACTAGTTGGTAAGGTTATTTAATGTATGTATGACCCATGGTGAGGTGCCTTAGGATTGTGGAATGCTTGCATATAGTGCCATTGTACAACGGCAAAGGGGATAAAAATGAGTGATCAAATTACAGAGGTATAAGTTTGTTGAGTATTCCTGGTAAATTATATGGAAGGGTATTGATTAAGAGGGGTGAAGTGCATGTACTGAGCATCAGATTGGGGAGGAGCAGTGTGGTTTCAGAAGTGGTACAGGATGTGTGGATCAGGTGTTTGCTTTCAAGAATGTAAGTGAGAAATATATAGATAAGTAAATGGATTTGTATGTAGCATTTATGGATCTGGAGAAGGCATATGATAGAGTTCATAGAGATGCTCTGTGGAAGGTATTAAGAATATATGGTATGAGAGGCAAGTTGTTAGAAGTAGTGAAAAGTTTTTATCAAGGATGTTAGGCGTGTGTACGTGTAGGAGAGAGGAAAGTGATTGGTTCTCAGTGAATGTAGGTCTACGGCAGGGGTTTGTGTTGTCTCCATGGTTATTTCAATTGTTTATGGATGGGATTATTAGGGAGGTGAATGCAAGAGTTTTGTAAAGAGGGGCAAGTATGAAGTCTGTTGGGGATGAGAGAGCTTGGGAAGTGAGTCAGTTGTTGTTTGCTGATGATACAGCGCTGGTGACTGATTCGTGTGAGAAACTGCAGAAGCTTGTGACTGAGTTTGGTAAAGTGTGTGAAAGAAGAATGTTGAGAGTGAATGTGAATAAGACCAAGGTTATTAGGTACAGTACGGTTGAGGGACAAGTCAATTTGGAGGTAAGTTTGAATGGACAAAAACTGGAGGAAGTGAAGTGTTTTAGGTATCCGGGAGTGGATTTGGCAGCGGATGGAACCATGGAAGCGGAAGTGAATCATAGGGAGGGGGAGGGGGCGAAAGTTCTGTGAGCGTTGAATAATATGTGGAAGTTGAGAACATTATCTCGGAAAGCAAAAAAGGGTATGTTTGAAGGAATAGTGGTTCCAACTATGTTATATGGTTGCGAGGCGTGGGTTATGGATAGAGTTGTGCGCAGGAGGATGGATGTGCTGGAAATGAGATGTTTGAGGACAATGTGTGGTGTGAGGTGGTTTGATCGAGTGGGTAACGTGAGGGTAAGAGAGATGTGTGGAAATAAAAAGAGCGTGGTTGAGAGAGCAGAAGAGGGTGTTTTGAAATGGTTTGGGCACATGGAGAGAATGAGTGAGGAAAGATTGACCAAGAGGATATATGTGTCGGAGGTGGAGGGAACGAGGAGAAGAGGGAGACCAAATTGGAGGTGGAAAGATGGAGTGAAAAGGATTTTGTGTGATCGGGGCCTGAACATGCAGGAGGGTGAAAGGAGGGCAAGGAATAGAGTGAATTGGAGCGATGTGGTATACAGGGGTTGACGTGCTGTCAGTGGATTGAATCAAGGCATGTGAAGCGTCCGGGGTAAACCATGGAAAGCTGTGTAGGTATGTATATTTGCGTGTGTGGACGTGTGTATGTACATGTGTATGGGGAGGGTTGGGCCATTTCTTTCGTCTGTTTCCTTGCGCTACCTCGCAAACGCGGGAGACAGCGACAAAGTATAAAAAAAAAAAAAAAAAAAGTATATATATATATATATATATATATGTATATATATATATATATATATATATATATATATATATATATATATATATATATATATATATATATATATATATATATATATATATATATATTATATATATATATATATATATATATATATATATATATATATATATATATATATATATATATATATATATATATATATATATATATATATATATATATATATATATATAAATATATATATCATTCCTGGGGATAGGGGAGAAAGAATACTTCCCACGTAATCCTTGAGTGTGGTAGAAGGCGAGAAAAAGGGCAGACAGTATGAATTATGTACATGTGTATATGTATAAGTCTGTATATATATACTGGGCTGGAAATCATGCCCTCTCGTTTTTTTTAATTAATTTTCTAAAAGAAGGAACAGAGAAGGGGCCAGGTGAGGATAGGGGATAGGGGAGAAAGAATACTTCCCACGTATTCCCTGCGTGTCGTAGAAGGCGACTAAAAGGGAAGGAAGCGGGCTGCTGGAAATCTTCCCCTCTCGTTTTTTTTTTTTAATTTTCTAAAAGAAGGGACAGAGAAGGGGGACAGGTGAGGATATTCTCTCAAAGGTCCAGTCCTCTGTTCTCAATGCAACCTCGCTAATGCGGGAGATGGGGAATAGTATGAAAGAAAAAAGAAAGAAATATATATATATATATATATATATATATATATATATATATATATATATATATATATATATATATATATATATATATATACATATATGTATATATATATATATATATATATATATATATATATATATATATATATATATATATATATATATATATATATATATATATATATATATATATATATATACATATATGTATATATATATATATATATATATATATATATATATATATATATATATATATATATATATATATATATATATATACATATATATATATATATATATATATATATATATATATATATATATATATATATATATATATTTATTTATATTTATTATACTTTGTCGCTGTCTCCCGCGTTTGCGAGGTAGCGCAAGGAAACAGACGAAAGAAATGGCCCAACCCCCCCCCCCCCCATACACATGTATATACATACGTCCACACACGCAAATATACATACCTACACAGCTTTCCATGGTTTACCCCAGACGCTTCACATGCCTTGATTCAATCCACTGACAGCACGTCAACCCCTGTATACCACATCGCTCCAATTCACTCTATTCCTTGCCCTCCTTTCACCCTCCTGCATGTTCAGGCCCCGATCACACAAAATCCTTTTCACTCCATCTTTCCACCTCCAATTTGGTCTCCCTCTTCTCCTCGTTCCCTCCACCTCCGACACATATATCCTCTTGGTCAATCTTTCCTCACTCATTTTCTCCATGTGCCCAAACCATTTCAAAACACCCTCTTCTGCTCTCTCAACCACGCTCTTTTTATTTCCACACATCTCTCTTACCCTTACGTTACTTACTCGATCAAACCACCTCACACCACACATTGTCCTCAAACATCTCATTTCCAGCACATCCATCCTCCTGCGCACAACTCTATCCATAGCCCACGCCTCGCAACCATACAACATTGTTGGAACCACTATTCCTTCAAACATACCCATTTTTGCTTTCCGAGATAATGTTCTCGACTTCCACATATTTTTCAAGGCTCCCAAAATTTTCGCCCCCTCCCCCACCCTATGATCCACTTCCGCTTCCATGGTTCCATCCGCTGACAGATCCACTCCCAGATATCTAAAACACTTCACTTCCTCCAGTTTTTCTCCATTCAAACTCACCTCCCAATTGACTTGACCCTCAACCCTACTGTACCTAATAACCTTGCTCTTATTCACATTTACTCTTAACTTTCTTCTTCCACACACTTTACCAAACTCCGTCACCAGCTTCTGCAGTTTCTCACATGAATCCGCCACCAGCGCTGTATCATCAGCGAACAACAACTGACTCACTTCCCAAGCTCTCTCATCCCCAACAGACTTCATACTTGCTGTCTCCCGCGTTAGCGAGCGAGCGCAAGGAAACAGAAGAAACAATGGCCCAACCCACCCACATACACAAGTATATCCATACACTTCCACACACAGCATATATACATACCTATACATCTCAACGTATACATATAGAGACTTATACATATATACACATGTACATAATTCATACTGTCCGCCCTTATTCATTCCCATCGCCAACCAGTCACACATGAAATGACAACCCCCTCCCCCCACATGTTCGCGAGGTAGTGCTAGGAAAAGACAACAAAGATCAAATTCGTTCACACTCAGTCTCTAGCTGTCATGTATAATGCGCCGAAACCATAGCTCCCTTTCCACATCCGGATCCCACAAACGTTTCCATGGTTTACCCAAGACGCTTCACATGCCCTGGTTTAATCCATTGACAGCACGTCGACCTCGGTGAACCACATCGTTCCAATTCACTCTATTCCTTTCACGCCAATCACTCTCCTGCATCTTCAGGCCCCGATCACTCAAAATCTTTTTCACTCCATCTTTCCACCTCCAATTTGGTCTCCCACTTCTCTTCGTTCCCTCCACCTCTGACACATATATCCTTTTTGTTAATCTTTCCTCACTCGTCTCTCCATGCGACCAAACCATTTCGTAACACCCTCTTCTGCTTTCTCAAGCACACTCTTTTTATTACCATACATATCTCTTCCCTTTTCATTACTTAGTCAAACAAACCACCTCACACTACATATTGTCCTCAAACATCTCATTTCCAGCACATCCACCCTCCTCCGCAAAACTCTATCTATAGCCAGCGTCTTGCAAGCACATGACAATGTTTGAACCACTCTTCCCTCAAACATACCCATTTTTGCCTTTCCGAGATAACGTTCTCACCTTCCCCACACTTTACAACCCTCCCAGAATTTTCGCCCCCTCCACTACTCTATTTTTCACTTCCGCTTCCATTGTTCCATCAGCTGCCAAAATCCACTCCCAGATATCTAAAACACTTCACTTCCTCTAGTTTTTCTCCATTTGAACTTACCTTCCAACCTGACTTTTCCCTTAACCCTACTGCACCTAACAACCTTGCTCTTATTCACATTTACTCTCAGGTATCTTCTTTCACGCACATTACCAAACTCAGTCACCAGGTTCTACAGTTTCTCACCCGAATCAGCCACCAGCGCTGTAACATCAGTGAAAAAAACTGACTCACTTTCCAAGCTCTCTCCTCCACAACAGACTACATACTTGCCCCTCTTTCTAAGCATTTACCTCCCTAAGAACCCCATTCATAAACAAAATAAAGAACCATGGAGACATCACGCACCCTTACCACAAACCAACATTGACTGAGAACCAAGCACTTTTCTCTCTTCCTACACGTACACATGCCTTACATCCTCGATAAAAACTTTTAACTGCTTCTGAGAAATTACCTCCCACACTATATATTCTTAATACCTTCCACAGAGCATCTCTATCAACTCTGTCATATGCCTTCTCCAGATCCGTGAATGCTACATACAAATCCTTTTGTTGTTCTAAGTATTTCTCACATACATTCTTCAAAGGAAACACCTGATCCACACATCCTCTACCACTTCTGAAACACACTTCTCTTCACCAATCTGATATTCTGTACATGCCTTCACCCTCTCAATCAATAGTCTCCCATATAATTTACCAGGAATACGCAAAAAAATCATACATTTGTCATTTGAGTATTCACTCTTATCCCCTTTGACATTGTATAATTGCACTATGCAAGCATTCCGCCAGTCCTTAGGCACCTCACCATGAGTCATACATACATTAAATAACCTTACCAACCAGTTAACAATACAGTCATCTTCTTTTTTAATAAATTCCACTGCAATACCACCCAAACCCGCTGCCCTGCAATCTTTCATCTTCCGCAAAGCTTTTACTACCTCTTCTCAGTTTACCAAATCATTCTCCCTAACCCTCTCACTTTGCACACCACCTCCCCCAAAACACTCTATATCTGCCACTCTATCATCAAACACATTCAGTAAACCTTCAAAACACTCACTCCATATTTTTCTCACATTCCCACCACTTGTTATCACCTCTCCATTAGCCCCTTCACTGATGTTCCCATTAGTTCCGTTATCTTACGCAATTCATTACCTCCTTCAGAAAACATCTTTTATTTTCCCTAAATTTAATGATACTCTATCACCTCAACTCTCATTTACCCTCTTTTTACGCCTCTTGCACATTTCTCTTGACCTCCTGCTTTCTCTCTTTTATACAGTTCCCACTCATTTGCATTAATTCCCTGCAAAAATCGTCCACATGCCTCTCTCTTCTCTTTCACTAAAAATCTTACTCCTTCATCTCACAACTCACTAACCTTTCTAATCTGCCCACCTCTCACGCTTCTCATGCCACAAGCATGTTTTGCGCAAGCCATCACTTCTTCCCTAAATACATCCCATTCCTGCCACACTCCCTTTACGTTCTTTGTTCTCACCTTTTTCCATTCTGTACTCAGTCTCCCCTGGTGCTTCCTCCCACAAATCCCCTTCCCAAACTCGCTTACTCTCACCACTCTCTTTACCACAACATTCTCTCATCTTTCCTGGAAACCTCTACAAATCTTCACCTCCGCCTACACACGATAATAATCAGACATTCCTCCAGTTGCACCTCTCAGCACATTAACTTACAAAAGTCTCTCTTTCGCGTGCCTATCAATTATTCCTGGGAATAGGGGGGAAAGAATACTTCCTATGTATTCCTCAGGTGTCGTAGAAGACGACAAAAGGGGACGAGAGCGGGGGGCTAGAAACCTTCCCTCTCTTGTATTTCAACTTTTTAAAGGGGAAACAGAAGAAGGAGTCCCGCGGGAAGTCCTTATCCTCCTCGAAGGCCCAGAATGTGGTGTCTAAATGTGTGTGGAGGTAACCAAGAATAGAAAAAAGGAGATATAGGTAGTATGTTTATGAAAAAGAACCTGGATGTTTTTTTGGTTCTAAGTGAAATAAAGCTCAAAGGTAAAGAGGAAAAGTGGTATGGGAATGTCTTGGCAGTAAAGTCAGGGGTTAGTGAGAGGACAAGAGCAAGGGAAGGAGTAGCACTACTCCTGAAACAGGAGCGGTGGGAGTATGTGATATAGTGTAAGAAAGTAAACTCTAGATTGATATGGGTAAAACTGTAAGTGGATGGAGAGATATGGGTGATTATTGGTGCATATGCACCTGGGCATGAGAAGAAAGAACATGAGAGGCAGGTGTTTTTGAGGAGCTTGAGTGAGTGTGTTAATAGTTTTGATGCACGGGACTAGGTTATAGTTATGGGTGATTTTAATGGAAAGCTGAAAAATGTGGCAGTTGAGAAAATAATTGGTGTACATGAGGTGTTCAGTGTTGTAAATGGAAATAGTGAAGAGCTCTACTGAAAGAGCACTGGTGATTGGGAATACCTGGTATAACAGATATATATATATATATATATATATATATATATATATATATATATATATATATATATATATATATATATATATATATATATATATATATATATATATATATATATATATGTATATATAAATATATATATATATGTAACCGTAAGCAAGTAGGAGAGATGGCCAGGGAGTGTTATGAGACTTATATATATATATATATATATATATATATATATATATATATATATATATATATATATATGTATATATATATATATATATATATATATATATATATATATATATATATATATATATATATATATAAATATATTATCCCTGGGGATAGGGGATTAAGAATACTTCCCACGTTTTCCCTGCGTGTCGTAGAAGGCGACTAAAAGGGGAGGGAGCAGGGGGCTGGAAATCCTCCCCTCTCTTTTTTTTAAAATTTTCCAAAAGAAGGAACAGAGGGGGCCAGGTGAGGATATTCCGAAAAAAGGCCCAGTCCTCTGTTCCTAACGCTACCTCGCTAACGCGGGAAATGGCGAATAGTTAAAAAAAAAAAAAAAAAAAAAAATATATATATATATATATATATATATATATATATATATATATATATATATATATATATATATATATATATATATATATATACATATATATATATATATATATATATATATATTCCCTGCGTGTCGTAGAAGGCGATTAAAAGGGAAGGGAGCGGGTGGCTGGAAATCCTCCCCTCTAGTTTTTTTTCAATTTTCCAAAAGAAAGAACAGAGAAGGGGGGCTAGGTGAGGATATTCCCTCAAAGGCCCAGTCCTCTGTTCTTAACGCTACCTCGCTAATGCGGGAAATGGCGAATATTATGAAAGAAAAGAATATATATATATATATATATATATATATATATATATATATATATATATATATATATATATATATATATATATTTTTTTTTTTTTTTTTTTGCCGCTGTCTCCCGCGTTTGCGAGGTAGCGCAAGGAAACAGACGAAAGAAATGGCACAACCCACCCCCATACACATGTATATACATACGTCCACACACGCAAATATACATACCTACACAGCTTTCCATGGTTTACCCCAGACGCTTCACATGCCTTGATTCAATCCACTGACAGCACGTCAACCCCGGTATACCACATCGCTCCAATTCACTCTATTCCTTGCCCTCCTTTTACCCTCCTGCATGTTCAGGCCCCGACCACAAAAAATCTTTTTCACTCCATCTTTCCACCTCCAATTTGGTCTCCCTCTTCTCCTCGTTCCCTCTACCTCCGACACATATATCCTCTTGGTCAATCTTTCCTCACTCATTCTCTCCATGTGCCCAAACCATTTCAAAACACCCTCTTCTGCTCTCTCAACCAGGCTCTTTTTATTTCCACACATCTCTCTTACCCTTAAGTTACTTACTCGATCAAATCACCTCACACCACACATTGTCCTCAAACATCTCATTTCCAGCACATCCATCCTCCTGCGCACAACTCTATCCATAGCCCACGCCTCGCAACCATACAACATTGTTGGAACCACTATTCCTTCAAACATACCCATTTTTGCTTTCCGAGATAATATTCTCGACTTCCACACATTCTTCAAGGCTCCCAGAATTTTCGCCCCCTCCCCCACCCTATGATCCACTTCCGCTTCCATGGTTCCATCCGCTGCCAGATCCACTCCCAGATATCTAAAACACTTTACTTCCTCCAGCCTTTCTCCATTCAAACTCACCTCCCAATTGACTTGACCCTCAACCCTACTGTACCTAATAACCTTGCTCTTATTCACATTTGCTCTTACTTTCTTCTTTCACACACTTTACCAAACTCAGTCACCAGCTTCTGCAGTTTCTCAAATGAATCAGCCACCAGCGCTGTATCATCAAATAACAACAACTGACTCACTTCCCAAGCTCTCTCATCCCCAACAGACTTCATACTTGCCCCTCTTTCCAAAACTCTTGCATTCACCTCCCTAACAACCCCATCCATAAACAAATTAAACAACCATGGAGACATCACACACCCCTGCCGCAAACCTACATTCGCTTATTAGTGGTGATGTGAGAAGGAGATGGAGTGAGTATTTTGAAGGTTTGTTGAATGTGTTTGATGATAGAGTGGCAGATATAGGGTGTTGTGGTCGAGGTGGTGTGCAAAGTGAGAGGGTTAGGGAAAGTGATTTGGTAAACAGAGAAGAGGTAGTAAAAGCTTTGCGAAAGATGAAAGCCGGCAAGGCAGCAGGTTTGGATGGTATTGCAGTGGAATTTATTAAAAAAGGGGGTGACTGTATTGTTGACTGATTGGTAAGGTTATTTAATGTATGTATGACTGATGGTGAGGTGCCTGAGGATTGGCGGAATGCGTGCATAGTGCCATTGTACAAAGACAAAGGGGATAAGAGTGAGTGCTCAAATTACAGAGGTATAAGTTTGTTGAGTATTCCTGGTAAATTATATGGGAGGGTATTGATTGAGAGGGTGAAGGCATGTACAGAGCATCAGATTGGGGAAGAGCAGTGTAGTTTCAGAAGTAGTAGAGGATGTGTGGATCAGGTGTTTGCTTTGAAGAATGTATATGAGAAGTACTTAGAAAAGCGAATGGATTTGTATGTAGCATTTATGGATCTGGAGAAGGCATATGATAGAGTTGATAGAGATGCTCTGTGGAAGGTATTAAGAATATATGGTGTGGGAGGCAAGTTGTTAGAAGCAGTGAAAAGTTTTTATCGAGGATGTAAGGCATGTGTACGTGTAGGAAGAGAGGAAAGTGATTGGTTCTCAGTGAATGTAGGTTTGCGGTAGGGGTGTGTGATGTCTCCATGGTTGTTTAATTTGTTTATGGATGGGGTTGTTAGGGAGGTAAATGCAAGAGTCTTGGAAAGAGGGGCAAGTATGAAGTCTGTTGGGGATGAGAGAGCTTGGGAAGTGAGTCAGTTGTTGTTCGCTGATGATACAGCGCTGGTGGCGGATTCATGTGAGAAATTGCAGAAGCTGGTGACGGAGTTTGGTAAAGTGTGTGGAAGAAGAAAGTTAAGAGTAAATGTGAATAAGAGCAAGGTTATTAGGTACAGTAGGTTTGAGGGTCAAGTTAATTGGGAGGTGAGTTTGAATGGAGAAAAACTGGAGGAAGTGAAGTGTTTTAGATATCTGGGAGTGGATCTGTCAGCGGATGGAACCATGGAAGCGGAAGTGGATCATAGGGTGGGGGAGGGGGCGAAAATTTTGGGAGCCTTGAAAAATGTGTGGTAGTCGAGAACATTATCCCGGAAAGCAAAAATGGGTATGTTTGAAGGAATAGTAGTTCCAACAATGTTGTATGGTTGCGAGGCGTGGGCTATGGATAGAGTTGTGCGCAGGAGGATGGATGTGCTGGAAATGAGATGTTTGAGGACAATGTGTGGTGTGAGGTGGTTTGATCGAGTAAGTAACGTAAGGGTAAGAGAGATGTGTGGAAATAAAAAGAGCGTGGTTGAGAGAGCAGAAGAGGGTGTTTTGAAATGGTTTGGGCACATGGAGAGAATGAGTGAGGAAAGATTGACCAAGAGGATATATGTGTCGGAGGTGGAGGGAACGAGGAGAAGAGGGAGACCAAATTGGAGGTGGAAAGATGGAGTGAAAAGGATTTTGTGTGATCGGGGCCTGAACATGCAGGAGGGTGAAAGGAGGGCAAGGAATAGAGTGAATTGGAGCGATGTGGTATACAGGGGTTGACGTGCTGTCAGTGGATTGAATCAAGGCATGTGAAGCGTCCGGGGTAAACCAAGGAAAGCTGTGTAGGTATGTATATTTGCGTGTGTGGACGTGTGTATGTACATGTGTATGGGGGGGTTGGGCCATTTCTTTCGTCTGGTTCCTTGCGCTACCTCGCAAACGCGGGAGACAGCGACAAAGTATAAAAAAAAAAAAAAAAAAAATATATATATATATATATATATATATATATATATATATATATATATATATATATATATATATATATATATATATATATATAAAGCGCGTAAGAAAAGGGAGCAAATGGGAACTTCAGTGAAGGGTGCTAATGGGGAGGTGAAAACAAGTAGTGGTTATGTGAGAAGGAGATGGAGTGAGTATTTTGAAGGTTTGCTGAATGTGTTTGATGATAGAGTGGCAGATATAGGGTGTCTTGGTCGAGGTGGTGTGACAAGTGAAAGGGTTGGGGAAAATGATTTAGTAAACAGAGAAGAGGTAGTAAAAGCTTTGTGGAAGATGAAAGCCGGCAAGGCAGCAGGTTTGGATGGTATTGCAGTGAAATTTATTAAAAAATTGGGTTACTGTATTGTTGACTGGTTGGTGAGGTTATTTAATGTATGTATGACTCATGGTGAGGTGCCTGAGGATTGGCGGAATGTGTGCATAGTGCCATTGTACAAATGCAAAGTGGATAAGAGTGAGTGCTCAAATTACAGAGGTATAAGTTTGTTTAGTATTCCTGGTAAATCATATGGGAGGGTATTGATTGAGAGGGTGAAGGCATGTACAGAGCATCAGATTGGGGAAGAGCAGTGTGGTTTCAGAAGTGGTAGAGGATGTGTGGATCAGGTGTTTGCTTTGAAGAATGTATGTGAGAAATACTTAGAAAAACAAATGGATTTGTATGTACCATTTATGGATCTGGAGAAGGCATATAATAGAGTTGATAGAGATGCTCTGTGGAAGGTATTAAGAATATATGGTGTGGGAGGCAAGTTGTTGGAAGCAGTGAAAAGTTTTTATCGAGGATGTAAGGCATGTGTACGTGTAAGAAAAGAGGAAAGTGATTGGTTCTCAGTGAATATAGGTTTGCGGTAGGGGTGTGTGATGTCTCCATGGTTGTTTAATTTGTTTTTGGATGGGGTTGTTAGGGAGGTGAATGCAAGAGTTTTGGAAAGAGGGGCAAGTATGAAGTCTGTTGTGGATGAGAGAGCTTGGGAAGTGAGTCAGTTGTCGTTAGCTGATGATACAGCGCTGGTGGCTGATTCATGTGAGAAACTGCAGAAGCTGGTGACTGAGTTTGGTAAAGTTTGTGAAAGAAGAAAGTTACGAGTAAATGTAAATAAGAGCAAGGTTATTAGGTACAGTAGGGTTGAGGGTCAAGTCAATTGGGAGGTAAGTTTGAATGGAGAAAAACTGGAGGAAGTAAAGTGTTTTAGATATCTGGGAGTGGATCTGTCAGCGGATGGAACCATGAAGCGGAAGTGAATCATAGGGGTGGGGGAGGGTCGAAAATCCTGGGAGCCTTGAAGAATGTGTGGAAGTCGAGAACATTATCTCGGAAAGCAAAAATGGGTATGTTTGAAGGAATAGTGGTTCCAAAAATGTAGTATGGTTGCGAGGCATGGGCTATGGATAGAGTTGTGCGCAGGAGGATGGATGTGCTGGAAATGAGATGTTTGAGAACAATGTGTGGTGTGAGGTGTTTTGATCGAGTAAGTAATGTAAGGGTAAGAGAGATGTGTGGAAATAAAAGGAGCGTGGTTGAGAGAGCAGAAGAGGGTGTTTTGAAATGGTTTGGGCACATGGAGAGAATGAGTGAGGAAAGATTGACCAAGAGGATATATGTGTCGGAGGTGGAGGGAACGAGGAGAAGTGGGAGACCAAATTGGAGGTGGAAAGATGGAGTGAAAAAGATTTTGAGTGATAGGGGCCTGCACAAGCAGAAGGGTGAAAGGCGGGCAAGGAATAGAGGGAATTGGATCGATGTGGTATAACGGGGTTGAGGTGCTGTCAGTGGATTGAATCAGGGCATGTGAAGCGTCTGGGGTAAACCATGGAAAATTTGTGTGGGGCGTGGATGTGGAAAGGGAGCTGTGGTTTCGGGCATTATTGCATGACAGCTAGAGACTGAGTGTGAACGAATGGGGCCTTTGTTGTCTTTCCTAGCGCTACCTCGCACACATGGGGGGGGAGGGGGATGGTATTCCATGTGTGGCGAGGTGGCGATGGTAATGAATAAAGGCAGACAGTGTGAATTGTGCGTATGGGTATATAGGTATGTGTCTGTGTGTGTATATATATGTGTACATTGAGATGTATAGGTATGTATATTTGCGTGTGTGGACGTGTATGTATAAACATGTGTATGGGGGTTGGTTGGGCCATTTCTGTCGTCTGTTTTCTTGCGCTACCTCGCAAACGCGGGAGAAAGCGACAAAGCAAAATATAAAAGAAGAATATATATATATATATATATATATATATATATATATATATATATATATATATATATATATATATATATATATATATATATATATATATATATATATATATATATATATTCACACTACTGTTCGCCAATTCGCTCGACAGCGAGTTAGCGTTAATAACAGAGGACTGGGCCTTTGAGGAAACATCGTCACCCGGCCCCCTTCTTTGTCCCTTTTTCTATAAAATCAAAAACGAAAACGAGGGGGGAGGATTTCCAGCCCCCCACTCCCTTCTCTTTTAGTCGCCTTCTACGACAGGCAGGGAATACGTGGGAAATGTTCTTTCTCTCCTATCCCCAGGGATAAAATACGTACAAGGCTCCCAGATTTTTCGCCCCCTCCCCCACCCTATGATTCCCTTCCGCCTACATTGTTCCATCCGCTGCCAAATCCACTCCCTGATATCTAAAACAATTCACTTCCTCCAGTTATTCTCCATTCAAACTTACCTCCCAATTGACTTGACCCTCAACCCTACTGTACCTAATAACCTTGCTCTTATTCACATTTACTCTCAGCTTTCTTCTTTCACACACCTTAGCAAACTCAGTCACCAGCTTCTGCAGTTTCTCACATGAATCAGCTATCAGCGTTGTATCATCAGCGAACAACAACTGACTCACTTCCGAAGCTCTCTCTCCACAACCGACTGCATACTTGCCCCTCTTTCCAAAACTCTTGCATTCACCTCCCTAATAACCCCATCCATGGAGACATCACACACACCTGCCGCAAACCTACATTCACTGAGAACCAATCACTTTCCTCTCTTCCTACACGTACACATGCCTTACATCCTCGATAAAAACTTTTTACTGCCTCTAACAACTTGCCTCACACACCATATATTCTTAAAGCCTTCCACAGAGCCTCTCTATCAACTCTCTCATATGCCTTCTCCAGATCCATAAATGCTACATACAAATCCATTTGCTTTCTAAGTATTTCTCACACACATTCTTCAAATCAAACAACTGATCCACACATCCTCTACCACTTCTGAAACCACACTGCTCTTCCCCAATCTGATGCTCTGTACATGCCTTCACCCTCTCAATCAACACCCTCCTATATAATTTCCCAGGAATATTCAACAAACTTATACCTTTGTAATTTGAGCACTCACCTTTGTCCCCTTTGCCTTTGTACAATGGCACTTTGCAAATATTCCGTCAATCCTCAGGCACCTCACCATGAATCATACATACATTAAATAACTTTACAACCAGTCAACAATACAGTCACCCATTTTTTTTAATAAATTCCACTGCAATATCATCCATACCCGTTGCTTTGCCGGCTTTTATCTTCTGCAAAGCTTTTACTACCTCTTCTCGGTTTACCAAATCATTTTCCCTAGCCCTCGCACTTTGCACACCACCTTGATCAAAACACCCTATATCTGTCACTCTATCATCAAACACATTCAACAAACCTTCAAAATACTCACTCCATCTCCTTCTCACATCACCACTACTTGTTATCACCTCCTCATTAGTTCCTATTTGTTCCTTTGTCTTACGCACTTTATTTACCTCCTTCCAAAACATCTTTTCATTCTCCCTAAAATTTAATGATACTATCATTTGCCCTCTTTTTCACCTCTTTCACCTTACTCTTGACCTCCTGCCTCTTTTCTTTTATACATCTCCCACTCATTTGCATTATTTCCCTGCAAAAGTCGTCCAAATGCCTCCCTCTTCTCTTTCACAAATAATCTTACTTCTTCCTCCCACGACTCACTACCTTTTCTAATATGCGTACCTCCCACGCTTCTGATGCCACAAGCATCCTATGCGCAAGCCATCACTGCTTCCCTAAATCCATCCCATTCCTCCCTCACTCCCCTTACCTCCTCAGTTCTCGCCTTTTTCCATTCTGTACTCAATCTCTTCTGGTACTTCCTAAAAAAGTCTCCTTCCCAAGCTCACCTACTCTCACCACTCTCTTGACCCCAACATTCTCTCTTCTTTTCTGAAAACCTGTACAAATCTTCACCTTCGCCTCCAAAAGATGATGATCAGACATCACTCCAGTTGCAACTCTCAGCAGATTATCATCCAAAATTTCTCTTTCCGCGCCTATCAATTAACACGTAATCCAATAACGCTCTCTAGCCATCTCCCCTACTTATATACGTATACTTATGTATATCTCTCTTTTTAGACGAGATCTTCCCAATCACCAGTCCGTTTTCAGCACATAAATCTACAAGCTCTTCACCATTTCCATTTGCAACACTGAACACCCCATGCATACCAAATATTCCCTGAACTGCTACATTACTCACGCTTGCATTCAAATCACCTATCACTTTATCCCATGATCGTGCATCAAAACCACTAACACACTCATTTCGCTGCTCCTAAAACACTTGGCTCTCATAATCGCCCATCTCTCTCTCAATCATTTTATATATATATATATATATATATATATATATAATATATGTATATATATATATATATATATATATATATATATATATATATATATATATATATATATATATATATATATATATATATATATATATATATATATATATATATATATATATATATATATATATATATATATATATATATATATATATATACAATGTACATATATATATACACACACAGGCATATACATATATACATATGTACATAATTAATACAGTCTGCCCTTATCTATTCCCATCGCCACCTCGCCACACATGGAATAACATCCCCCTCCCCCTCATGTGTGCGAGGTAGTGCTAAGAAAAGACAATAAAGGCCCCAATCGTTCACACTCAGTCTCTAGCTGCCATGTAATAATGCCCGAAACCACAGCTCCCTTTCCACATCCAGGCAACACACAACTTTCCATGGTTTACCCCAGACGCTTCACATGCTATGATTCAATCCAGTGACAGCATGTCCGCCCCGGTATACCATATCGATCCAATTCACTCTATTCCTTGCCCGCCTTTCACCCTCCTGCATGTTCAGGCCCCGATCACTCAAAATCTTTTTCACTCATCTTTCCACCTCTAATTTGGTCTCCCACTTCTCGTTCCCTCCACCTCCGACACATATATCCTCTTGGTCAATCATTACTCACTCATTCTCTCTATGTGCCCAAACCATTTCAAACACCCTCTTCTGCTCTCACAACCACGCTCTTTTTATTTCCACACATCTCTCTTACCCTTACATTATTTACTCGATCAAACCACCTCACACCACATATATTCCTCAAACATCTCATTTCCAGCACATCCACGCTCCTGCGCACAACTCTATCCATAGCCCACGCCTCGCAACCATACAACATTGTTGGAACAATTATTCCTTCGAACATACCCATATTTGCTTTCCGAGATAATGTTCTCGACTTCCACACATTCTTCAAGGCTCCCAGAATTTTCGCCCCCTCCCCCACCCTATGATTCACTTCCGCTTCCATGGTTCCATCAGCTGCCAGGTCCACTCCCAGATATCTAAAACACTTTACTTCCTCCAGTTTTTCACCATTCAAACTTACCTCCCTATTGACTTGACCCTCAACCCTACTGTACCTAATAACCTTGCTCTTATTCATATTTACTCTAAAATTCTTCTTTCACACACTTTAACAAACTCAGTCACCAGCTTCTGCAGTTTCTCACATGAATCAGCAAACAGCGCTGTATCATCAGCGAACAACAACTGACTCACTTGCCAAGCTCTCTCATCCACTGACTGCATACTTGCACCTCTTTCCAAAACTCTTGCATTCACCTCCCTAACATCCCCATCCATAAACAAATTAAAGAACCATGGAGATATCACACACCCTTGCCACAAACCTACATTCACTGAGAACCAATCACTTTCCCTCTTCCTACACGTACACATGCCTTACATCCTCGATAAAAACTTTTCACTGCTTCTAACAACTTGTCTCCCGCACCATATATTCTTAGTACCTTACACAGAGCATCTCTATCAACTCTATCATATGCCTTCTCCAGATCCATAAATGCTACATACATATCCATTTGCTTTTCTGATTATTTCTCACATACATTCCTCAAAGCAAACACCTGATCCACACATCCTCTACCACTTCTGAAACCACATTGCACTTCCCCAATCTGATGCTCTGTACATGCCTTCACCCTCTCAATCAATACCCTCCCATATCATTTCCCAAGAATACTCAACAAACTTATACCTCTGTAATTTGAGCACTCACTCTTATCCCCTTTGCCTTTGTACAATGGCACTATGCACGCATTCCGCCAATCCTCAGGCACCTCACCATGCATCATACATACATTAGATAACCTTACCAACCAGTCAACAATACAGTCACCAGCTTTTTTAAGGAATTCCACTGCAATACCATCCAAACCTACTGCCTTGCCAGCTTTCATCTTCCGCAAAACTTTTACTACCTCTTCTCTGTTTACTAAATCATTTTCCCCAAACCTCTCACTTTGCACACCACCTCGACCAAAACACCCTATATCTGCCACTCTATCATCAGACACATTCAAAAAACCTTCAAAATACTCACTCCATCTCCTTTTCACATCACCAGTACTTGTTATCACCTCCCCATTTGCCCCTTTCACTGAAGTTCCCATTTGCTCCCTTGTCTTACGCACTTTATTTGCCACCTTCCAGAACATCTTTTTATTCTCCCAAAAATTTAATGATACTCTCTCATTCCAACTCTCATTTGCCCTCTTTTTCACCTCTTGCCCCTTTCTCTTGACCTCATGCCTCTTTCTTTTATACATATACATTTATACATTTATATATATATATATATATATATATATATATATATATATATATATATATATATATATATATATATATATATATATATATATATATATATATATATATATATATATATATATATATATATATATTCTTTTTTTTTTTTTTTTTCTTTCAAACTATTCGTCATTTCCCGCATTAGCGAGGTAGCGTTAAGAACAGAGGACTGGGCCTTTGAGGGAATACCCTCACCTGGCCCAATTCTCTGTTCTTTCTTTTGGAAAATTAAAAAAAAAACGAGAGGGGAGGATTTCCAGCCCCCCGCTCCCTCCCCTTTTAGTCGCCTTCTACGACACGCAGGGAATAAATGTAAATGTATAAATGTATATGTATAAAAGAAAGAGGCATGAGGCCAAGAGAAAGGGGCAAGAGGTGAAAAAGAGGGCAAATGAGAGTTGGGATGAGAGAGTATCATTAAATATATATATATATATATATATATATATATATATATATATATATATATATATATATATATATATATATATATATATATATATATATATATATATATATATATATATATATATATATGTATATATATATATATGTATATATATATATATATATATATATATATATATATATATATATATATATATATATATATATATATATATATATATATATATATATATATATATATTTTTTTTTTTTTTTATACCTCGTCGCTGTCTCCCGCGTTTGCGAGGTAGCGCAAGGAAACAGACGAAAGAAATGGCCCAACCCCCCCCCCCCATACACATGTACATACACACGTCCACACACGCAAATATACATACCTACACAGCTTTCCATGGTTTACCCCGGACGCTTCACATGCCTTGATTCAATCCACTGACAGCACGTCAACCCCTGTATACCACATCGCTCCAATTCACTCTATTCCTTGCCCTCTTTTCACCCTCCTGCATGTTCAGGCCCCGATCACACAAAATCCTTTTCACTCCATCTTTCCACCTCCAATTTGGTCTCCCTCTTCTCCTCGTTCCCTCCACCTCCGACACATATATCCTCTTGGTCAATCTTTCTTCACTCATTCTCTCCATGTGCCCAAACCACTTCAAAACACCCTCTTCTGCTCTCTCAACCACGCTCTTTTTATTTCCACACATCTCTCTTACCCTTACGTTACTTACTCGATCAAACCACCTCACACCACACATTGTCCTCAAACATCTCATTTCCAGCACATCCATCCTCCTGCGCACAACTCTATCCATAGCCCACGCCTCGCAACCATACAACATTGTTGGAACCACTATTCCTTCAAACATACCCATTTTTGCTTTCCGAGATAATGTTCTCGACTTCCACACATTTTTCAAGGCTCCCAAAATTTTCGCCCCCTCCCCCACCCTATGATCCACTTCCGCTTCCATGGTTCCATCCGCTGCCAGATCCACTCCCAGATATCTAAAACACTTTACTTCCTCCAGCCTTTCTCCATTCAAACTCACCTCCCAATTGACTTGACCCTCAACCCTACTGTACCTAATAACCTTGCTCTTATTCACATTTACTCTTAACTTTCTTCTTCCACACACTTTACCAAACTCCGTCACCAGCTTCTGCAGTTTCTCACATGAATCCGCCACCAGCGCTGTATCATCAGCGAACAACAACTGACTCACTTCCCAAGCTCTCTCATCCCCAACAGACTTCATACTTGCCCCTCTTTCCAAAACTCTTGCATTTACCTCCCTAACAACCCCATCCATAAACAAATTAAACAACCATGGAGACATCACACACCCCTGCCGCAAACCTACATTCACTGAGAACCAATCACTTTCCTCTCTTCCTACACGTACACATGCCTTACATCCTCGATAAAAACTTTTCACTGCTTCTAACAACTTGCCTCCCACACCATATATTCTTAATACCTTTCACAGAGCATCTCTATCAACTCTATCATATGCCTTCTCCAGATCCATAAATGCTACATACAAATCCATTTGCTTTTCTAAGTATTTCTCACATACATTCTTCAAAGCAAACACCTGATCCACACATCCTCTACCACTTCTGAAACCACACTGCTCTTCCCCAATCTGATGCTCTGTACATGCCTTCACCCTCTCAATCATATATATATATATATATATATATATATATATATATATATATATATATATATATATATATATATATATATATATATATATATATGTATATATATATATATATATATATATATATATATATATATATATATATATATATATATATATATATATATATATATATATATATATATATATATATATATATATATATATATATATAATGTTCTCGACTTCCACACATTCTTCAAGGCTCCCAGATTTTCTCCCCCTCCCCCACTCTATGACTCACTTTCACTTCCATGGTTCCATCCGCTGCCAGATCCACTCCCAGATATCTAAAACACTTTACTTCCTCCAGTTTTTCTCCATTCAAACTTACCTCCCAAATGACTTGACCCTCAACCCTACTGTACCTAATAACCTTGCTTTTATTCACATTTACTCTTAATTATCTTCTCTCACACACTTTACCAAACTCAGTCGCCAGCTTCTGCAGTTTCTCATATGAATCAGCCACCATCGCTGTATCATCAGCGAACAACAACTGACTCATTTCCAATGCTCTCTCATCCAGAACGGAGTGAATACTTGCTCCTCTTTCCAAAACTCTTGTATTCACCTCCCTAACAAACACATCCATAAACAAATGGGTGTTTAATTTAAGAACAGAGTACTGGACCTTTGAAGGAATATCCTCGCCTGGCCCCCTTCTCTGTTTTTCCTTTTGGAAAATAAAAAAAACCGAGAGGGTAGGATTTCCAGAACACCGATCCCTTCCCTTTTAGTAGCATTCTACGACACGCAGGGAATACGTGGGAAGTATTTTTTTCCCCTATCCCCATGGATAATATATATATATATATATATATATATATATATATATATATATATATATAATTTTTTTTTTTATTTTGCTTTGTCGCTGCCTCCCGCGTTTGCGAGGTAGCGCAAGGAAACAGACGAAAGAAATGGCCCAACCCACTCCCATACACATGTATATACATACACGTCCACACACGCAAATATACATACCTATACATCTCAATGTACACATATATATACATACACAGACACATACATATATACCCATGCAAAGAATTCACACTGTCTGAATTTATTCATTCCCATCGCCACCTCGCCACACATGGAATACCATCCTCCTCCCCCTCATGTGTGCGAGGTAGCGCTAGGAAAAGACAACAAAGGCCCCATTCGTTCACACTCAGTCTCTAGCTGTCATGCAATAATGCCCGAAACCACATCTCCCTTTCCACATCCAGGCCCCACACAACTGTCCGTTGTTTACCCCAGACGCTTCACATGCCCTGAGTCAATCCTCTGACAGCACGTCAAACCCGGTATACCACATCGATCCAATGCACTCATATCCTTGCCCGCCTTTCACCCTAATGCATGCACAGGCCCCGATCACTCAAAATCTTTTTCACTCCATCTTTCCAACACTAATGTGGTCTCCCACTTCTCCTCGTTCCCTCCACCTCCGACACATATATCCTCTTGGTCAATCTTTCCTCACTCATTCTCTCCATGTGTCCAAACCATCTCAAAACACCCTCTTCTGCTCTCTCAACCACGCTCTTTTCATTTCCACACATCTCTCTTACCCTTACATTACTTACTCGATCAAACCACCTCACACCACATATTGTCCGCAAACATCTCATTTCCAGCACATCCACCCTTCTGCGCACAACTCTATCCATATCCCACGCCTCGCAACCATACAACACTGGTGGAACCACTATACCTTCAAACATACCCATTTTTGCTTTCTGAGATAATTTTCTCGACTTCCACACATTCTTCAAGGCTTCCAGGATTCTCGCCTCCTCCCCCACCCTATGATTCACTTCCGCTTCCATGGTTCCATCCGCCGCCAGATCCACTCCCAGATATCTAAAACACTTTACTTCCTCCAGTTTTTCTCCATTCAAACTTACCTACCAATTGACTTGACCCTCAACCATACTGTACCATTAATCTTGCTCTTATTCACATTTACTCTTAACTTTCTTTTTTCACACACTTCCCCAAACTCAGTCACCAGCTTCTGCAGTTTCTCACATGAATCAGCCACCAGCGCTGTATCATCAGCGAAAAACAACTGACTCACTTCCCAAGCTCTCTCATCCACAACAGACTTCATACTTGCCCCTTTTTCCAAAACTCTTGCATTCACCTCCCTAACAACCCCATCCATAAACAAATTAAACAACCATGGAGACATCACACACCCCTACGGCAAACCTACATTCACTGAGAACCAATCACTTTCCTCTCTTCCTACACGTACACATGCCTTACATCCTCGATAACAACTTTTCACTGCTTCTAACAACTTGCCTCCCACACGATATATTCTTAATACCTTCCACAGAGCATTTCTATCAACTCTATCATATGCCTTCTCCAGATCCATAAATGCTACATACATATCCATTTACTTTTCCAAGTATTTCTCACATACATTCTTCAAAGCAAACACCTGATCCACACATCCTCTACCACTTCTGAAACCACACTGCTCTTCCCCAATCCGATGCTCTGTACATGCCTTCACCCTCTCAATCAATACACTCCCATATAATTTACCAGGAATACTCAACAAACTTATACCTCTGTAATTTGAGCACTCACTCTTATCGCCTTTGCCTTTGTACAATGGCACTATGCACGCATTCCGCCAATCCTCAGGCACCTCACCATGAGTCATACATACATTAAATAACCTTACCAACCAGTCAACAATACAGTCACCCCCTTTTTTAATAGATTCCACTGCAATACCATCCAAACCTGCTGCCTTGCCGGCTTTCATCTTCCGCAAAGCTTTTATTACCTCTTCTCTGTTTACCAAATCATTTTCCATATCCCTCTCACTTTGCACACCACCTCGACCAAAACACCCTATATCTGCCACTCTATCATCAAACACATTCAAGAACCCTTCAAAATACTCACTCCATCTCCTTCTCACATCACCAATACTTGTTATCACCTCCCCATTAGCGCCCTTCACTGAAGTTCCCATTTGCTCCATTGTCTTACGCTCTTTATTTACCTCCTTCCAGAACATCTTTTTATTCCCCCTAAAATTTAATGATACTCTCTCACCTCAACCCTCATTTGCCCTCTTTTTCACCTCTTGCACCTTTTTCTTGACCTCCTTTCTCTTTCTTTTATACATCTCCCACTCAATTGCATATACATATATATATATATATATATATATATATATATATATATATATATATATATATATATATATATATATATATATACTTGCCCCTCTTTCCAAAACTCTTGCATTTACCTCCCTAACAACCCCATCCATAAACAAATTAAACAAGCATGGAGACATCACACACCCCTGCCGCAAACCTACATTCACTGAGAACCAATCACTTTCCTCTCTTCCTACACGTACACATGCCTTACATCCTCGATAAAAACTTTTCACTGCTTCTAACAACTTTCCTCCCACACCATATATTCTTAATACCTTCCACAGAGCATCTCTATCAACTCTATCATATGCCTTCTCCAGATCCATAAATGCTACATACAAATCCATTTGCTTTTCTAAGTATTTCTCGCATACATTCTTCAAAGCAAACACCTGATCCACACATCCTCTACCACTTCTGAAACCACACTGCTCTTCCCCAATCTGATGCTCTGTACATGCCTTCACCCTCTCAATCAATACCCTCCCATATAATTTACCAGGAATGAGAGATGAGAGAGCTTGGGAAGTGAGTCAGTTGTTGTTCGCTGATGATACAGCGCTGGTGGCTGATTCATGTGAGAAACTGCAGAAGCTGGTGACTGAGTTTGGTAAAGTGTGTGGAAGAAGAAAGTTAAGAGTAAATGTGAATAAGAGCAAGGTTATTAGGTACAGTAGGGTTGAGGGTCAAGTCAATTGGGAGGTGAGTTTGAATGGAGAAAAACTGGAGGAAGTGAAGTGTTTTAGATATCTGGGAGTGGATCTGGCAGCGGATGGAACCATGGAAGCGGAAGTGGATCATAGGGTGGGGGAGGGGGCGAAAATTATGGGGGCCTTGAAGAATGTGTGGAAGTCGAGAACATTATCTCGGAAAGCAAAAATGGGTATGTTTGAAGGAATAGTGGTTCCAACAATGTTGTATGGTTGCGAGGCGTGGGCTATGGATAGAGTTGTGCGCAGGAGGATGGATGTGCTGGAAATGAGATGTTTGAGGACAATGTGTGGTGTGAGGTGGTTTGATCGAGTGAGTAACGTAAGGGTAAGAGAGATGTGTGGAAATAAAAAGAGCGTGGTTGAGAGAGCAGAAGAGGGTGTTTTGAAGTGGTTTGGGCACATGGAGAGAATGAGTGAGGAAAGATTGACCAAGAGGATATATGTGTCGGAGGTGGAGGGAACGAGGAGAAGAGGTAGACCAAATTGGAGGTGGAAAGATGGAGTGAAAAAGATTTTGTGTGATCGGGGCCTGAACATGCAGGAGGGTGAAAGGAGGGCAAGGAATAGGGTGAATTGGAGCGATGTGGTATACCGGGGTTGACGTGCTTTCAGTGGATTGAATCAGGGCGTGTGAGGCGTTTGGGGTAAACCATGGAAAGCTGTGTAGGTATGTATATTTGCGTGTGTGGACGTATGTATATACATGTGTATGGGGGGGGGGGGTTGGGCCATTTCTTTCGTCTGTTTCCTTGCGCTACCTCGCAAACGCGGGAGACAGCGACAAAGTATAAAAAAAAAAAAAAAAAAATATATATATATATATATATATATATATATATATATATATATATATATATATATATATATATATATATATATATATATATATATATATATATATGTTGGAAAGGATCACAATTTTGCGCGTGATCAAGATATTCCTATGAGTCCACGAGGAAAATGAAACACGAAAAGTTCGCAAGTGCACTTTCGTGTAATAATCACATCATCAGGGGAGACACAAGAGAGGAATATAACAGTCAGTTGATATACATCGAAGAGACGAAGCTAGGACTTCATTTGGTAAACATGTGATTGTCCAAAATATACAACGAGCGTTCATAAACTTATCATTTTACAAATCTTATCAACAATAAAGTTATCTAATTTGTACAAACCATCACTAATATTAAGATTATAATTCTTTGTGTATTTAATAATAGAAGATTCAATGATATTTCTCTTGGTAATAGAGTTAGAGTTAACAACTGAGATGGCGTTACTCCAGTCAATACAATGATCATAGTTTTTAACATGATTAAACAAGGCATTTGATTATTGTCCCGTTCTTATACTATATTTATGTTGCTTAAGTCTAACAGAAAGATCCTTACCAGTCTGACCAACATAAAATTTATCACAGTTTCCACAAGGAACTTTATAGATGCAACCAAGAGAATTTTCTGGTGAATTCCTGATTAAGATATTCTTTATAGTATTATTGTTGCTAAAGGCAATATTTACATTAAAAGATTTAAGCAACATGGAAAGCAAAGTGAAATTATTATTAAAAGGGAGAACTAAAAGATTCTTGGTGTTAATGGGAGGTTTGGGCTCAACTCTATAAAATGATTTCTTTGCTAACTTAAGGGATTTATCAATGAAAGATCTAGGGTACTTTAACTCAGATCCAATAGAATATATCTTCTCAAACTCATCATCTTTCTGTTAGACTTAAGCAACATAAATATAGTATAAGAACGGGACAGGAATCAAATGCCTTGTTTAATCATGTTAAAAACTATGATCATTGTATTGACTGGAGTAACGCCATCTCAGTTGTTAACTCTAACTCTATTACCAAGAGAAATATCATTGAATCTTCTATTATTAAATACACAAAGAATTATAATCTTAATATTAGTGATGGTTTGTACAAATTAGATAACTTTATTGTTGATAAGATTTGTAAAATGATAAGTTTATGAACGCTCGTTGTATGTTTTGGACAATCACATGTTTACCAAATGGCGTCCTAGCTTCGTCTCTTCGATGTATATCAACTGACTGTTATATTCCTCTCTTGTGTCTCCCCTGATGATGTGATTATTACACGAAAGTGCACTTGGGAACTTTTCGTGTTTCATTTTCCTCGTGGACTCATAGGAATATATATATATATATATATATATATATATATATATATATATATATATATATATATATATATATATATATATATATATATATATATATATATATATATATTATCCATGGGGATAGGGGATTAAGAATACTTCCCACGTATTCCCTGCGTGTCGTAGAAGGCAACTAAAAGGGGAGGGAGCGGGGGGTGGAAATCCTCCCCTCTCTTTTTTTTTTTTTCAAAAGAAGGAAGAGAGGGGGCCAGGGGAGGATATTCCAAAAAAGGCCCAGTCCTCTGTTCTTAACGCTACCTCGCTATCGCGGGAAATGGCGAATAGTATGAAAAATATATATATATATATATATATATATATATATATATATATATATATATATATATATATATATATATATATATATATATACCTGGTTTAAAAAGCGAGATATACATAAGTATACTTATGTAAGTAGGAGAGATGGCCAGAGAGCGTTATTGGATTACGTGTTAATTGACAGGCGTGCGAAAGAGAGACTTTTGGATGTCAATGTGCTGAGAGGTGCAACTGGAGGGATGTCTGATCATTATCTTGTGGAGGCTAAGGTGAAGATTAGTATGGGTTTTCAGAAAAGAAGAGTGAATGTTGGGGTGAAGAAGGTGGTGAGAGTAAGTGAGCTTGGGAAGGAGACCTGTGTGAAGAAGTATCTGGAGAGACTGTGTACAGAATGGAAAAAGGTGAGAACAATGGAAGTAAGGGGAGTGGGGGAGGAATGGGATGTATTTAGGGAATCAGTGATGGATTGCGCAAAAGATGATTGTGGCATGAGAAGAGTGGGAGGTGGGCTGTTTAGAAAGGGTAGTGAGTGGTGGGATGAAGAAGTAAGAGTATTAGTGAAAGAGAAGAGAGAGGCATTTGGACGATTTTTGCAGGGAAAAAATGCAATTGAGTGGGAGAAGTATAAAAGAAAGAGACAGGAGGTCAAGAGAAAGGTGCAAGAGGTGAAAAAAAGGGCAAATGAGAGTTGGGGTGAGAGACTATCAGTAAATTTTAGGGAGACTAAAAAGATGTTCTGGAAGGAGGTAAATAGGGTACGTAAGACAAGGGAGCAAATGGGAACTTCAGTGAAGGGCGTAAATGGGGAGGTGATAACAAGTAGTGGTGATGTGAGAAGGAGATGGAATGAGTATTTTGAAGGTTTGTTGAATGTGTCTGATGACAGAGTGGCAGATATAGGGTGTTTGGGTCGAGGTGGTGTGCAAAGTGAGAGGGTTAGGGAAAATGATTTGGTAAACAGAGAAGAGGTAGTAAAAGCTTTGCGGAAGATGAAAGCCGGCAAGGCAGCAGGTTTGGATGGTATTGCAGTGGAATTTATTAAAAAAGGGGGTGACTGTATTGTTGACTGGTTGGTAAGGTTATTTAATGTATGTATGACTCATGGTGAGGTGCCTGAGGATTGGCGGAATGCGTGCATAGTGCCATTGTACAAAGGCAAAGGGGATAAGAGTGAGTGCTCAAATTACAGAGGTATAAGTTTGTTGAGTATTCCTGGTAAATTATATGGGAGGGTACTGATTGAGAGGGTGAAGGCATGTACAGAGCATCAGATTGGGGAAGAGCTGTGTGGTTTCAGAAGTGGTAGAGGATGTGTGGATCAGGTGTTTGCTTTGAAGAATGTATGTGAGAAATACTTAGAAAAGCAAATGGATTTGTATGTAGCATTTATGGATCTGGAGAAGGCATATGATAGAGTTGATAGAGATGCTCTGTGGAAGGTATTAAGAATATATGGTGTGGGAGGCAAGTTGTTAGAAGCAGTGAAAAGTTTTTATCGAGGATGTAAGGCATGTGTACGTGTAGGAAGAGAGGAAAGTGATTGGTTCTCAGTGAATGTAGGTTTGCGGCAGGGGTGTGTGATGTCTCCATGGTTGTTTAATTTATTTATGGATGGGGTTGTTAGGGAGGTAAATGCAAGAGTTTTGGAAAGAGGGGCAAGTATGAAGTCTGTTGGGGATGAGAGAGCTTGGGAAGTGAGTCAGTTGTTGTTCGCTGATGATACAGCGCTGGTGGCGGATTCATGTGAGAAACTGCAGAAGCTGGTGACGGAGTTTGGTAAAGTGTGTGGAAGAAGAAAGTTAAGAGTAATGTGAATAAGAGCAAGGTTATTAGGTACAGTAGGGTTGAGGGTCAAGTCAATTGGGAGGTGAGTTTGAATGGAGAAAAACTGGAGGAAGTGAAGTGTTTTAGATATCTGGGAGTGGATCTGGCAGCGGATGGAACCATGGAAGCGGAAGTGGATCATAGGGTGGGGGAGGGGGCGAAAATTTTGGGAGCCTTGAAAAATGTGTGGAAGTCGAGAACATTATCCCGGAAAGCAAAAATGGGTATGTTTGAAGGAATAGTGGTTCCAACAATGTTGTATGGTTGCGAGGCGTGGGCTATGGATAGAGTTGTGCGCAGGAGGATGGATGTGCTGGAAATGAGATGCTTGAGGACAATGTGTGGTGTGAGGTGGTTTGATCGAGTAAGTAACGTAAGGGTAAGAGAGATGTGTGGAAATAAAAAGAGCGTGGTTGAGAGAGCAGAAGAGGGTCTTTTGAAATGGTTTGGGCACATGGAGAGAATGAGTGAGGAAAGATTGACCAAGAGGATATATGTGTCGGAGGTGGAGGGAACGAGGAGAAGAGGGAGACCAAATTGGAGGTGGAAAGATGGAGTGAAAAGGATTTTGTGTGATCGGGGCCTGAACATGCAGGAGGGTGAAAGGAGGGCAAGAATAGAGCGAATTGGAGTGATGTGGTATACAGGGGTTGACGTGCTGTCAGTGGATTGAAGCAAGGGCATGTGAAGCGTCCGGGGTAAACCATGGAAAGCTGTGTAGGTATGCATAATTGCGTGTGTGGACGTATGTATATACATGTGTATGGGGGTGGGTTGGGCCATTTCTTTCGTCTGTTTCCTTGCGCTACCTCGCAAACGCGGGAGACAGCGACAAAGTATAAAAAAAAAAAAAAAAAAAAAAAATATATATATATATATATATATATATATATATATATATATATATATATATATATATATATATATATATATATATATATATATATATATATATATATATATATATATATATATATATATATGTATATATATATATATATATATATATATATATATATATATATATATATATATATATATATATATATATATATATATATATATATATATATATATATGTATATATATATATATATATATATATATATATATATATATATATATATATATATATATATATATATATATATATATATATTTTTTTTTTATAAGCTAGCATGATATTTTCCTGTATACATTGTTTGTAGGACTTTCGAAACCCTGGCTGGCTGTTGTTTTACCTACTACTACATCACACTGTATCCATAACTTATTTTGCCTTTCGAAGTACTTCATTTGAATCATATGTCTTTAATTTCTACGCCTTCTAATTTCAAGTAGCCATAACCCTGTAAAGATGTTCTCTCGTTATGCATTTGTCCAGACCTTGCACACCACTGATGTGTATTTCAGTTATGGAAGTACGGAAGTGTGCTCCTATTTATATTCTCAAAGAAATATCAACTGTTTATTTTCCGTGATTATACATCAGCCGGTTCAGTTTTCCTCTCTGATTTTTCTTTGAGTATGTGTGTGTGTGTGTGTGTGTGTGTGTGTGTGTGTGTGTGTGTGTGTGTGTGTGTGTGTGTGTGTGTATTTGTGTGTGTGTGTGTGTGTGTGTGTGTGTGTGTGTGTGTGTGTGTGTGTGTGTGTGTGTGTGTTTGTGTGTGTGTGTGTGTGTATTTGTATGTGTGCGTGTGTGTGTCTGTGTTTTAAGCATATATAAATATCTCAATATCTATTAATAAAAGATACATTTCGTATGTCGCTTAAAAGTCAATCATTAGTATGTACCTAATAAAAATGGTGGGCAATTCTTCAATTAAATAGAATATTAGCATGCATAATCCAAACAGTCAAAACAAAGAAATATTAAGACCCATCGTATATCCTGCCTACCTTCGTAAAACACAGCAATGTATAAGATGCCAGGAAATATTTATCTGTTTTGAAAAATACATCGGAATAACTTTCTGGAATATATCAAAAAGATTAGGAAACCATGTTTATCTTCTGCGTACCATAGAAGCAAGTGGAGCCAGAGCCAGCTCGTGTGTCGAGGAAGGGACTACATAGAAAGTATAGATAACAGAGCATTCATTTTTCATTTATCACACTTAACCACCGTCTCCCGCATTATCGATGTAGCGCAAGGAAACAGACATACATATGTATATACCAAAACGCCCACACAAGTTGGGGTGAGAGAGTATCATTAAATTTTAGGGAGATTAAAAAGATGTTCTGGAAGTAGGTAAATAAAGTGCGTAAGACAAGGGAGCAAATGGGAACTTCAGTGAAGGGCGCAAATGGGGAGGTGATAACAAGTAGTGGTGATGTGAGAAGGAGATGGAGTGAGTATTTTGAAGGTTTGTTGAATGTGTTTGATGATAGAGTGGCAGATATAGGGTGCTTTGGTCGAGGTGGTGTGCAAAGTGCGAGGGTTAGGGAAAATAAGTTGGTAAACAGAGAAGAGGTAGTAAAACCTTTGCGGAAGATGAAAGCCGGCAAGGCAGCAGGTTTGGATGGTATTGAAGTGGAATTTATTATAAAAGGGGGTGACTGTATTGTTGACTGGTTGGTAAGGTTATTCAATGTATGTATGACTCATGGTGAGGTGCCTGAGGATTGGCGGAATGCGTGCATAGTGCCATTGTACAAAGGCAAAGGGAATAAGACTGAGTGCTCAAATTACAGAGGTATAAGTTTGTTGAGTAATCCTGGTAAATTATATGGGAGGGTATTGATTGAGAGGGTGTAGGCATGTACAGAGCATCAGACTGGGGAAGAGCAGTGTGGTTTCAGAAGTGGTAGAGGATGTGTGGATCAGGTGTTTGCTTTGAAGAATGTATGTGAGAAATACTTAGAAAAGCAAATGGATTTGTATGTAGCATTTATGGATCTGGAGAAGGCATATGATAGAGTTGATAGAGATGCTCTGTGGAAGGTATTAAGAATATATGGTGTGGGAGGCAAGTTGTTAGAAGCAGTGAAAAGTTTTTATCGAGGTTGTAAGGCATGTGTACGTGTAGGAAGAGAGGAAAGTGATTGGTTCTCAGTGAATCTAGGTTTGCGGCAGGGGTGTGTGATGTCTCCATGGTTGTTTAATTTGTTTATGGATGGGGTTGTTAGGGAGGTGAATGCAAGAGTTTTGGAAAGAGGGGCAATTATGAAGTCTGTTGGGGATGAGAGAGCTTGGGAAGTGAGTCAGTTGTTGTTCGCTGATGATACAGCGCTGGTGGCTGATTCATGTGAGAAACTGCAGAAGCTGGTGACTGAGTTTGGTAAAGTGTGTGAAAGAAGAAAGTTAAGAGTAAATGTGAATAAGAGCAAGGTTATTAGGTACAGTAGGGTTGAGGGTCAATTCAATTGGAAGGTGAGTTTGAATGGAGAAAAACTGGAGGAAGTGAAGTGTTTTAGATATCTGGGAGTAGATCTGGCAGCGGATGGAACCATGGAAGCGGAAGTGGATCATAGGGTGGGGGAGGGGGCGAAAATTCTGGGAGCCTTGAAGAATGTGTGGAAGTCGAGAACATTATCCCGGAAAGCAAAAATGGGTATGTTTGAAGGAATAGTGGTTCCAACAATGTTGTATGGTTGCGAGGCGTGGACTATGGATAGAGTTGTGCGCAGGAGGATGGATATGCTGGAAATGAGATCTTTGAGGACAATGTGTGGTGTGAGGTGGTTTGATCGAGTAAGTAACGTAAGGGTAAGAGAGATGTGTGGAAATAAAAAGAGCGTGGTTGAGAGAGCAGAAGAGGGTGTTTTGAAATGGTTTGGTCACATGGAGAGAATGAGTGAGGAAAGATTGACCAAGAGGATATATGTGTCGGAGGTGGAGGGAACGAGGAGAAGAGGGAGACCAAATTGGAGGTGGAAAGATGGAGTGAAAAAGATTTTGTACCCTCTCACTTTGCACACCACCTCGACCAAGACACCCTATATCTGCCACTCTATCATCAAACAGCTTCAACAAACCTTCAAAATACTCACTCCATCTCCTCACATCACCACTACTTGTTATCACCTCCTCATTAGCGCCCTTCACTGAAGTTCCCATTTGCTCCCTTGTCTTACGCACTTTATTTACCTCCTTCCAAAACATCTTTTTATTCTCCCTATAATTTAATGGTACTCTCTCACCCCAACTCTTGTTTGCATTCATTTTCACCTCTTGCACCTTTCTCTTGACCTCCTGTCTCTTTCTTTTATACATCTCCCACTCAATTGCATTTTTTTCCTGCAAAAATCGTCCAAATGCCTCTCTCTTTTCTTTCATTAATAATCTTACTTCTTCATCCCACCACTCACTACCCTTTTTAATCAACCCACCTCCCACGCTTCTCATGCCACACGCATCTTTTGCGCAATCCATCACTGATTCCCTAAATATATCCTATTCCTCCCCCACTCCCCTTACTTCCATTGTTCTCACCTTTTTCCATTCTGTACTCAGTCTCTCCTGGTACTTCCTCACACAAGTCTCTTTCCCAAGCTCACTTACTCTCACCACCCTCTTCACCCCAACATTCGCTCTTCTTTTCTGAAATCCCATACAAATCTTCACCTTAGCCTCCACAAGATAATGATCAGACATCCCACCAGTTGTACCTCTCAGCACATTTACATCCAAAAGTCTCTCTTTCGCGCGCCTGTCAATTAACACGTAATCCAATAACGCTCTCTGGCCATCTCTCCTACCTACATAAGTATACTGATGTATACTCGCTTTTTAAACCAGGTATTCCCAATCACCAGTCCTTCTTCAGCACATAAATCTACAAGCTCTTGTATATATGTATATATATATGTATGTATGACTCATGGTGAGGTGCCTGAGGATTGGCGGAATGCGTGCATAGTGCCATTGTACAAAGGCAAAGGGGATAAGAGTGAGTGCTCAAATTACAGAGGTATAAGTTTGTTGAGTATTCCTGGTAAATTATATGGGAGGATATTGATTGAGAGGGTGAAGGCATGTACAGAGCATCAGATTGGGGAAGAGCAGTGTGATTTCAGAAGTGGTAGAGGATATGTGGATCAGGTGTTTGCTTTGAAGAATGTATGTGAGAAATACTTAGAAAAGCAAGTGGATTTGTATGTAGCATTTATGGATCTGGAGAAGGCATATGATAGAGTTGATAGAGATGCTCTGTGGAAAGTATTAAGAATATATGGTGTGGGAGGCAAGTTGTTAGAAGCAGTGAAAAGTTTTTATCGAGTTTGTAAGGCATATGTACGCGTAGGAAGAGATTAAAGTGATTGGTTCTCAGTGAATGTAGGTTTGCGGCAGGGGTGTGTGATGTCTCCATGGTTGTTTCATTTGTTTATGGATGGGGTTGTTAGGGAGGTGAATGCAAGAGTTTTGGAAAGAGGGGCAAGTATGAAGTCTGTTGGGGATGAGAGAGCTTGGGAAGTGAGTCAGTTGTTGTTCGCTGATGATACAGCGCTGGTGGCTGATTCATATGAGAAACTGCAGAAGCTGGTGACTGAGTTAGGTAAAGTGTGTGAAAGAAGAAAGTAAGAGTAAATGTGAATAAGAGCAAGGTTATTAGGTACAGTAGGGTTGAGGGTCAAGTCAATTGGGAGGTGAGTTTGAATGGAGAAAAACTGGAGGAAGTGAAGTGTTTTAGATATCTGGGAGTGGATCTGGCAGCGAATGGAACCATGGAAGCGGAAGTGGATCATAGGGTGGGGGAGGGGGCGAAAATTCTGGGAGCCTTGAAGAATGTGTGGAAGTCGAGAACATTATCTCGGAAAGCAAAAATGGGTATGTTTGAAGGAATAGTGGTTCCAACAATGTTGTATGGTTCCGAGGCGTGGGCTATGGATAGAGTTGTGCGCAGGAGGATGGATGTGCTGGAAATGAGATGTTTGAGGACAATGTGTGGTGTGAGGTGGTTTGATCGAGTAAGTAACGTAAGGGTAAGAGAGATGTGTGGAAATAAAAAGAGCGTGGTTGAGAGAGCAGAAGAGGGTGTTTTGAAATGGTTTGGGCACATGGAGAGAATGAGTGAGGAAAGATTGACCAAGAGGATATATGTGTCGGAGGTGGAGGGAACGAGGAGAAGAGGGAGACCAAATTGGAGGTGGAAAGATGGAGTGAAAAAGATTTTGTGTGATCGGGGCCTGAACATGCAGGAGGGTGAAAGGAGGGCAAGGAATAGAGTGAATTGGAGCGATGTGGTATACCGGGGTTGATGTGCTGTCAGTGGATTGAATCAAGGCATGTGAAGCGTCTGGGGTAAACCATGGAAAGCTGTGTAGGTATGTATATTTGCGTGTGTGGACGTGTGTATGTACATGTGTATAGGGGGGGGGTTGGGCCATTTCTTTCGTCTGTTTCCTTGCGCTACCTGGCAAACGCGGGAGACAGCGACAAAGTATAAAAAAAAAAAAATATATATATATATATATATATATATATATATATATATATATATATGTTTTTTAGAGCACAATTGAAGTCACATTTAAAATGCAGATGAATGCTACCTGAGCTTACATATAGAAATATGAAATCTTCGGAATTAATTCCTTTTTTATGTACGGTTAGAAACATTGTTTTCAATGATATATAAAGAATTAAGATTTTCTTCCCTAGCAAGGGTACGGTGAAGCAAACAGTTGCGCATTGGGAAAAAAGTACACAGTCTGCAAGTACTACCTCTGGGATTTTATTGGAAAGACTTTGGAGGATTCAGAATGTTATAGATGCCAGGGAGTGGGTATGGCAACGAATGGAACCATAAAAGCTGAAATAAGCCATAGGGTGCTTGAAGTGGGAATGGTCTTGGATGACTTGAGGAGTGTTTGGCAAGAGAAATCACTATCTTTAAGGACCAGCCTTCACCATATAGAGCGCTCAAAGCAGATACACTAAGATTCAAGTTAAGCTGTGACCCCAAATGGAACATCCACTGCTAGACCGGATCATTGAAAATATGGTAACAAACGCTATTACACGTTGACCATATGATCTGCTGAGTAGGAACCTTCTGATGCAGTGGCATTATCACCACCAATCCTGCCATTGAGTTATGGTCACACCTACTGTTTTGTCCAGTGGCGTTGTGACAACTGAGGCTGTTCCACTGACTCATATTACTGAGACTGTGCCACTGACACTTATTATACTTCTGAGGCTGTGCCACTGACACTTATTTGACTACTAAGGCTGTGCCACTGACACTTGTTAGACAACTAAGTCTGTGCCACTGACACTTATTTGACTACTAAGGCTGTGCCACTGACACTTATGAGACAACTAAGTCTGTGCCACTGACACTTATTATACTACTGAGGCTGTGACACTGACACTTATTATACTATTGAGGCTGTGCCACTGACACTTATTATACTATTGAGGCTGTGCCACTGACACTTATTATACTTCCGAGGCTGTGACACTGACACTTATTATACTACTGAGGCTGTGACACTGACACTTATTATACTATTGAGGCTGTGCCACTGACACTTATTATACTTCCGAGGCTGTGACACTGACACTTATTATACTACTGAGGCTGTGACACTGACACTTATTATACTACTGAGGCTGTGCCACTGACACTTATTATACTACTGAGGCTGTGCCACTGACACTTATTATACTACTGAGGCTGCGACACTGACACTTATTATACTACTAAGTCTGTGCCACTGACACTTATTTGACTATTAAGGCTGTGCCACTGACACTTATAAGACTACTGAGGCTGTGCCACTGACACTTACTAGACTACAGAGTCTGTACCGTTAACACTTATTAGACTACTGAGGCTGTGCCAATGACAAATATTAGACTACTAAAGCTATGCCACTGACACTTATTAGATACTGAAGCTGGGCCGGTGTCGATCACACTGATGACGCGCTTTGCCATTGGTTTCACAGCTGATTCTTTGCTACTGCCCGTGGTTTGATCACCGAGGCTGTGTCTCCATCACTGGCCCAGTCATCAAATCTGTGCCGTTGTGTTCGTCTCGACCACTAATCTAGTACCGTCACCGTTCGTTCGGCTATCGATGTTCTGCCATCACCTCTTGTTCCATTACTGAAGCTGTGCCACCAATACTGGCTCGACCGTTAAGACTATGCCATCACCGCTTGTAAGATTACTGGGTCTTTGTCATCAACGTTAATCTGATCACTGAGGTTGTACCATTGCCATTGGTTTGACCACAAGGGCTGTGCCAACACCATTGGTTTAGTTACCAAGGCTGTGCCACCACAGCTGGTTCGATCACTGATATTCTGCCACTATTTTAGCTTCCACAAAATACTATTATATGTAACACCACAAGTGGTGTCACAATAAGGCTGAGTCATAGCCACTTTTGCAGCCATTAACACTGTGTTGTCGTCGATAGCTCTGCAGCAAAACTCCTCCACTACCACTGCTTCAATCATCTGGGCTTTGCTTCTTCCACTACTTGAGTCATCAGGGGCTGTGCCACCTTCAGTGGTTTATAAATCAGGGCAACGGTTCAGTTTCTAAAGCTATGCTACCGCTACTGTGGCTGTGATTAGCCACCAAGACCGCAGTGACGTCACTGTTGTGGTTACTGAGTCAATGCTGCTGCTACAGTGACCAAGATACTGCAGTCATACCCGTTCCGTTACCAAGTCTAAGCCACTAGCATTGGTTCGGTTCTCGGGCTGTACTGCTACAGCTGGTCCAGTTATGAAGGACACGCTAACACCGCCAGGAAACTCGCCAAACTTCTACAACTTCACATCAATTTCAACTTTGGCACTGGACTAGCACCAGGCTGGCGTTAATGGTTCAGGCCTCTGCTTCCAACAAGCTGGCATTGATAGTGCAAGATCGCCCCCTCGGTACACATTCTCAAGGCATCCCGGCTGCCTGCCCCACGCCCAGCCTTGTAACTTCCTCATCTCGCCTCTCTAATTTTCGTTCCTTTCTTGCTCGGGCACTCACGCAAACCCTAAAGTCTTAGGTCACATCCTGTTATGGATCATTTAAAAGTTATCCATGGAATGATATCATTTTTGGTCTGGAGCTTGGAATTAACATAATAAGCTGTCAGTTATGGATGCCAAACGGAATATTATACACCACTCCTGAAAAGTTTAGGATGAACACGTTCTTTTTCTTAATCATCATCATCACTTCTTCTTCACCATCATCATCGTCTTCTTCCATAGAAATTAAAATCAGACCACGGTAACAAACTAGCATGGATCAATACCTTCATATAACTAATCATAGTACGATTATTTTGGAAGGCGCTGCACAACCTCAGCAAGCTCAGTCTGTGAAAATATTTTCCAACATTGTGGATGCGTAAAATAGCCAGCTTGTTGGACGCTAAGGTACTCAACATTCACATTACCAACTTCTGCATTCCAGCGTCTGACGATCGTCCACGTTAAACAATAAGAATGTCAGAAGATTGTCGCCGGCAGGAACTTCAACTGGTACACTGAAGTCTAGAGTGACTAACAGCGTGTTGTTGACTGGCTGAAGATTTGTTGGGGAAGTTGAGGATTTTGTTAGCTCCAGTGAGTGCGATGCTTAGGTCACACTGGGAGCGTTGACGGTCTCCTGGTCTACAGTGGGAGAGCTGACCGTCTCCTGGGTCACAGTGGGAAAGCTGACCGTCTCCTGGGTCACACTGGGAAAGTTTACGGTCTCCTAAACTTCAGTGGGAGAATTGAATTTCTCTAAGTCTACAGTGTGAGAATTGAATGTCTCCTGGGCTACACTGGAAGGGTTGACTGTCTCCTGGGTTACAGAGAGTTGATTGTCCCTTGGGTTACAATGAGAAAGTTCACGATCCTGTGGGTTACAGTGGAAGAGTTGACGACCTCCTGGAGTACAGTGGGACAATTGACTGGTATGACAGAGGTGACCAAGTCAAGCATCTTCTAAGATGCAGTGAGTGGATTCATGATCCTCTAACTTCCAGGGGGTGAGCTGATGGTCCTTCGGGTTAAACTGATCAAGCTAAAGATCATGTGAGCTGTAGTGTGTGATATAACATTAATGTCGCTTACAATGAGTGATATGATGTTTCTCTGAGATACGCTAAGCAAGTTGAAGGTCATCCAGATTATAATGATGAGATGGCGGCCTGCAAGTTACACCGGAAGACCTCCTGAACTAGACAGATCACGTTCACGATCTTCTGGACTGCAATGATATGACGATTTCCTGTGCTGAACTATTGCTGGGTTATACTGAGTGAGTCAACGATCCTCTGGGAAAACTTGGAGTACAAGTAATGCACCGAAACCACAGCTCCCTATCCACATCCAGGCCCCAAAAACTTTCCATGGCTTACCCCAGACGCTTCACATGCCCTATTCAGTCCATTGACAGCACTTCGAACCCGGTATACCACACCGTTCGAATTCACTCTATTCCTTGTTCGCCTCTCACCCTCCTACATGTTCAGGCCCCGATGGCACAAATTCTTTCTCACTTCATCCTTCCACCTCCAAATTAATCTGGTCTCCTGCTTCTCCTTGTTCCCTTCACCTCTGACATATATATCCTCTTTGTCAATCTTTCCTAACTCATTCTCTCCATATGTCCAAACTATTTCAACACACCCTCTTCTGCTCTCTCAACCACACTCTTTTTATTTCCACACATCTCGCTAACCCTTTCATTACTTACTAGATCAAACCACATGACACCACATATTGTCTTCAAACATTTAATTTCCAACACATCCACCCTCCTCCTCAAACATACCGATTTTGCTCGAAGAGGAAACATGGGTAAAGAATACCTCCCATGTATATCCCGTGGGCCGTAGAAGGCGAATAAGGGGGTGGGAGCTGCGGACTGGAAACCCTCCCCTACCTGTATTTCAATTTTTAAAAAGGGAAACAGAAGAAGGAGTCAGCGGGAAGTGCTCATCCTCCTCAGGGGTTCAGACTTGGTTGTCTGAATGTGTGTGGATGTAACCAAGATGAAAAGAGAGGAAAGATAGGCAGTATGTTTGAGGATAGAAACCTGGATGTTATGGTTCTGAGAGAAACAAGTTCAAGGGTAAAGGGAGAGAATGGTTTAGGAAAGTCTTGGCGGTAAAATCAGAGGTTGGTCACAGAACAAGCTAAAGAAGGAATAGCACTACTCCTGAAGAAATAGTTGTGGAAGTATGTGATTGAGTGTAAGGAAGTAAACTCTAGATTGATATGGGTAAAACTGAAAGTGGATGGAGAGATAGGTGATTATTGGTACCTGTGTACCTGGTCATGAGAAGAAAGATAATGAGAGGAAAGTGTTTTGGGAGTACCTGAGTGAGCGTGTCAGCAGCTTTGATGCACGTGGCCGGGTTTTAGTGACGGGTGACTTAATTGCGATGGTGAGTAATGTGGCAGTTGAGGGTAATATTGGCGTACGTGGGATGTTCAGTGTTGTAAATGGAAATGGTGAAAAACTTGCGGATTTGTGTGCTGAAAAAAGACTGGTGATTGGAAAACAGAAATAACAAAATTATACGTATGTGAGTAAGAGAGATGGTCAAAGAGCATTATTGGATTAAGTGTTAATTGACAGAGACATTTTGATGTACATGTGTCGAGAAGGGCAGCTGGAGGGACGTCTGATCAGTTTCATGTGAAGGCAAAGATGAAGATTTGTTGAGGTTTTCAAAGAAGAAAAGAGAATTTTGGGGAGAAGAGAGTGGTGAGAGTAAGAGAGCTTGGAAAGGAAACTTGTGTGGAGAAGTAACAGGAAAGATTGAGTGTAGGTTGGCAAAAGGTGAGAGCAAATGACGTGAGTGGAGCGGGTGAGGATTGGGATGCATTTAGGGAAGCAGTGATTGCTTACGCAAAAGATGTATGTGGCATGAGAAAGGTGGGAGGTGGCCAGATAAGAAAGGGGAGTGAGTGGTGGGATGAAGAAGCAAAGTTGATACTGAAAGAGAAAAGAGAGGAGTTTGGAAGATACTTGCTGGGAAGTAGTGCAAATGACTGGGAGACACGTAAAAGAGAGCAGCAGGAGGTCAAGAGAAAGGCGCAGGGGTTGAAAATGATGGCAAATGAAAACAAAAAGATGTTTTGGAAGGAGGAAAATAACGTGCGTAAGAGAACAAATGTGAACGTCGGTGAAGGGGGCAAGTGGGTAAGTAATAACAGATAGTGATGAAGTAAGAAAGAGATGGAGTGAGGATTTTGAAGGTTTGTTGAATGTGTTTTATGATAGAGTGGCAGATATAGTGTTTTGGTCGGGAGGGTGTGTGAAGTGACAGGGTCAAGGATACTGGTCTTGTTAAGAGAGAAGAAGTAGTAAAAGCTTTGTGGAAGATGAAATCCGGTATTGCAGTGGAATTAGTTAAAAAGAGGGTGACTGTGTTATTGATTGGTTGGTAAGGATATTCAATGTATGTATGGATCATCGTGAAGTGCCTAAGAATTGGCGGAATGCATGCATAATGCCAATATACAAAGGCAAAGGGGTTAAAGTGATCAAACTATAAAGGCATAAATCTGTTGGGCATATTTGGGGAATTATATTGGTGGTATAGATTGAAAGGGTGAAGGCATGTACAGAACATCAGACTAGAGAAGAGCAGTGTGATTTCAGACGTGGTAGAGGATGTGTAGATGAGGTGTTTGGTTTGAAGAATGTAGACGAGAAATACCTAGAAAAACAAATTAATGGATCTGGAGAAGGCATATAATAAGGTTGATAGAGATGCTATCTGGAAGCTTTTACTAGTATATGATATGGGAGGTAAGTTGCTAGAAGCAATGAAATGTTTGTACCAAGGATGTAAGACAAGAGTTGATAGAAAGAGAGGAGATTGACTGGTTTCCAGTGAATGTCTGGTGAATGTCTGTCTGTAGCAGGGGTGTGCGATGCCTCCATGGCTGTTAAATCTTTTTAAGGATGCGATGGTTAGGGAGGTAAATGCAAGAGTTTTGGTGAGAGACGTGAATAATGCAGGCTGTTGGAGATGAGAAGGTCTGGGAGGTGGGTCAGATGATGTTCGCCGATGATACAGCGCTGGTGGCTGATTCATGTGAGAAACTGCAGAGGCTGGTGACTGAGTTTGGTAAAGTGTGTGAAAGAAGAAAGTTAAGAGTAAATGTGAATAAGAGCAAGGTTATTAGGTAGAGTAGGGTTGAGGGTCAAGTCAATTTGGAGGTAAGTTTGAATGGAGAAAAACTGGAGGAAGTAAAGTGTTTTAGATATCTGGGAGTGGATCTGGCAGCGGATGGAACCATGGAAGCGGATGTGGATCATAGGGTGGGGGAGGGGGCGAGAATCCTGGGAGCCTTGAAGAATGTGTAGAAGTCGAGAACATTATCTCGGAAAGCAAAAATGGGTATGTTTGAAGGAATAGTGGTTCCAACAATGTTGTATGGTTGCGAGGCGTGGGCTATGGATAGAGTTGCGCGCAGGAGGACGGATGTGCTGGAAATGAGATGGTTGAGGATCATGTGTGGTGTAAGGTGGTTTGATCGAGTAAGTAACGTAAGGGTAAGAGAGATGTGTGGAAATAAAAAGAGCGTGGTTGAGAGAGCAGAAGAGGGTGTTTTGAAATGGTTTGGGCACATGGAGAGAATGAGTGAGGAAAGATTGACCAAGAGGATATATGTGTCGGAGGTGTTGGGAACGAGGAGAAGTGGGAGACCAAATTGGAGGAGGAAAGATGGAGTAAAAAAGATTTTGTGTGATCGGGGCCTGAGAATGCAGGAGGGTGAAAGGAGGGCAAGGAATAGAGTGAATTGGATCGATGTGGTATACCGTGGTTGACGTGCTGTCAGTGGATTGAATCAGGGCATGTGAAGCGTCTAGGGTAAACCATGGAAAGCTGTGTTGGTATGTATATTTGCGTGTGTGGACGTATGTATATACATGTGTATGGGGGTGGGTTGGGCCATTTCTTTCGTCTGTTTCCTTGCGCTACCTCGCAAACGCGGGAGACAGCGACAAAACAAAAAAAAAAAGAAAAAAAAAAAATATATATATATATATATATATATATATATATATATATATATATATATATATATATATATATATATATATATATATATATATATATATGTATATATATATATATATATATATATATGTATGTATATATATATACATATATATATATATATATATATATATATATATATATATATATATATATATATATATATATATATATATATATATATATATATATATATATATATATATATATATATATATATATATATATATATATTATTATTTTTATCTATTTTGCTTTGTCGCTGTCTCCCACGTAAGCGAGATAGCGCAAGAAAAAAGACGAAATAATGGCCCAACCCGCCCACATACACATGTTTATACATTCACGTCCACACACGCAAATATACATACCTATACATCTCAATGTACACATATATATACACACACAGACATATACACTTGTACACTTGTACACAATTCATACTGTCTGCCTTTATTTGTTCCTATCGCCATCTCGCCACACATGGAATAACAACCCTCTCCCCCTCTCATATGTGCGAGGTAGCGCTAGGAAAAGACACCAAAGGCCCCATTCGTTCACACTCAGTCTCTAGCTGTCATGTAATAATGCACCGAAGCCAAAGCTCCCTTTCCACATCCAGGACCCACACAACTTTCCATGGTTTACCCCTGGCGCTTTACGTGCCCTGGTTCAATCCATTGACAGCAGGTCGACCCCGGTATACCATATCGTTCCAATTCACTCTATTCCTTGCACGCCTTTCACCCTCCTGCATGTTCAGGCCCCGATCACTCAAAATCTTTTTCACTCCATCTTTCCATCTCCAATTTGGTCTCCCACTTCTCCTCGTTCCCTCCACCTCTGACACATATATCCTCTTGATCAATCTTTCCTCACTCATTTTCTCCATGTGACCAAACCATTTCAAAACACCCTCTTCTGCTCTCTCAACCACGCTCTTTTTATTTCCACACATCTCTCTTACCCTTACATTACTTACTCGATCAAACCACCTCACACGACATATTGTCCTCAAACATCTCATTTCCAGCACATCCACCCTCCTGCGCACAACTCTATCCATAGCCCACGCCTCGCAACCATACAACATTGTTGGAACCACTATTCCTTCAAACATGCCCATTCTTGCTTTCCGAGATAATGTTCTCGACTTCCACACATTCTTCAAGGCTCCCAGAATTCTCGCCCCACACCGCGCCCCCCTATGATTCATTTCCGCTTCCATTGCTTCATCCGCTGCCAGATCCACTTCCAGATATCTAAAACACTTTACTTTCTCCAGTTTTTCTCCATTCAAACTTACCTCACAATTGACTTGACCCTCAATCCTAATGTACCTAATAACCTTGCTCTTATTCACATTTACTCTTAACTTTCTTCTTTCACACACTCTACCAAACTCAGTCACCAGCTTCGACAGTTTCTTACATGAATCAGCCACCAGCGCTGTATCACCAGCAGAGTTGATAGAGATGCTCTGTGGAAGGTAATAAGAATATATGGTGTGGGAGGCAAGTTGTTAGAAGCAGTGAAAAGTTTTTATCGAGGATGTAAGGCATGTGTACGTGTAGGAAGAGAGGAAAGTGATTGGTTCTCAGTGAATGTTGGTTTGCGGCAGGGGTGTGTGATGTCTCCATGATTGTTCAATTTGTTTATGGATGGGGTTGTTAGGGGGTGAATCAAAGAGTTTTGGAAAGAGGGGCAAGTATGCAGTCTGTTGTGGATGAGAGAGCTTGAGAAGTGAGTCAGTTGTTGTTCGCTGATGATACAGCGTTGGTGGCTGATTCATGTAAGAAACTGAAGAAGCCGGTGACTGAGTTTGGTAAAGTGTGTGAAAGAAGAAAGTTAAGAGTAAATGTGAATAAGAGCTAGGTTATTAGGTACAGTAGGTTTGAGGGTCAAGTCAATTGGGAGGTAAGTTTGAATGAAGAAAAACTGGAGGAAGTAAAGTTTTTTAGATATCTGGAAGTGGATCTGGCAGCAGATGGAACCATGGAAGCGGAAGTGAATCATAGGGTGAGGGAGGGGGCGAGAATTCTGGGAGCATTGAAGAATGTTTGGAAGTCTAGAACATTATCTCGGAAAGAAAAAATGGGTATGTTTGAAGGAATAGTGGTTCCAACAATGTTGTATGGTTGCGAGGCGTGGGCTATGGATAGAGTTGTGCGGAGGAGGGTGCATGTGCTGGAAATCTGATGTTTGAGGACAATATGTGGTGTGAGGTGGTTTGACCGAGTAAGTAATGTAAGGGTAAGAGAGATGTGTGGAAATAAAAAGAGTGTGGTTGAGAGAGCAGAAGAGGGTGTTTTGAAATGATTTTGTCACATGGAGAGAATGACTGAGGAAAGATTGACCAAGAGGATATATATGTCAGAGGTAGAGAGAACGAGGAGAAGTGGGAGACCAAATTTTAGATGGAAAGATGGAGTCAAAAAGATTTTGAGTGATCGGGGCGTGAACATGCAGGAGGGTGAAAGGCGGGCAAGGAATAGAGTGAATTAGAACGATGTGGTATACCGGTTTCGAAGTGCTGTCAATGGATTGAACCAGGGCATGTGAAGCGTCTGAGGCAAACCATGGAAAGTTTTGTGGGGCATGGATGTGGAAAGGGAGCTGTGGTTTTGGTGCATTATTACATGACAGCTAGAGACTGAGTGTGAACGAATGGGGCCTTTGGTGTCTTTTCCTAGTGCTACCTCGCACACATAAGGGGGGAGGGGGTTGTTATTCCATGTGTGGCGAGGTGGCGATGGGAACAAATAAAGGCAAACAATATACATGTATATATATGTATATGTCTGTGTGTGTATATATATGTTTACATTGAGATGCATAGGTATGTATATTTGCGTGTGTGGACGTGTATGTTTATACATGTGTATGTGGGCGGGTTGGGCCATTCTTTCGTCTGTATCCTTGCGCTACCTTGCTAATGCGGGAGACAGCGATAAAGCAAAATAGATAAATTAAAAAAAAGAATATATATATATATATATATATATATATATATATATATATATATATATATATATATATATATATATATATATATATATATATATATATATATATATATATATATATATATATATATATATATATATATATGTATATATATATATATATATATATATATATATATATATATATATATATATATATATATATATATATATATATATATATATATATATATATATATGTAAATATATATATATATATATATATATATATATATATATATATATATATATATATATATATATATATATATATATATATATATATATATATATATATATATATATATATATATATATATATATATATATATATATATATATATATATATATATATATATATATATATATATATATATATATATATATATATATATATATATATATATATATATATATATATATATATATATATATATATATATATATATATATATATATATATATATATATATATATATATATATATATATATATATATATATATATATATATCATTCTTTTATTTTGCTTTGTGACTGTCTCTCGCGTCTGCCAGGTAGCGCAAGTAAATAGACGAAAGAAATGGCCCAACCCACCCCCATACACAGGTATATATACACACGTCCACACACGCAAATATACATACCTATACATCTCAATGTACACATATATATACACACACAGACACATACATATATACCCAGGCACACAATTTACAGTATCTGCCTTTATTCATTCCCATCACCACCTCGCCACACATGGAATACCATCCCCCTCCCCCCTCTTGTGAGCGGGGTAGCGCTAGGAAAAGACAACAAAGGCCTCATTCGTTCACACTCAGTCTCTAGCTGTCATGTAATAATGCCCGAAACCACAGCTCCCTTTCCACATCCAGGCCCCATACAGCTTTCCATGGTTTACCCCAGACGCTTCACATGCCTTGATTCAATCCACTGACAGCATCTCCACCCCGGTATACCACATCGATCCAATTCACTCTATTCCTTGCCCACCTTTCACCCTCCTACATGTTCAGGCCCCGATTACTCAAAATCTTTTTCACTCCATCTTTCCACCTCCATTTTGGTCTCCCACTTCTCCTCGTTCCCTCCACCTCCGACACATATATCCTCTTGGTCAATCTTTCCTCACTCATTCTCTCCATGTGCCCAAATCATTTCAAAACACCCTCTTCTGCTCTCTCAACCACGCTCTTTTTATTTCCACACATCTCTCTTACCCTTACATTACTTACTCGATCAAACCACCTCACACCACACATTGTCCTCAAACATCTCATTTCCAGCACATCCACCCTCCTGCGCACAACTCTATCCATAGCTCACGCCTCGCAACCATACAACATTGTTGGAACCACTATTCCTTCAAACATACACATTTTTGCTTTCCGAGATAATGTTCTCGACTTCCAAAACATTCTTCAAGGCTCCCAGGATTTTCGCCCCCTCCCCCACCCAATGATTCACTTCCGCTTCCATGGTTCCATCCGCTGCCAGATCCACTACCAGATATCTAAAACACTTTACTTCCTCCAGTTTTTCTCCATTCAAACTTACCTCCCAATTGACTTGACCCTCAACCCTACTGTACCTAATAACCTTGCTCTTATTCACATTTATTCTTAACACTCTTCTTTCACACACTTTACCAAACCCAGTCACCACCTTATGCAGTTTCTCACATGAATCAGCCACCAGCGCTGTATCACCAGCGAACAACAACTGACTCACTTCCCAAGCTCTCTCATCCACAACAGACTTCATTCTTGCCCCTCTTTCCAAAACTCTTGCATTCACCTCCCTAACAACGTAATCCATAAAGAAATTAATCAACCTTTGAGACATCACATACCTCTGCCGCAAACCTACATTCACTGAGAACCAATCACTTTCCTCTCATCCTACACGTACACATGCCTTACATCCTCGATAAAAACTTTTCACTGCTTCTAACAACTTGCCACCCACACCTTATATTCTTAATACCTTCCACTTAGCATCTCTATCAACTCTATCATATGCCTTCTCCAGATCCATAAATGCTACATACAAATCCATTTGCTTTTCTAAGTATTTCTCACATACATTCTTCAAAGCAAACACCTGATCCACACATCCTCTACCACTTCTGAAACCACACTGCTCTTCCCCAATCTGATGCTCTGTACATGCCTTCACCCTCTCAATCAATACCCTCCCATATAATTAACCAGGAATACTCAACAAACTTATACCTCTGTAATTTGAGCACTCACTCTTATCCCCTTTGCCTTTGTACAATGGCACTATGCACGCATCCCGCCAATCCTCAGGCACCTCACCATGAGTCATACATACATTGAATAACCTTACCAACCAGTCAAGAATACAGTCACCCCTTTTTTTAATAAATTCCATATAAATATATATATATATATATATATATATATATATATATATATATATATATATATATATATATATATATATATATATATATATATATATATATATATATATATATATATATATATATATAAATATATATATATATATATATATATATATATATATATATATATATATATATATATATATATATATATATATATATATATATATATATATATATATATATATATATATATATATATATATATATATGTATATAAATATATATATATATGTATATATATATATATATATATATATATATATATATATATATATATATATATATATATATATATATATATATATATATATATATATATATATATATATATATATATATATATATATATATATATATATATATATATATATATATATATATATATATATATATATATATATATATATATATATATATATATATATATATATATATATATATATATATATATATATATATATATATATATATATATATATATATATATATATATATATATATATATATATGTATACATATATCACTACTCCTAAAACAGGAATGGGAGTAGTATGTGATAGAGTGTAAGAATGTAATCTCGAGAGTGATATGAGTAAAACCTGAAGTGGATGGAGAGAGATGGGTGATTATTGGCGCATATGCACCTGGGTATGAGAAGAAAGATCATGAGAGGCAAGTGTTTTCGGACGTGCTGAGTGAGTGGGTTAGTAGTTTTGATGCACGAGACAGGTTTATAGTGATTTGTGATTTGAATGCAAAGGTTAGTAATGTGGCACTTGCGGGAATAATTGGTGTACATTGGGTGTTCAGTGTTGTAAATGGAAATGGTGAAGATCTTGTAGCATTTTGTGTTGACAAAGAACTGGTGATTGGGAATACCTGGTTTAAAAAGAGAGGTATACATAAGTATAAATATGTAAGTTGGAGAGAAGGCGAGAGAGCGTTATTGGATTACGTGTTAATTGATAGGCACGCCAAAAAGAGAGTTTTGGATGTAATTGTGCAGAGAGATGCAACTAGAGGGATATCTTGTGGAGCCGAAAGTGAAAATTCTTAAAGGTTTTCAGAAAAGGATAGAGAATGTTTGGGAGAAGAGAGTGGTGCGGGTAAGTGAGCTTGTGAAGGAGATTTGTGCGAGGAAGTACCAGGAGAGACTGAGTACAGAATGGAAAAAGGTGAGAACAAACGACGAAAGGGGAGCGGGTGAGGAATGGGATGTATTTAGGGAAGCAGCGTTATCTTGTGCTAAAGATGCTTGTGTCATGAGAAGCATGGAAGGTGGGCAGATTAGAATGGGTAGTGAGTCGTGGGACAAAGAAATTAAGATTATTAGTGAAAGAGAAGAGAGAGGCAATTGGATGATTTTTGTGGTGAAATAATGCAAATGTCTGGAAGATGTATAAAAGAAAGAGGCAGGAGGTCAAGAGAAAGGTGCACAAGGTGAAAAAGAGGGTAAATGAGGTTTGGGATGAGAGAGCATCATTAAATTTTAGGGATAATAAGAAATTTTTTTGGAAAGAGGTAAGTAAAGTGCGTAAGACAAGGAAAGAAATGGAACATCAGTGAAGGGGTGCAAATAGGAAGATGATAACAAGTAGTGGTGATGTGAGGAGATGGAGTGAGTATTTTGAAGGTTTGTTGAATGTCTTTGATAACAGAGTGGCAGATATAGGGTGTTTTGGTCGAAGTGATGTGCACAGTGAGGGGGTTAAGGAGACTGATTTGGTAAACAGAGAAAAAGATATGAATGCTTTACGGAAGATGAAAGCGGTAAGGCAGCGGGTTTGGATGTTATTGCAGTGGAATGTATTCAAAAAGGGGGTGACTGTGTTGTTGACTAAGATATTCAATATATGTATGATTCATGGTGAGGTGCCTGAGAGTTGGCGGAATGCTTGCTTAGTGCTATTGTACAAAGGCAAAGGGGACAAAAGTGGATGCTTGAATTGCAGAGGTATAAATTTGTTGAGTATTCCTGGGAAATTATATGAGAAGGTATTGATTGACAGGGTGAAGGCATGTACAGATCATAAGACTGGGTGAGAGCAGTGTGGTTTCAGGAATGGTAGAGGATATGTGGATCAGGTGTTTGCTTTGAAGAATGTATGTGAGAAATACTTAGAAAAGCAAATTGATTTGTATGTAGCATTTATAGATCTGAAGAAGGCATATGATAGAGTTGATAGAGATGCTCTGTGGAAGGAATTAAGAATATATGGTGTGGGAGGAAAGTAGTTAGAAGCAGTGAAAAGTTTTTATCAAAGATGTAAGGCATGGGTACGTGTAGGAAGAGAGGAAAGTGATTGGTTCTAAGCGAATGTTGGTTTTTCGTATGGGTGCGTGATGTCTCCATGGTTGTTTAATTTGTTTATGAACGGTGATGTTAGACAGGTGAATGCAAGAGTTTTTGAAAGGGGCAAGTATACAGTCTGTTGAAGATGAGAGAGCTTGGGAAGTGAGTCAGTTGTTGTTCACTGATGATACAGCGCTGGTGGCTTATTCGGGTAAGAAACTGCAGAAGCTGGTGACTGAGTTTGGTAAAGTGTGTGAAAGAAGAAAGCTGAGAATAAATGTTAACAAGAATAAGGTTATTAGTAACGATCAGTAGGGTTGAGGGACAAGTCAATTGTGAGGTAAGTTTGAATGGAAAAAACTGAAGTAAAGTGTTTTAGATATCTGGGAGTGGATTTGCTAGCGGATATAACCATGGAAACCGAAGTAAATCATAGGTTAGGTAGGGAGCGAAAGTTCTGGGAGCGTTGAAGAATATATGGAGGTCAGAACGTTGTCTTTAAAAGCAAAAATGGGTATGTTTGAAGGAATAGTGGTTCCAACAATAATATATGGTTCCGAGGCGTGGGTTATAGATAGAATTGTTCGGAGGAGGGTGGATGTGCTGGAAATGAGAAGTTTGAGGACAATATGTGGTGTGAGGTGGTTTCACCTAGTAAGTAAGGAAAGGGTAAGAGAGATATGTGGTGGTTAAAAGAGTGTGGTTGAAAGAGCAGAAGAGGGTGTTTTGAAATGGTTTGGTCACATGGAGAGAATGAGTAAGGAAAGATTGCCAAAAAGTATATATATATGTCAGAGGTGGAGGGAACGAGGAGAAGGGGGAAACCAAATTGGAGGTGGAAAGATGGAGTGAAAAAGCTTTTGAGTGATAGGGGCCTGAACATGTACGAGGGTGAAAGGCATGCAAGGAATAGAGTGAACTGGAACGATATCGTATACCGGGATCGACGTGCTGTTAATGGATTGAACCAGGGTGTGTGAAGCGTCTGGGGTAAACCATGGAAAGTTGTGTGGGGCCTGGTGGCGAGAGGGAGCTGTGGTTTCGGTGCATTACTACATGACAGCTAGCGACTGAGTGTGAACGAATGTGGCCTTTGTTGTCTTTTCGTTGCGCTACCTCGAGCACATTTGGGGGGAGGGGATTGTCTCTTCATGTGTGGCGGGAAGGCGATGGAAATGAATAAGGGTAGACGGCATGAATTATGTATATGTGTATATATGTATATATATGTATATATATATATATATATATATATATATATATATATATATATATATATATATATATATATATATATATATATATATATATATATATATATATATATATATATATATATATATATATATATATATATATTTTTTTTTTTTTTTATACTTTGTCGCTGTCTCCCGCGTTTGCGAGGTAAAGCAAGGAAACAGACGAAAGAAATGGCCCAACCCCCCCCCCATACACATGTATATACATACGTCCACACACGCAAATATACATACCTACACAGCTTTCCATGGTTTACCCCAGACGCTTCACATGCCTTGATTCAATCCACTGACAGCACGTCAACCCCGGTATACCACATCGCTCCAATTCACTCTATTCCTTGCCCTCCTTTCACCCTCCTGCATGTTCAGGCCCCGATCACACAAAATCTTTTTCACTCCATCTTTCCACCTCCAATTTGGTCTCCCTCTTCTCCTTGCTCCCTCCACCTCCGACACATATATCCTCTTGGTCAATCTTTCCTCACTCATTCTCTCCATGTGCCCAAACCACTTCAAAACACCCTCTTCTGCTCTCTCAACCACGCTCTTTTTATTTCCACACATCTCTCTTACCCTTACGTTACTCACTCGATGAAACCACCTCACACCACACATTGTCCTCAAACATCTCATTTCCAGCACATCCATCCTCCTGCGCACAACTCTATCCATAGCCCACGCCTCGCAACAATACAACATTGTTGGAACCACTATTCCTTCAAACATACCCATTTTTGCTTTCCGAGATAATGTTCTCGACTTCCACACATTCTTCAAGGCCCCCAGAATTTTCGCCCCCTCCCCCACCCTATGATCCACTTCCGCTTCCATGGTTCCATCCGCTGCCAGATCCACTCCCAGATATCTAAAACACTTCACTTCCTCCAGTTTTTCTCCATTCAAACTCACCTCCCAATTGACTTGACCCTCAACCCTACTGTACCTAATAACCTTGCTCTTATTCACATTTACTCTTAACTTTCTTCTTCCACACACTTTACCAAACTCAGTCACCAGCTTCTGCAGTTTCTCACATGAATCAGCCACCAGCGCTGTATCATCAGCGAACAACAACTGACTCACTTCCCAAGCTCTCTCATCCCCAACAGACTTCATACTTGCCCCTCTTTCCAAAACTCTTGCATTTACCTCCCTAACAACCCCATCCATAAACAAATTAAACAACCATGGAGACATCACACACCCCTGCCGCAAACCTACATTCACTGAGAACCAATCACTTTCCTCTCTTCCTACACGTACACATGCCTTACATCCTCGATAAAAACTTTTCACTGCTTCTACAACTTTCCTCCCACACCATATATTCTTAATACCTTCCACAGAGCATCTCTATCAACTCTATCATATGCCTTCTCCAGATCCATAAATGCTACATACAAATCCATTTGCTTTTCTATATATTTCTATATATTTGTATACATATATATATATATATATATATTTATTTTTTTTTTTTTTATACTCTGTCGCTGTCTCCCGCGTTTGCGAGGTAGCGCAAGGAAACAGACGAAAGAAATGGCCCAACCCCCCCCCCCCCCATACACATGTACATACACACGTCCACACACGCAAATATACATACCTACACAGCTTTCCATGGTTTACCCCAGACGCTTCACATGCCTTGATTCAATCCACTGACAGCACGTCAACCCCTGTATACCACATGACTCCAATTCACTGTATTCCTTGCCCTCCTTTCACCCTCCTGCATGTTCAGGCCCCGATCACACAAAATCTTTTTCACTCCATCTTTCCACCTCCAATTTGGTCTCCCTCTTCTCCTCGTTCCCTCCACCTCCGACACATATATCCTCTTGGTCAATCTCTCCTCACTCATTCTCTCCATGTGCCCAAACCATTTCAAAACACCCTCTTCTGCTCTCTCAACCACGCTCTTTTTATTTCCACACATCTCTCTTACCCTTACGTTACTTACTCGATCAAACCACCTCACACCACACATTGTCCTCAAACATCTCATTTCCAGCACATCCATCCTCCTGCGCACACCTCTATCCATAGCCCACGCCTCGCAACCATACAACATTGTTGGAACCACTATTCCCTCAAACATACCCATTTTTGCTTTCCGAGATAATGTTCTCGACTTCCACACATTTTTCACGGCTCCCAAAATTTTCGCCCCCTCCCCCACCCTATGATCCACTTCCGCTTCCATGGTTCCATCCGCTGACAGATCCACTCCCAGATATCTAAAACACTTCACTTCCTCCAGTTTTTCTCCATTCAAACTCACCTCCCAATTGACTTGACCCTCACCCCTACTGTACCTAATAACCTTGCTCTTATTCACATTTACTCTCAACTTTCTTCTTCCACACACTTTACCAAACTCAGTCACCAGCTTCTGCAGTTTCTCACATGAATCAGCCACCAGCGCTGTATCATCAGCGAACAACAACTGACTCACTTCCCAAGCTCTCTCATCCCCAACAGACTTCATACTTGCCCCTCTTTCCAGGACTCTTGCATTTACCTCCCTTACAACCCCATCCATGAACAAATTAAACAACCATGGAGACATCACACACCCCTGCCTACATTCACTGAGAACCAATCACTTTCCTCTCTTCCTACACGTACACATGCCTTACATCCTCGATAAAAACTTTTCACTGCTTCTAACAACTTGCCTCCCACACCATATATTCTTAATACCTTCCACAGAGCATCTCTATCAACTCTATCATATGCCTTCTCCAGATCCATAAATGCTACATACAAATCCATTTGCTTTTCTATGTATTTCTCACATACATTCTTCAAAGCAAACACCTGATCCACACATCCTCTACCACTTCTGAAACCGCACTGCTCTTCCCCAATCTGATGCTCTGTACATGCCTTCACCCTCTCAATCAATACCCTCCCATACAATTTACCAGGAATACTCAACAAACTTATACCTCTGTAATTTGAGCACTCACTCTTATCCCCTTTGCCTTTGTACAATGGCACTATGCACGCATTCCGCCAATCCTCAGGCACCTCACCATGAGTCATACATACATTAAATAACCTTACCAACCAGTCAACAATACAGTCACCCCCTTTTTTAATAAATTCCACTGCAATACCATCCAAACCTGCTGCCTTGCCGGCTTTCATCTTCCGCAAAGCTTTTACTACCTCTTCTCTGTTTACCAAATCATTTTCCCTAACCCTCTCACTTTGCACACCACCTCGACCAAAACACCCTATATCTGCCACTCTGTCATCAGACACATTCAACAAACCTTCAAAATACTCATTCCATCTCCTTCTCACATCACCGCTACTTGTTATCACCTCCCCATTTACGCCCTTCACTGAAGTTCCCATTTGCTCCCTTGTCTTACGCACCCTATTTACCTCCTTCCAGAACATCTTTTTATTCTCCCTAAAATTTACTGATAGTCTCTCACCCCAACTCTCATTTGCCCTTTTTTTCACCTCTTGCACCTTTCTCTTGACCTCCTGTCTCTTTCTTTTATACTTCTCCCACTCAATTGCATTTTTTCCCTGCAAAAATCGTCCAAATGCCTCTCTCTTCTCTTTCACTAATACTCTTACTTCTTCATCCCACCACTCACTACCCTTTCTAAACAGCCCACCTCCCACTCTTCTCATGCCACAAGCATCTTTTGCGCAATCCATCACTGATTCCCTAAATACATCCCATTCCTCCCCCACTCCCCTTACTTCCATTGTTCTCACCTTTTTCCATTCTGTACACAGTCTCTCCTGGTACTTCCCCACACAGGTCTCCTTCCCAAGCTCACTTACTCTCACCACCTTCTTCACCCCAACATTCACTCCTCTTTTCTGAAAACCCATACTAATCTTCACCTTAGCCTCCACAAGATAATGATCAGACATCCCTCCAGTTGCGCCTCTCAGCACATTAACATCCAAAAGTCTCTCTTTCGCACGCCTGTCAATTAACACGTAATCCAATAACGCTCTCTGGCCATCTCTCCTACTTACATAAGTATACTTATGTATATCTCGCTTTTTAAACCAGGTATTCCCAATCATCAGTCCTTTTTCAGCACATAAATCTAAAAGCTCTTCACCATTTCCATTTACAACACTGAACACCCCATGCATACCAATTATTCCCTCAACTGCCACATTACTCACCTTTGCATTCAAATCACCCATCACTATAACCCGGTCTCGTGCATCAAAACCGCTAACACACTCATTTAGCTGCTCCCAAAACACTTGCCTCTCATGATCTTTCTTCTCATGCCCAGGTGCATATGCACCAATAAACACCCACCTCTCTCCATCAACTTTCAATTTTACCCATATTAATCGAGAATTTACTTTCTTACATTCTATCACATACTCCCACAACTCCTGTTTCAGGAGTATTGCTACTCCTTCCCTTGCTCTTGTCCTCTCACTAACTCCTGACTTCACTCCCCAGACATTTCCAAACCACTCTTCCCCTTTACCCTTGAGCTTCGTTTCACTCAGAGCCAAAACATCCAGGTTCCTTTCCTCAAACATACTACCTATCTCTCCTTTTTTCACATCTTGGTTACATCCACACACATTTAGGCACCCCACTCTGAGCCTTCGAGGAGGATGATCACTCCCCGCGTGACTCCTTCTTCTGTTTCCCATTTTAGAAAGTTAATACAAGGAGGGGAGGATTTATATATATATATATATATATATATATATATATATCACAATTTTGCGCGTGATCAAGATATTCCTATGAGTCCATGGGGAAAATGAAACACGAAAACTTTCATTTCTCCCGTGGACTCATAGCAATATATATATATATATATATATATATATGTATATATATATATATTATCCCTGGGGTTAGGGGAGAAAGAATACTTCCCACGTATTCCCTGCGTGTCGTAGAAGGCGACTAAAAGGGGAGGGAGCGGGTGGCTGAAAATCCTCCCCTCTCTTTTTTTTTTTTTTTTTTTTTTTTTTTTCCAAAAGAAGGAACAGAGAAGGGGGCCAGGTTAGGATGTTCCCTCAAAGGCCCAGTCCTCTGTTCTTAACGCTACCTCGCTAACGCGGGAAATGGCGAATAGTTTGAAAAAAAAAAAAAAAATATATATATATATATATATATATATATATATATATATATATATATATATATATATATATATATATATATGTATATTATTCCTGGGGATATGTGAAAAAAGAAGACTTATCCCGCATTCCTCACGTGTCGTAAAATGCAACTAAAGAGGACTGGAGCGGGGGTGTTCAGTGTTGTAAATGGAGATGGTGAAGAGCTTGTAGATTTATATGCTGAAAAAGGACTGGTGATTGGGAGTACCTGGTTTAAAAAGAGAGATATGGTTAAGTATACGTATGTAAGAAGGAGAGATGGCCAGAGAGCGTTACTGTATTACGTTTTAATTGACAGGCGTGCGAGAGAGACTTCTGGATATAAATGTGCTAAGAGGTGAATCTAGAGGGATATCTGATCATTATCTTGTGGAGGCGAAGGTGAAGATTTGTAGAGGTTTTCAGAAAAGAAGAGAAAATGTTGGGATGAGAAGAGTGGTGAGAGTAAGTGAGCTTGGGAAGGAGCCTTGTGTGTGGAAGTATATATATATATATATATATATATATATATATATATATATATATATATATATATATATATATATATATATATATATATATATATATATATATATGTATATATATATATATATTCCCGTAAAAGTCCGAGTATTTGAGTATTCATACATGGTGGGATACTAAATTTTGTACAAAAATCTTTGTCAAGATCATTGTTGTACTTTATCCCCTCTGTCTTTATTGGTTGTGCGCCAATTAGCAGTAAGTCTTGGAGGAAATGAGGGCAACATTGTTCCTGACTGTATATCAAGCGAGAGAAACTGTTAGGAGAGAGAGAGAGAGAGAGAGAGAGAGAGAGAGAGAGAGAGAGAGAGAGAGAGAGAGAGAGAGAGAGAGAGAGAGAGAGAGAGAGAGAGAATGTATTTTCCTTGTAAATGTGAGACAGTTAGTTACAGGTTAGTATAATCATGACATGATTTGGTATTTTACATACTGACGGCAGACGAGCTTTCAACTCCTTGGATACAAATCATCTATAGGTTTGTATATGATTGATGGATTCTATTTTCCAATTACCAATTTCCAATTTCCAAGTGCCCGACGCAACAATTTTTGTAGGAATGTTAATGTTTTTACAAAGGGGAAAGTTAGGCGTTTACATGATGAATAATTCAGGGTTATATACTATATCATGTTTGTGGTGGGCAGGTTGGAAGCCAGGCTGAGGTTGAGTTACTTTAATATGCTGATGATGTGAGAGCAAAGCCTTTCTGACATCAGCCCAGAGGTCGGCTACTACCACCCCATGGTGTGGTATGCCACATTGTGGTGGTGCTGGCGGTGCCACATACATTATGGTGGTGCTGGTGGTGCCACATACATTATGGTGCTGATGGTGTAACACACAATGTGGTGCTGGTGGCGTGACAGATAGTGGGATGCTGATGGTGCGATTCACCGTGTGGTGCTGATGGTGTGACACAGTTTGGTGCTGGTGGTGTGACACAGTTTGGTGCTGGTGGTGTGACACAGTGTGGTGCTGGCGGCGTGACACAGTTTGGTGCTGGTGGTGTGACACAGTGTGGTGCTGATGGTGTGACACAGTTTGGTGCTGATGGTGTGACACAGTTTGGTGCTGGTGGTGTGACACAGTGTGGTGCTGGCGGCGTGACACAGTTTGGTGCTGGTGGTGTGACACAGTGTGGTGCTGATGGTGTGACACAGTTTGGTGCTGGTGGTGTGACACAGTGTGGTGCTGATGGTGTGACACAGTGTGGTGCTGGCGGCGTGACACAGTGTGGTGCTGGTGGTGTGACACACAGTGTGGTGCTGATGGTGTGACACAGTGTGGTGCTGGCGGCGTGACACAGTTTGGTGCTGGTGGTGTGACACAGTGTGGTGCTGATGATGTGACACAGTGTGGTGCTGATGGTGTGACACAGTGTGGTGCTGGTGGTGTGACACAGTGTGGTGCTGGTGGTGTGACACAGTTTGGTGCTGGTGATGTGACACACAGTGTGGTGCTGGTGGTGTGACACAGTTTGGTGCTGGTGATGTGACACACAGTGTGGTGCTGGTGGTGTGACACAGTTTGGTGCTGGTGTGTGACACAGAGTGTGGTGCTGGTGTGTGACACAGAGTGTGGTGCTGGTGGTGTGACACAGAGTGTGTTGCTGGTGGTGTGACACATACTGGTGGTGTGACACACAGTTTGGTGCTGGTGGTGTGACACACAGTGTGGTGCTGGTGGTGTGACACATACTGGTGGTGTGACACACAGTTTGGTGCTGGTGGTGTGACACAGAGTGTGGTGCTGGTGATGTGACACATAATATGGTGCTGGTAGTGTGACACATAGTGTACTGCTGGTGGTGGTGGTAGCTGAAAGTGAAGTTCTTTAATACCTTACTGTTGTTAATGAGAAGCCAATCTATTCTGAGAGAGAGAGATATTACTCATGGTACAACGATGTGACTGATGTCAGAATACTGTTGGAGTGAGACACTATCAATGGTGTGAGGTTAGAACACTATAAAACGGAGTCATTACTTATATATGATGACGTCACTTTGATTTTAACACTTGTCAGAGTCAGACACTAGTGCGACGTTCGTATGTTCTGTACTCGAGAAATGTTACTGATGGCGTGTCTCTCTGACTAAGATATCAAAATAGTTCTTCCTATCTTTATGAATGATATTGTGTTACGGACTGAAACATAGTCATATTGCTCTACATTCAACGAGTTTTGATTACATGTCATTCTTTTTTATAATAAAGAAGATGCATTCGAAAATACCTCACCAGCTTTGCACAAGTTCTCAGTAAATGGTGGAGAGTCACATACAGTGTCGCTGGCATGACAGTTTCTCTAAACCATTCAATTGCAACGTCTGGTACTCTGGTATATTAAATTGTACCGATGTGGCATATGAGTACCGATGCAATGCTGGAGACTGTCGGCCCCACCACGCAAACTACATTGAATATACAACCTAACCCTGAGCCGCCGCCTCTCGCTCCACTTACAAGTAGGTGGAATCGAACATCATATACAAAAGCATGTAAAGAGATTAAGGAGGGACATTACATTATTGTTGTTGCTGAGGAAAACCTATCCCTTAAATCATTTACTGTAAATGTTGCCTTTAGCAACATCATTATTATAAAGAATATCATAATCAGGAACTCACCAGAAAGTTCCGTAAGGAGCGTTCATAGACTACCTTGTAAAAACTTTCATAAGTTTTATGTTGGGCAGACTAGTAAGGATGTCTTTCTGTTAGGCGTAAGCAACATAGATATAGTATAACAGCAGGACAAGAATCGAATGCCTTCGTAAATCATTTGAAAAATCAAGATAACTGTATTGACTGGGGTAAGCCCAGCGTAGCAGGATGGAGCACAACTACTCCCCCCTGCTAAACATGGGGCCAGGGTTCGATCCTGTCCAATGGAGGTTATAAACACACACACACACACACACACACATATACGTATATATATATATATATATATTTATATATATATATATATATATATATATATATATATATATATATATATATATATATATATATATATATATATATATATATATATATATATATATATATATATATATATATATATATATATATATATATATATATATATATATATATATATATATATATATATATATATATATATATATATATATATATATATATATATAGGGTGTTTGGGTCGAGGTGGTGTGCAAAGTGAGAGGGTTAGGGAAAATGATTTGGTAAACAGAGAAGAGGTAGTAAAAGCTTTGCGGAAGATGAAAGCCGGCAAGGCAGCAGGTTTGGATGGTATTGCAGTGGAATTTATTAAAAAAGGGGGTGACTGTATTGTTGACTGGTTGGTAAGGTTATTTAATGTATGTATGACTCATGGTGAGGTGCCTGAGATTGGCGGAATGCGTGCATAGTGCCATTGTACAAAGGCAAAGGGGATAAGAGTGAGTGCTCAAATTACAGAGGTATAAGTTTGTTGAGTATTCCTGGTAAATTATATGGGAGGGTATTGATTGAGAGGGTGAAGGCATGTACAGAGCATCAGATTGGGGAAGAGCAGTGTGGTTTCAGAAGTGGTAGAGGATGTGTGGATCAGGTGTTTGCTTTGAAGAATGTATGTGAGAAATACTTAGAAAAGCAAATGGATTTGTATGTAGCATTTATGGATCTGGAGAAGGCATATGATAGAGTTGATAGAGATGCTCTGTGGAAGGTATTAAGAATATATGGTGTGGGAGGAAAGTTGTTAGAAGCAGTGAAAAGTTTTTATCGAGGATGTAAGGCATGTGTACGTGTAGGAAGAGAGGAAAGTGATTGGTTCTCAGTGAATGTAGGTTTGCGGCAGGGGTGTGTGATGTCTCCATGGTTGTTTAATTTGTTTATGGATGGGGTTGTTAGGGAGGTAAATGCAAGAGTCTTGGAAAGAGGGGCAAGTATGAAGTCTGTTCTGGATGAGAGAGCTTGGGAAGTGAGTCAGTTGTTGTTCGCTGATGATACAGCGCTGGTGGCGGATTCATGTGAGAAACTGCAGAAGCTGGTGACGGAGTTTGGTAAAGTGTGTGGAAGAAGAAAGTTAAGAGTAAATGTGAATAAGAGCAAGGTTATTAGGTACAGTAGGGTTGAGGGTCAAGTCAATTGGGAGGTGAGTTTGAATGGAGAAAAACTGGAGGAAGTGAAGTGTTTTAGATATCTGGGAGTGGATCTGTCAGCGGATGGAACCATGGAAGCGGAAGTGGATCATAGGGTGGGGGAGGGGGCGAAAATTTTGGGAGCCTTGAAAAATGTGTGGAAGTCGAGAACATTATTCCGGAAAGCAAAAATGGGTATGTTTGAAGGAATAGTGGTTCCAACAATGTTGTATGGTTGCGAGGCGTGGGCTATGGATAGAGTTGTGCGCAGGAGGATGGATGTGCTGGAAATGAGATGTTTGAGGACAATGTGTGGTGTGAGGTGGTTTGATCGAGTAAGTAACGTAAGGGTAAGAGAGATGTGTGGAAATAAAAAGAGCGTGGTTGAGAGAGCAGAAGAGGGTGTTTTGAAATGGTTTGGGCACATGGAGAGAATGAGTGAGGAAAGATTGACCAAGAGGATATATGTGTCGGAGGTGGAGGGAACGAGAAGAGGGAGACCAAATTGGAGGTGGAAAGATGGAGTGAAAAGGATTTTGTGTGATCGGGGCCTGAACATGCAGGAGGGTGAAAGGAGGGCAAGGAATAGAGTGAATTGGAGCGATGTGGTATACAGGGGTTGACGTGCTGTCAGTGGATTGAATCAAGGCATGTGAAGCGTCCGGGGTAAACCAAGGAAAGCTGTGTAGGAATGTATATTTGCGTGTGTGGACGTGTGTATGTACATGTGTATGGGGGGGGTTGGGCCATTTCTTTCGTCTGTTTCCTTGCGCTACCTCGCAAACGCGGGAGACAGCGACAAAGTAAAAAAAAAATATATATATATATATATATATATATATATATATATATATATATATATATATATATATATATATATATATATATATATATACATATATATGTATATATATATATATATATATATATATATATATATATATATATATATATATATATATATATATATATATATATATATATATATATATATATATATATTTATATATATATATATATATATATATATATATATATATATATATATATTTATATACTATTTATATTACTTATTTTGCTTTGTCGCTGTCTCCCGCGTTTGCGAGGTAGCGCAAGGAAACAGACGAGAGAAATGGCCAAACCCACCCCCATACACATGTATATACATACACGTCCACATACGCAAATATACCTACCTATACATCTCGATGTACACATATATATACACACAGAGACACATACATATATACCCATGCACAAAATTCACACTGCTGCCTTTATTCGTTTCCATCGCCACCCCGCCATACATGGAATACCATCCCCCTCTCCCCTCATGTGTGCGTAGTAGCGCTAGGAAAAGACAACAATGGCCCCATTCGTTCACACTAAGTCTCTAATTGTCATGCAATAATGCCCTAAACCACAGCTCCCTTTCCACATCCAGGTCCCACACAACTTTCCATGGTTTACCCCAGACGCTTCACATGCCCTAATTCCATCCACTGACAGCACGTCAACCCCGGTATACCACATCGATCCAATTCACCCTATTCCTTGCCCGCCTTTCACCCTCCTCCATGTTCAGGCCCCGATCACTCAAAATCTTTTTCACTCCATCTTTCCACCTCCAATTTGGTCTCCCACTTCTCCTCGTTCCCTAGACCTCCGACATATATATCCTCTTGGACAATCTTTCCTCACTCATTCTCTCCATGTGCCCAAGCCATTTCAAAACACCCTCTTCTGCTCTCTCAACCACTCTCTTTTTATTTCCACACATCTATCTCACCCTTACATTACTTACTCGATCAAACCACCTCACACCACATATTGTCCTCAAACATCTCATTTCCAGCACATCCACCCTCCTGCGCACAACTCTATCCATAGCCCACGCCTCGCAACCATACAACATTGTTGGAACCACTATTCCTTCAAACATACCCATTTTTGCTTTCCGAGATAATGTTCTCGACTTCCACACATTCTTCAAAGCTCCCAGAATTAACGCCCCCTCCCCCACCCTATGATTCACTTCCGCTTCCATGGTTCCATCCGCTGCCAGATCCACTCCCAGATATCTAGAACACTTCACTTCCTCCAGCTTTTCTCCATTCAAACTTACCTCCCAATTGACTTGACCCTCAACCCTACTGTACCTAATAACCTTGCTCTTATTCACATTTACTCTTAACTTTCTTCTTTCACACACTTTACCAAACTCAGTCACCAGTTTCTGCAGTTTCTTACATGAATCAGCCACCAGCGCTGTATCATCTCAAGCTCTCTCGTCCACAACAGACTTCATACTTGCCCCTCTTTCCAAAACTCTTGCATTCACCTCCCTAACAACCCCATCCATAGACAAATCAAACAACCATGGAGACATCACACACCCCTGCCGCAAACCTACATTCACTGAGAACCAATCACTTTCCTCTCTACCTAAACATACACATGCCTTACATCCTCGATAAAAACTTTTCACTGCTTCTAACAACTTGCCTCCCACACCATATATTCTTAGTACCTTCCACAGAGCATCTCTATCAACTCTATAATATGCCTTCTCCAGATCCATAAATGCTACATACAAAACCATTTGCTTTTCTAAGTATTTCTCACATACATTCTTCAAAGCAAACACCTGATCCACACATCCTCTACCACTTCTGAAACCACACTGTTCTTCCCCAATCTGATGCTCTGTACATGCCTTTACCCTCTCAATCAATATCATTCCATATAATTTATCAGGCATACTCAACAAACACATACATCTGTAATTTGAGCAAACACTCTTATCCCTTTTCCCTTTGTACAATGGCATAATCCAAGCATTCCGTCAATCCTCAGGCACCTCACCATGAATCATACATACATCAAATAACCTTACCAACCAGTCAACAATACAGTCACCCCCTTTTTTAATAGATTCCACTGCAATACCATCCAAGCCTGCTCCTTTGCCGGCTTTCATCTTCCGCAATGCTTTTACTACTTCTTCTCTGTTTACCAAATCATTTTCCCTAACCCTCTCACTTTGCACACCACCTCGACCAAAACACCCTATATATGCCACTCTATCATCAAACACATTCAACAAACCTTCAAAATACTCGCTCCATCTCCTTCTCACATCACCACTACTTGTTATCACCTCCCCATTAGGCCCCTTTACTGAATTTCACATTTGCTCCCTTCTCTTACGCACTTTAATTACCTCCTTCCAGAACATCTTTTTATTTTCCCTAAAATGCTTGAAGGAATACTGGTTCCAACAATGTTGTATAGTTGCGAGGCGTGGACTATGGATAGAGTTGTGTGAAGGAGGGTGGATGTGCTGGAAATGAGATGTTTCAGGACAATATGTGGTGTGAGGTCGTTTGACAGTAAGTAATGTAAGGGTAAGAGAGATGTGTGGTTGAGAGAGCAGAAGAGGGTGTTTTGGCATGGTGATCATGAGTGAGGAAAGATTGACCAAGAGGATATATGTGTCGGAGGTGGAGGGAACAAGGAGAAGGGGGACCAAATTGGAGGTGGAAAGATGGAGTGAAAAAGATTTTGAGTGATCGGGGCCTGAACATGGAGGAGGGTGAAAGGCGGGCAAGGAATAGAGTGAATTGGATCGATGTGGTATACCGGGGTCGACGTGCTGTCAGTGGATTGAATCAGTGCATGTGAATCATCTGGGGTAAACCATGGAAAGTTATTTGGGGCCTGGATGTGGAAAGGGAGCTGTGGTTTCGGTCATTATTGCATGACAGCTAGAGACTGAGTGTGAATGAATGTGGCCTTTGTTGTCTTTTCCTAGCGCTACCTCGCACACATGAAGGGGGAGGGGGATGTTATTCCATGTATGGCGGGGTGGCGATGGGAGTAAATGAAGGCAGACCGGACGAATTATGTACATGTGTATATATGTATATGTCTGTGTGTGTATATATATGTGTACATTGAGATGTATAGGTATGTATATTTGCGTGTGTGGACGTGTATGTATATACATGTGTATGGGATTGTGTTGGGCTTTTTCTTTCGTCTGTTTCCTTGCGCTACCTCGAATTATGTACATGTGTATATATGTATATGTCTGTGTGTGTATATATATGTGTACATTGAGATGTATAGGTATGTATATTTGCGTGTGTGGACGTGTATGTATATACATGTGTATGGGATTGTGTTGGGCTTTTTCTTTCGTCTGTTTCCTTGCGCTACCTCGCAAACGCGGGAGACAGCGACAAAGCAAAAAAAAAAGAAAGATATATATATATATATATATATATATATATATATATGTATATTGGAAAGGATCACAATTTTGCGCGTGATCAACATATTCTTATGAGTCCACGGGGAAAATGAAACACGATAAATTCCCAAGTGCACTTTCGTGTAATAATCACATCATCAGGGGAGACACAAGAGAGAAATATAACAGTCAGTTGATATACATCGAAGAGACCTTATCAACAGTAGAATTATCTAATTTGTATAAACCATCACTGATATTGAGATTATGGTTCTTTGTGTTTTTAATAATAGAAGATTCAATGATATTTCTCTTGGTTATAGAGTTAGAGTTAATAACTGGCATGGCGTTACTCCAATTAATACAATGATCATAGTTTTTAACATGATTAAACAAGGCATTTGATTCTTGTCCCGTTCTTATACTATATTTATGTTGCTTAAGTCTAACAGAAATATCCTTACCAGTCTGACCAACATAAGATTTAGTAGTTTCCACAAGGCATTTTATAGATGCATCCAAGAGAATTTTCTGGTGAATTCCTGCTTAAGATATTCTTTATAATATCATTGTTGCTAAAGGCAACATCTAGATTAAAGGATTTAAGCAACATGGGAATCAAAGTGAAATTATTATTAAAGGGAGAACTAAAAGATTCTTGGTGTCAATGGGAGGTTTGGGCTCAACTCTATAAAATGATTTTTTTGCTAACTTAAGGGAGTTATCAATGAAAGATCTAGGATACTTTAACTTAGATACAATAGAATATATCTTCTCAAACTCATCATCAATAAACTCTGGACTGCAAATACGAAATGCCTTAAGGAAAATAAATTGAAATTATGATAATTTAACTCTGTCATGTTGAGATGTGTAACAGTGGATAAAGGAGTATACATTAGTGTGTTTTCTGTATGAGCTAAACTTAAACTTGTTTCCTTGTCTATGGATCATGCAATCTAAAAATGGTGAAATATCATTATTTTCATTTTCTACAGTAAATTTGATGGAAGGTATTAAATTGTTAAGTTATGGGAGAAATATTTGTAAATTTTCATTTATTGGCCAAACACAAAAAACATCATCTTCATACGTAAACCAAATTGCATTAGAAGGTAAGATATCCTTTAGTAATCTTGTTTCAAAAAATTCCATATAAAGATTACTTAGTACAGATGAAAGAGGGTACCCATTGTCATACCATATTTTTGAGCATAATAATCTCCATTAAATAGAAACCCAATGTCTTTTATACACAATTTTATCTGTTCAGTGAAATTATACTTTGAAACAGGTAAATGAATATCATCCAAGACATCAAATGAATATTCTAAAAGGTCATCAACTGGAACTTTAGTGAAAAGTGAGGAAACATCAAAGCTAACTAGTTTGAAATCAAAATTAGCAATGATATTGTTTAGCTTGTTGACTAAATCTACATTATTCATGATATTAGAATTTGATACCCAACGCACTAAAGGGCTTAAAAAAGAAGCTAACCATTTGGACAATTTATATGTGATGTAGCCTACTGAACTCACTATAGGACTTCCGAGAAAATTCTGTTTATGTGTTTTGATAAGTTCATACATATATGGCAATGAAGGGGACAAAGATGACAAACTTTTGATAAGAGAAATGTTACCTTTCAACAACAACTTCATTTCTTTATTGAAGTGAGAATCAACTGCTTCTAAGTGATTTTTACTAAGTTTAGAATATGTTGTGTTATCATTTAGAAGATCATTCAGTAGATAAATAGTTACTTTTGTCTAAAATCACAACAGTGTTAGCCTTATCTGCTTTAGTAATATGAATATCCTTGTCTTTTTAAAGGTGTTAATAGCTCTTATGAATCTTTTAGGGCAATTAGCTTCCACTGGTTTTGACAAACTGGCATACACTAAACCCTTACAGATATTAATATCATCATTACTTAGATTACTGTATTTTTCTAAATCACAAAAAGACTTTGTGACATCAACACAGCTGGCTTCTCTCTTATAGAGCACACAAAAATTAAACCATAGCCTAATGCACACAACGAATCTTTATCTCGTTGTTTATTAGACAGGTTTACCACAAAATATGGGTTTGTATTCTTGTTCCAGTCGTTGTTTTCAATAAGATGGTCCAACTTACGATATAGGGACGCTTGTAGCCTATTGCGTTCTTTCCTTAATTCATCATAGCAATAGTCCAACATCCAGTTCTTCCAGTGTGTCGGTATTGCCATTTTAAAGACACGTTTTTTCTCTCTTGAAATGCGAAAAGCCTCCTCCAATTCAAGTTTCTTTAATTCAATGTTTTTCTTTAAGATAATATTTTCAAATTGGTCAGATGGTCGACCAGACAGCTGCAACAAACGTTGACGTAGGATAGATCTTGGCATCACTTGTTCATCAAGCCATTTTCGTGTTTCATTTTCCCCGTGGACCCATAAGAATATCTTGATCACGCGCAAAATTGTGATCCTTTCCAACATGGATTCCAAACGGTTCTTCCATTAATTCTCTACAAGCTGTCCTGGACTTTCTCCTTTCGTTACTGCTTTCTCCAAATCGCTAATCAAGGCTCACCAACTGAAGTTACGATTTGAATTCCTTAGGAAATGCCTTGATGAACAAGTGATGCCAAGATCTGTCCTACCTCAACGTTTGTTGCAGCTGTCTGGTCGACCATTTGACCAATTTCATAATATCATTTTAAAGAAAAACATTGAATTAAAGAAACTTGAAATGTAGGAGGCTTTTCGCATTCCAAGAGAGAAGAAAAGTGCCTTTCAAATGGCAATACCGACACACTGGAAGAACCGGATGTTGGACTATTGCTATGATGAATTAAGGAAAGAACGCAATAGGCTACAAGTGTCACTAAATCGTAAGTTGGACCATCTTATTGAAAACAGCGACTTGACCAAGAACACAAACCCATTTTTTGTCGTAAACCTGTCTAATAAACAACTAGATAAAGATTCGTTGCGTGCATTAGGCTATGGTTAAAGTTTTGTGTGCTTTAACAAAGAAGCCAGCTGTGTTGATGTAACAAAGTCTCCTTGTAATTTAGAAAGATTCAGTAATTTCAGTAATGATGATACTAATATCTGTAAGGGTTTAGTGTATGCCAAAATGTCAAAACCAGTGGAAGCTAATTGACCTAAAATATTCATAAGATCTATTAATACTTTAAGTGGATAAGGTATCAAATTCTAATATCATCATCAATGTAGATTTAGTCAACAAGCTACACAATATCAAAGTTAATTTTGGTTTTAAACTATTTAGCTTTGATGTTTCCTTACTTTTCACTAAAGTTCCTTTTAGAATATTTATTTAATGTCTTGGATGATATTCATTCACCTGTTTCAAAGTATAATTTCATTGAACTGATAAAATTGTGTATAAAAGACAGTGCACTTCAATTTGATGGAG